>NC_136991.1:27172591-27210091 GCF_032717465.1 Coenobita brevimanus | reverse complement strand
TGCTAATATACGTACACTATATGCACATTAGCATATAATTTAATTTATAATGAAATGTGTATTTACCTCTGCCAACGAAGCTGGAGGAGGTTTATGTATTCATCTATGATGATTGCCGGAATCGAAAGACTCGGCAAGCATGTTAGTCAGTTCCATATGTGTGTCTGTCTGTCTGTTTGATTGTCTGCTCTCTACAGGTCACAATTTTTGTCAATCGTTCTGAAAATCAGAAGGCAGATATCTATAAACCCAATAAGCCTATTGTTTTTCCTCAAAATTGGTTAAAGGACTTGGGCCCGTACTTAAAAACACTAAGACTGCGTCATAAGGCGAAAGTCTGTCCTAAATTCACAGGAGCGAGTCACAGTTCCTTATGTTCGACCTAACCTGAGACAAAGCTGTAAAGACACCTATCGAGTTGGTGCGTTTGGAAGCAGCTAATGACTCTATCATAATGGTAAACATGGCCGCCATACCACAATAACAATAAATTAGCCACCGTCAACCAAGACGTTTTCGTGATAGGAAAGATGTGTTTAATGAGCTAACTGATGCCTAACTGGCAAAGAGATACCGCTAGGACCGTGCAGGCATAATTTTTGTGACAGGTATGTGCGGGAGACCCTGACAAGACCAACGGCAAGAAACAAGGCTCTCACGGCAGAAACGAGAGTTATTTTAATGTGTGCATGGAAAAGTTTGGAAGGAATGAGAGAGTGTTTTTGATCGGTGATATGAATGGTAAAGTTGGGAATGTGAAGGTGGATGGAATAGTTGGTGAGTGGGGTTTGCCTGCTGAGATAGATGAGAATGGGAGTGCGTTAGTGGACATTTGTGCTGGGAGGGGGTTGGTGATAGCCAATACCCTCTTCAGGCATAAAATGATCCACAGGTATACATGGCGAGTGATGAGAAGGGTGGGTGGTGATCTGAATGAAAGGAAGGCAATGATTGATTATGTGTGTGTGGATGAAAGGATGCGAAGATGTGTAATGGATGCAAGAGCTTATAGAGACTGGGGGAGTGGATTTTCTGATCACTACTTGGTGGTGGCCAGAATTAGGATTCAAGTAAGATGGAGGAACAGAAGAAGGGAAAGACAAGAGGAAGGAGTAGTTGCAAGGAGAGTGGAAAGGTTACAAGAGGATGAGAAAAAGGCAGAGTATAAGAGAGAAGTGGAGGAACGATTGGGCAAATATGAATTGGAGCAGATGGGAGACGTGGAAGGTGTGTGTAGGATATTTACAGAAGAAATATGTGCACCATGTGATGTGGTGTGTGGAAGGAAGAGAAGACGGAGGGGGGTGCAAGGAACAGCGTGGTGGACTGAAGAGGTGAGACAGGCTGTGGCACAAAAGAAGAAAGCATACAATGAATGGATGAGAAATAGGGGCGTGGAAGAAGTTGAGAGGCGGAAGAGAGAGTTATATGTAGAAAGAAAGAGAGAGGTGAAAAGATTAGTAAGAGAGAGTAAGAAAAGAGTGGATGAGGAATTTGGAAGGAATTTGAGTGTAAAGTGGAGGGACTGTAAGAAAATGTTCTGGAAAGAGGTGAAAAGAGTAAGACAGGGTGGAAGTGAAGTTAGCAGGGAAATGAAAGATAAAAATGGTAGATTACTAGTGGAGAAGGGAGAAAAAGTGAGCAGATGGAGAGAACACTTTAAGGAATTGTTGAACATAGAGGATGGAAGTAATGCGAGTATAAGTGGCTGGGGAATGGCTGGGAGAAGGAGGGAGGTGAGAAGACAGGAAGAAATCAATAGGATAGAAGTTGTGGAAGCAATGAAGAAAGTTAAATCGGGGAAAGCCCCAGGAATTGATGGAGTGTGTGGTGAAATGCTGAAGCATGGGGGAGAGATAGCAGTAGAATGGATGTGGAAGATGTGCAGACTGGCCTGGGGGGAAGGTTAAGTCCCGGAGGATTGGAAGTCAGGTATAATTATTCCCTTGTACAAAGGAAAAGGGGAAAAAGAAGTGTGTGGTAATCATAGGGGCATTTCTCTTCTTAGTATAATAGGAAAAGTGTATGGTAGGATACTTATTGACAGAGTTAGAGAAAGAACAGAGAAATTAGTTGGAGAAGAACAGGGAGGCTTTAGGAAGGGAAGAGGTCGTGTAGATCAGATATTCATTCTTAGATCTTTAGTGGAAAAGTTTCTAGAGAAGGGAAAGAAGTTGTATGCGGCTTTCATGGATTTGGAGAAAGTATATGACAGGGTGGATAGACAAGGATTGTGGAAAGTGTTAAGAATATATGGAGTAGATGAGAAGTTGTTGAATGCTGTGAAGAGTATGTACGATGGTGCGAAGGCTGCAGTGCGTGTGGATGGTGAACTAAGTGAATTTTTCTCTTTGAAAGTTGGGTTGAAACAGGGATGTGTCATGTCTCCATGGATGTTCAATCTGTACATGGATGGGGTAATAAAAGAGGTACAAGGTAGGGTAGTGGATGTTGGAGTGGCCCTGGTGAGAGAGGATAGTGTTTGGAAACTCCCTGTACTGTTGTTTGCAGATGATTCTGTGATGTTGAGTGAAGACGAAGGGGAGCTGCAAGGCTTGATGGATGAGTTTGGGAGAGTGTGTAAGAAACGGAATCTAAAGGTGAATGTAGGGAAGAGTAAAGTGATGGTCTCTGAGAGAGGTGAAGTCAGTGAATGTACAGCGAGGTTGGATGGTGAGGAATTGGAAAATGTGAGTACGTTTAAGTACTTGGGTAGTGTGATGAGTAAAGATGGAGGTTTGGAGGGTGAAGTGCTTGAAAGTGTACAGCAAGGAAGAAAGGTTGCTGGTTCTTTGAAAGCAGTGATAAGAAACAGGGAAGTGAGCATGGAAGTGAAAAAGTTACTTCATGACAGTATTGTGATACCAACTATAACGTATGGAAGTGAAGCTTGGACGTTGTTGACAGGACACAAGTCAAGAGTGAGAGCAGTGGAAATGAGTTATTTAAGAGGAGCCTGTGGAGTCACGTGGAGAGACAGGCTGACGAATGAGTATATAAAGGAGCGTTGTGGTGTGGATGTGGATGTGATAGGAAGCGTTATGAGGAACACGCTGAGGTGGTTTTGCCATGTGGAGAGGATGGAGGGTGAAAGACTGACGTAGAGAGTGCATGTGAGTGAGGTGGAGGGGGGAAGAGGGAGGGGGAGGCCGAGGATGAGATGGAGGGATGGGGTGAAGAGGTATATGAGAGAGGGGGGTGTGAGTTGGGAGCAGGGCAGTGAAATGGCGGGGGACAGGGCGACTTGGAGGCGATTTGTTTGTGGCCACCCCAAACGGGATTGAGGCGTCTGGCAATAGATAGATAGATAGATAGTTACCTTGCAACTGGAAATATGCAACTTCGTTATGGTGACGATCACTCGTGCGTTTCTCCATCGTACTGTTAGAGTTCTCCATGCTGCTGGTGGTGGTGGTATTGTTTGTTCATAGGATGGTGTGGTGAGGCAACATGTCCTCGTCCACAGTAATACAAAGTAGTAAATGTATAATTTTCAAAACCTGACATTATTCAGTTAACTTTTCGCCGAAAACATGTAAGAACAATATCGTAGAAATTTTAAATTTTTGGTATGTCTTTTCTCTGCTGTTTTTTTCTTTCCCTGTATTTTTCTTTGATTTTCAAAACTCCCAAGTGCTATATACTGTATATAGCAAACTGCTATCTCAGCAGCTTGTGATTTCGACGTAAAAAAGTATCGACTTTGTTATGATGAACTGCTCCTTAAGTCTCACATTTCTTTTACTTGACCTAACTGTGATGTAAGTCTTTTATGTACATTCCCTGGGCTGGGAGGGGGGTTGAAATCCTTCAATGGCCGTGGGTCCGAAAATCGTCGGGACCCAGTGGCCGGCACATCCCGGTACCGTTTTTTTTTTTTTTTCTTATCAAATTGAAGAGAAATGTCTGGCGCATCTGGCAACGCAATTTTTAGCGTCATAAACCCATCCTATGTTTCGCAAAAAAAAAAAAATCGTCAAATGACTGCCTACAAGCCAGTGAAAACTAAGCAAATACAATCGGATCCATCCGGCAAGCGCTCTACTGCCCACACGCCGGTGAAAACTAAGCAGACAGTTGGATCCATCCGGCAAGCGCTCTGCCTATGACAGTTTCATCTGTTTGTTTGTCTGTCCACAAAAGTCCTCAATCAATTTCAATGAATTTTTTTGGAAGGGTGGGCCACGGTCCAGAAAAGAATTGATTGAATTTTGGGACTAATCCGGATGCGGATTCGGAACCTACAGCACAATATCTTCAAAAATTCTCACTGAATTTCAATGAAATTTTGTGGAACGGTGGGCAATGGGCCAAGAAAGATATTAAATTTGGGGACGGATCTGGATCCGGATCCGGATTCGCATTCTATGTATCCCGCATAATATCTCCAAAAGTTCTCAATGAATTTCAATAAAATTTTGTGGGCAATGGGTAAAGGAACAATTGATTAAATTTTGAGGCGGATCCGGATCCTATGTACTGTATTCCACACAATATCTCCATGGATCCGGATCCGGGTCCTTTTTAATGGTAATGGCATTGGTGGAGGTATGCGCTCTCTGCGAGCTTTCTAGTTTCATCCTGTGGCATACTATGTTGAGAGAGGGAGCAGGCATCAATAGGCGGGTACAAGTATGTGCTTGTTGGTGCTAGGGGTTTAGTCACTGCTGGGGTAGTGGTCAACAAGAGCGACAGCTGAACCATTCCCTCTACTTCCTGAATGTGGTGTAAGCCTGTGACTAGGAGTGCTGTGCACAGGAGTGAGATCCGTCATGAGTGTTTTAAGGTACAGAATGTAATCTGGATCTGTCCGTATCACTTTCTCAGTGTTTATTAGTGACTGCATCGGTATGTCACTCCATCACATCTTGCCCTCAGAGACTTGTCGTATCTTTTATGCATTATTATTTTTTATCTACTGTACATATTTTTTTCTCCCTGTGGCGGGGGGGACAAAACCTGGCCGCACTATGGGGTGGTACTACTACTCTGCGGCCAGGTTGTGTTAGGAAGAATACTGCCACCGTATTCCCTGCGTGTCGTAAAAGGCGACTAAAAGGGGCGGGGTGAGGGGACTAGGGACCCCCTCCTCTGTTTTGTAGTTCCTAAAAAGAGACAGGCCAGAGAAAGGGATGGGGGATGGAGTTATCCTCGTACCCTGAAGATTGGGTCTATGAATGTGCGTGGATGTAGTACGATTGAGGCTAAAAGGGAGGAGATTGGGAGAATGTTTGTGAGAAGAAAGTTGGATGTGTTAGCTTTGAGTGAAACGAAGATGAAAGGGAAGGGGGAATCTATGTTTGGAAGTGTGAATGGAAGATTGTCAGGTGTTGATAGAGGAAGGGCAAGAGAAGGTGTGGCCTTGTTAGTGAGTCCGGAAGTTCAGCAATGTGTGATTGAATGGAAGGAGGTGTCATCGAGACTGATGTGGGTGAAAGCGAAATTTGAACGTGAGTTGTGGGTGTTTGTGAGTGCATATGGGCCTGGTAGTGAAAGGGATGAACAAGAGAGGGAGTCTTTCTGGAATGATGTTGATGAGTGTCTGCAGAGTTTTGAAGCGAATGTGAATGTGGTAATGATGGGAGATCTGAATGCTAGAGTGGGAAATGTAGCAGTTGAAGGTGTAGTTGGTATGCATGGTGTGCCTGGAAGAAATGAAAATGGGGAACGAATGATAGCGATGTGTATTGAGCGAGAGATGGTGATTGGGAATACGCTGTTTGAGAAGAAAGATATTTATAAGTATACATGGGTGAGACAGGAGGGTGGAAGGGTTGTTGATAGAGCCTTGATGGACTATGTGGTTGTGTCTAGGAATGTAATAGGAAGATTGTTAGATGTGAGAGTTCTGAGAGGGGAGGGTGGAGGTATGTCTGACCACTACCTGGTGGAGGGAAAGTTAAAAGTAGGAAAGAGATGGATGAGAGCTAGGAGGGTTAGGTGTGGCAGGGAGGTTTTGAAAGTGAGTGAGTTGGATAAAAGAGAGAAAAAGATAGAGTATCAGGAGAAATTGAAAGATGAGTGGAACGCAGTGAAAGATCGGGAAAATGGCAGCGTGGAGGAGGAATGGCAGTTGTTTAAGAGTGCTGTGGTGGGGCATGCAGAAGAGGTGTGTGGTGTGAGACGTGTGGGTGGTGGTGTAAGAAAAGGTAGTGAATGGTGGTGCGAGGAAGTAAGTATGGCTGTGGCTGAGAAGAGACGTGCATATGAAGTGTGGCTGCAGAGGAAGGATGAGATGTCATATGAAAGGTATAAGGAGAAAAGGAATAGAGCGAGAAGGGCTGTGCGTGATGCTAAAGTGGCAGCAGATGAGAGGTGGGGTAGGCGGCTGACAGAGAATTTTCAGCAGAATAAGAAAATGTTTTGGAAGGAGGTGAAAAGGGTGCGAAAGGGAGAGTCTGGGAAGGAAGAACGAGTAAAATCAGAGGATGGAAGGATGTTAATTGAGATGGATGCAGTAAGGAAGAGATGGGCAGAGTATTTTGAAAGATTGTTAAATGTAGAGGAGGAAAGGGTGGCTGAGATTGTGGCGGATGGAAGGGTGCAAGGTATAAATGTGTTGGGAGAGTTGAATGATTCCATGATCACGAAGGAGGAAGTGGAGAAGGCAGTAAAGGAGATGAAAACAGGGAAAGCTGCAGGTATGGATGGGTGTGCTGTGGAATGCCTGAAGGGTGGTGGAGTGACTATTGTTGACTGGTTAGTAAGATTGTTGAATGTGTGCTTTGAGAAAGGTATGGTGCCAATTGACTGGGCAAGTGCTTGTGTGGTCCCATTGTATAAAGGCAAGGGTGATAAGTATGAATGTACTAGCTTTAGGGGTATAAGTCTGTTGAGTGTTGTAGGTAAGGTGTATGGTAGAGTGTTAATTATGAGAGTTAGAGAGGGTACAGAGGGAGTGATTAGTGATGAGCAGTGTGGCTTTAGGAGAGGGAGGGGATGCGTTGATCAGGTGTTTGCTGTGAGACAAGTGTGTGAAAAGTATTTAGCGAAAGGCAAGGATGTGTTTTGGGCATTTATGGATTTAGAGAAAGCGTATGATAGAATTGATAGGGAGGCTTTGTGGACTGTTTTAAGATTGTATGGACTTGATGGTAGGTTACTAAAAAGGGGTGAAAAGTTTTTATGTAAATAGTAGAGCGTGTGTAAGAGTGGGAAATGCTGTGAGTGATTGGTTTCCCGTGAGAGTGGGGCTGCGACAGGGATGTGTGATGTCGCCTTGGTTGTTTAATATTTACATGGATGGTGTTGTAAGGGAGGTGAATGCAAGAGTTTTAGGTGGTCTGAGTCTGGTAAATGTTGATGGAGGAGAGTGGAATCTGAAGCAGCTGCTGTTTGCAGATGATACTGCACTGGTGACTGATTCAGAGGAGAGATTGAGACAGTTGGTAGAGGAGTTTGGAAGGGTGTGTGAAAGGAGGAAATTGAAAGTAAATGAGAATAAGAGTAAAGTGATGAAGTGTACGAGGTTGATAGATGGTAGGGGGATGAATATAGTTTTGAATGGTGAGTTGCTTGAGGAGGTAGATTGTTTTAAATATCTAGGGTCACATGTTGCTGTGGATGGAAGAATAGATGCAGAAGTGAAGTTTAGAATAAATGAAGTAGGAAAGGTGCTGGGAGGAATGAAAAAAGTGTTTAAATGTCGTTCGCTTAGAATGGATGTAAAGAGAAGGCTGTATGAGGGTGTTGTGGTACCGACTGCATTATATGGGGCTGAAACATGGAATATGGGTGTAGCAGAGAGGAAAAGTTTGAATGTAATGGAGATGAGATGTCTGAGGAGTATGTGTGGAGTGACGCGTATGGATCGGGTGCGAAATGATGAAGTGCGAAGGAGAACTGGAGTTGTTCGGGAGATGGCTGGCAGAGTTGAGCAGAGGGTGTTGCAATGGTTTGGGCATATGGAGAGAATGGATAATGAGCGATTGGTGAAAAAGATAACTAGATCTGATGTGAGAGGTGTAAGGCTGAGAGGAAGACCACGAATAGGATGGATGGACAGTGTGAAGAGAGCGCTGGATGCGAGAGGGATGTCTGTTGAGCAAGGAAGAGTGGCTGTGCGTGACAGAAATAAATGGAGAGAAATTGTGAATGAATAAGTGATGACGCAGCCCTGAGGGGATATTCTCCCGCATTTGGTCTGATCAGCTAGTCAGGTCAGGTGCGGGTAAGGGGATGGGTCTGTTATGATGTGGCAGGGGTAAACCAGTTCTGCTGTCGGGCCCTGCTGCGGATGTCACTGATTGCATTGCCCAGTTGACCCTTGTGCGGTGTGGTGCGGTGAGGATCTGTCCGTTCTCCCCTTTGGGGCTAAGATGCGAATGAATGTGTTTGAATGGATGAGTAAATGGAGAGTGAGTCATCCTGTCTCGGCTACCTCCCTTTCCTTGGGGGAAGCAGCCTAGGTATATAGATAAATCTTCAACTTAAAAAAGAAAACGAAAGTGAAACGATGACTTTTTTCAATATGGATTCACTTGTGTTAGGGAGGTGGATGGTACAGTGTATCTTGTGCAGCGTTATGCTCTCGAACAGAAATTTGATGTCATCAAAGCTCAACATTTCCAGAACAAACATTTTGGCAGGGATGCAGGAAAGATCACAACATTAAAGGTCAAACCAGCCAGGTTTGACTGTGCCAGTGCATTAGCGACATAAGAATTTTCACTGAGAGAAACCTTTGCTCCTTGCTTCTTATCAAGCTGCATGTCAGGTTGCAGAGTCAAAGAAAACCCATATAAGTTTGTCCCTGAAATAAGCGCTAAGACTGTTTCTGGTAAGAAGGTAGATAGAAAAATTGCTACAAGTGCCTTTAACAAATTATGTGATCCATAGCCGAATTATCGACATGAGTCAGGATATTCTGGAGCAAGTTGTAGCTGATATTAAGGCTAGTCCAGTAAATATCATCCTGAAAGAACTTTTTTTTCGTCTGTCAGTCACTGAAGACAGCTGCATAAGCTATAGATGTGTTCAGTACGATAAAGGAATTCTTCACAAAACACCAACTCCATCTCAACATGATTGGTTTGACAAGTACAGATAGGGCACCAACTGTGTCGTCAACCGTTAAGGATTCAGTGCATTAATGACAAAAGAAACTTGACATGAAGATCACCCATTGTTTTCTTCAACAGCCAGTGCTTACAGCAGGATTATTATTCCAAATCTGAGGAAAATTTTGGAAATTTGTGTGAGAGTTGTGAAATTGTGAGCATGATTCATGGCCGTGCTTTGAATAATCGACCGTTTTGCTTGTTTTTCGAGGACATAGGTCATGAACGCACTGTGCTTTTTTACCAGACACAATTAAGGTGGCTGTCATGTGGTCCTGCGCTGTCTCGTGTATTTGAACTGCTAGATGAAATTTAGCAGTTTCTTCGTGGACAGGGAATAGACGTGACTGATTATTTTGATGCCCCTGCATTTGTTCAAATGCTTGCATATTTTGCTAATGAGCTCAATTACTCTGCAGATAAGGGAACTTACTAATGCAACTGTAAACGAGAAGCTAGCCACATTCAAAAGAATAGTAGATATATCCATGAAACGTGTAAGGAAGGAAAATTTAGTAAATTTTCAATCTCTTGAAAGAGTAGTCGCAGCAGACACTACTTTGCAACCTCACGTTGTTCAAACATTGCGAAGCATCTGCAGACGCTGCAAACTTCATTCAGTGGCTACTTTTCTTGTAGAGAACTGCATGCCAGTGATAAATCAGGCATCCTATCCAAATGAGTTTGGAAGATACTGATGATGACAGTGATATCAAGACAGATCTCATCGATTTGAGAAGCATTCACGTAGTCCAAATGAAGTTTACCAGGAGCCATCTGGAGTACTTCTGAGCTTCTCAGCCGGAAACATATCCTGTACCAGCAAGAAAGGCTTGCTGTGCTGGTGCCATTTGCGACCACCTATCTTTGTGAAACTGGATTCTAGTTTTTGCTTCATATTAAAACTGTGCAGAAATAGGCTGAATGTTCAGTACGAAATGTTAGTAGTGCTTAACGCCAAGAAGCCAAAGTTTAATGCCACATGAGAGAATAAACAACACCATCAAAGTCACCGAGTTTTCACAGCAAGCATTATTTCTCATAACACACTATGCAATGACTAAATTAATGAATTATTATTTGTAATGACTCATTCACTTGTCAAGTACTCAAAACTGCAAACAAAATTAAAATCCAAGATGGACCTCTTATAGGATACCTGTGAGAATAGTATTGATCTTGCATGAAATTTGGGTGGTGGTGGGAGATGTCTCATGTTTCGAATGGGGTGCAGACAGGAAAGAAAGGTCTTAGTGTACGTTCTAAAATCCTCGCTGACATTGTTTCATCCTTAAGCTTCATACTGTGTCTCTTCTTGTCACGCAGCAAGCTCCTCCCAGCATTCTCATCTCAGCCATCCCTAGAGTATTTACTAATTTGTTTTTCACTGGTGCAATATAAAGTCCACATATAACTGGTGGGCACTCCATCATTTTGCAGTGTTTCCCTTTTTACTTTATGGGTATCCTTTTGTCACATAACACTCCGAACATATTATTCCAATTATATATGTCCGCTTGCATACTCGTAGCAATTTCAGTAAGGGAATCTCAGTCTTTCTGAAGCACTGAACCACAGTGTCGAATTGCACTAACTCCTTTACCAATGCTCTGTGGAGCAACATCTGTCCTCCGTTCACACTACAACACATATCGCATAGGCTACTCCATCATTGTTCTCTACTCCAAGTTTTTCCTTCTCTAAAGCATCTCTCCACATCTCCAAGATTTTCTGACACTCAGTTGTTTTTATTCATAACACTGCATCGTTTGCAACTAGTCCAGGGGGTTTCCGTTCTTGCCTTTTTTCTCAGTTAGGCCTACAATGTCAATCACAATCGCGAGTCGCAACGACTGAGAGCGGATCTTTGATGTACTCCTACCTGTAAACCCTCTGTTGTCTTTCTCCGCTCATCTCACTGCCGTTAAACATCCTGCAGGAGGGTGCGGTTTGCATGACACAGTACGATAGGTGTTCGTATACCAGACATTAACTGGTGGAAACTGATGTATTATTATTTTGTTATGGCTCGGCACCACCGGTACTGAGAGAGAGAGAGAGAGAGGTAAGGTACAAGGGATAGTGTGGGTGGTGCAGGCGGCTTTACCATGAGAAAGGGTGTACAATGAAAGGGCAGCAAAGGAGGGAGTGTAGAGGGCGAGGGAAGCAAAGCACAGGAATGAATGTGAAAGGGGGATTAAATAAATCCTCGTTTTCCCGAACGTAGTTTTCTATGAACTGACCAGCTCTTTGAATCTGGTCAGGGCTATCGCATATGAAAATTTTATAAAATAGGTCAGATATTCGTAACAACTCTACCAACGCAATATGTATGATTTAGCTGCACGTTAAATGTACAGGTATATTACATTGTTTGCAGAGATATATCACTAGAAAAATATTTACATACATGATGACACGTTTGCTCATGACTGGGTGGAATTCATTTCATGGAGCACTTTCAGCCTGCCATATATCCTGTTCCCTCAATTAATTCTACCAAAAAAAAGAAGATTTACAACGAGAAACACATAGGGGAAGCACATAAAAGTTATGGCGGGAAAAATACCAAAGTGGGGATAAACAGGCAGAGGGTCACCAGCACAGCTAAGTGTCTGTGATGAATATAATATATATATATATATATATATATATATATATACACATAGGCTGTATCGTCACCACTTCGGTCGGGATAGGCCGGTCTTGCAGCGGACACTCAAACAGGACCGGCCTATCCCGACCGAAGTGGTGACGATACAGCCTATGTACAATCTCTACCATGTGGCTAAGACTGTCTGGTAGAGATTGCATGTAGGGTGAGAAGTGTTGGAGTGGCTTTGGATGTGTGTGTAGTCTGTGAACCTAATATAATCGGCCAACGCAAACCGACTGGGTGCAGGCATACTGGGTGTGACACTGGTTCAACCAGAGCACCCTTTATGTCCATCAAAGTAGTACGTGGCCGGAAGAACACTCCCAGAGATTATTACCCTGGCGAGAGTCGAACCCTAGTTCTTCAGTGTACGAAAACTCTTACTTTACAATTGTACCACAGAGGCTTCATATATATATATATATATATATATATATATATATATATATATATATATATATATATACTGTATATGTCATCATCAGCCGTTTTGAGTATCCAATGCAGGACCGGCCTATCCCGACAGAAGTCGGGACGATACAGCCAATGTATCTCTACCGAGTGGCTTAGGCTGTCTGGTAGAGATTGTATGTAGAGTGAGAAGTCCTCGTAAGTGTAATTATAGTGTTGGAGTGACTTTGGATGTGTGTGTAGTCTGTGAACCAAGTGTAATCGGCCCGCGCAAGCCGACTGGATGCAAGCATACTTTATAGTAAGCGACACTGGTTCATCCACAGCACCCCTTGTGTCCGCCAATGCAGTACGTGGCCGGGTGAACACTCCCAAAGTTTATTACCCTGGCGGGGAGCGAACCCTGGCTCACCCGTGTACGAAGCGCAAACTCTACCACTGTACCACAGAGGCTCAGTATATATATATATATATATATATATATATATATATATATATATATATATATATATATATGCTATAGGGCAGCATGCGTGCGGGTACACATGTATCTGTAATGCATCCAAGTACACAGACACACGAACCCCCATTCGCGCCCGCGCCCAGAGAGAGAGAGAGAGAGAGAGAGAGAGAGAGAGAGAGAGAGAGGGGGGAGACAGACAGACAGACAAAAAAAGGGACAGAGAAATACAATGACACACACACACACACACACACACACACACACGAACAGAATGAGCTACAAGCAAAATCCTTCTGTTTATTTTAACTAAAGTTCTCAATCATGAATGTACGCAAAACATCGATCAGTAATTAGGGCACTGCAAACTGAAATGTGTTTCTGTTTAGGCTTTATATATATATATATATATATATAGACGGTATAATGTATATACAGTATATATATATATATATATATATATATATATATATATATATATATATATATATATATATATAGACAGTATAATGTATATACAGTATATATATATATATATATATATATATATATATATATATATATATATATAGACAGTATAATGTATATACAGTATATATATATATATATATATATATATATATATATATATATATATATATATATATATATATATATATATATATATATATATATACAGTATATATATATATATATATATATATATATATATATATATATATATATATATATATATATATATATACAGTATATATATATATATATATATATATATATATATATATATATATATATATATATATATATATATATATATATATATATATATATATAGTATAATGTATATACAGTATATATATATATATATATATATATATATATATATATATATATATATATATATATATATATATATATATATATATATACACACACTATATACTAGCGGGGGTACCCGGCGTTCCCCCGCCCCCTCCTTATATCTTCCTCCTCCTGTCCCTTTCCCCCATCTCTCTCTCTCTCTCTCTCTCTCTCTATCCTTCATGTTCCTCTTGTTCCCCCTCCTTATTTATCTGACTCTTGCTACTCTGCCCCCCTCCCTCAAACCATCGGTCTTTTTGGTCTTAAAACCTTCCCTGGGTCATAGGACCAAAAAGACGAACACTCCAATCCTATTTGTTCTACTTCAGATTCTTTCTACTCCAGAAAAACCATGCACCTCTCATGCTTATGAAGAGGGATTATAAGAGGTCCAGGACCTTTCTATTTCAACTTTCACAGACTAACGCACAGTATTTGTGTGTACATGTTTATTATCACCGGTGACCTAAAATGACCTCCGACCGGTGACCTCAAATGACCTCGGAGTCAACCTCACATAGCCCATGTCCGAACTGGAGGTCATGTGAGTCTCCATGCCAAAAATTGGGCTGCAGGGGTACCTGGTGTTGCCCGGAGCAAAAATGTGAACATTCTACCGGTGACCTCAAATGACCTAGATCTGAAGTTTGACCCCCAAAAACCTTCCCTGGGTCATAAGGATTCCAAATATGCAGGTTAAGGCCAGGTAAAATGAAAACTGAGGGAATAGTTCGTGAACAGACAGACAGAAAGTGCCCTATATAGAGTAGATATATGAATATACAGAATATAATATACAGTAGGCTCGTACAGTGCATGTCATCATAGTACGCGATTCGCATTGTGCGCGAGTGACCAAAAATCATAACCAAAAATCTTGAATGCGCCAGTTTACCTCACAGAATGCAAGGTAGAGGCAAGGAGTGGCTCAAAAGCACCATTTTCTATTAGTACATGACAACCCCTCACACAACGCGTCACGTGTCATCATGTTGATGTGCAGAAATTCCCGGGCATTCTACTGCGCAGCTTGGGGTACAAGGTGGCAGGCGCGCCATAACAGTCCTGGGTCATGCACAGTGCGGATCCACTCTCTACAGCTAACCTGTCATGTACAACGTGTGGCGTTTTTTTTTGCTGCTCCATCCTGGGCTGTACTTCGCTGCACCATGGCTCCAACCCCAAGAGTTAAGAAACTTCTGACGCACACCACCAAATTAGAGATTATCAAGATGAAGGGGGAGGGACAAGGAAACACCGCCATCGGGAAAGCCCTGGGACTGGCTGAATCAACAGTGAGAACAGCGTGGAAGAACCGTGATGCCATAAGGGCTGTTGTGAAGACATATGGTGCCTCTGACCTAGACTGACATTCGCGGGTGGGAATTCGTGCAATGATACTAATGGAACGGTATCTTGCAACCTTCATAATGAGGAAGGAGAAGAAAGGTGTTCCACTGAATGGCAGATTTTATTTGGAACCAAGCCCAGCTCTTTTACAAAGCAACATCTCACAATTTAAATGTGGACAAACCTTTCAAGGGATCAGTTGGATGGCTGGACCGTTTTCTCAAGCATAAGGAACTCCGTCACGTCAAAGTGTCTGGTGAATGTGTCTCTGCCGACGAGCTGGCCACAAGTGATTATCCTGCTATATTTAGAGCGCTTCTTGAAGAGAGACAGTACACAAAGGACCAGATCTACAAGGTCGACGAAACGTCGTTATACTACAAGGCCATGCCCAAATCAACTTACATCACTAAAGGACAGAACCAATCCCCTGGTCACAAGCTCCAGAAGTGTAAGATGATGGTAATGTTCGCTGTAAACCTGTCTGGGAGCCACAAGATGAGGCCAGTCGTTGTACACACAGGTTCACACCCAAGGTGCTACAAAAACTTCACGAACATGGACACAAGTGGCATGTACTGGTACAAGTCTGCAAATGGTTGGATGACCGGGAACATTATGGCACACTGGTTAACGAGGCGCTGCGTCCCCGATGCCAAGGCCAAGTATCGGGGACTGGGCATTCCATTTAAGATGCTCCTTGTGCTTGACAATGCACCAAGTCATCCTCCCTGCCTAGAAGATCTGCACAAGGACTGTCGTGTTGTGTTTCTGCCGCCCCGGACGACGTCACCAGTGCAGCCACTAGATCAAGAACTGATTGCCACTGTAAAGCACTTCTACCATAAGCAAGTGTACGACTACCTATGCAGAAAGACCGACACACAAGAGGAGCTTCATGCCCTACAAGAAGATCATGACAAAGACCTTGATGAGGCACCTGCTCCCGTTCCATCTCCGCCAGCAGCTGCATCCCGACCTGCCACAGGTGCCATGACTGTTGAGGCATTTTGGCGTCATTTTACAGTGAAGGACGCAGTTGAATTTCTCCTACAAGCCTGGCACCAGATTACACCAGCAACGGTGAAACATGCATGGCGAATGCTTGTGTCTCACTTATGCATGATCCAGGAGATGGCCGTTCAACCACTGGCCGAGGCTGAGGCAGCAACACTGACAGCAGCACAAGCTGTACCAGGTTTCGAGGATGTTACACTGGTGGACATACGGGAAGTGCATGCTGCTAATGAGGAACAGCCTCCCGAGGAAGTGTTGCAATGGATAGAAGAGGCTGACGCAGAGCCCGATGCCAGGCAGGGTCAAGTTGAACAGCCTAGTGTGATGGAGGGGAATACAAAGCTGTGTATGTCATGAATAAGCAAGATCCTTGCTGCTGTGGATAAGCTCAAGGAAGGAGTGAAGGAACAGGAAGTGAGCAGCCTAAGAACGGAGGAAGTTCTGGTTAGTATCGAGAAACTTCCATTTCTACACAGACAGGGACAGGCAAGAAATAAACAGAAGAAGAAAGATGCTCATAACAAGTTACATACAGCGGGCTCAAGTCAGTGAAATTGAGGAACCAGCTGTATCGTCTGCTCCTGTTCCTGTTGGGGATGAAGAGGATGCAGTGTCAGAAGTGTCAGCATTGGACTGCAAGAGGTTTATGGCCGAAGTGAGTGACTTTGAGGCTCTTAGGGAAGGTGCTCAACAGGAGTCTGTGGAGGGAAGTGTTGGTGCGGTGGGAGGTGTGGCGAGGGGTGCGGCGCTGTAAGTGTTGCCGCCCCTCAGAACCCCTGTTATTTAAGTCCATCAGGTCTGTTGTCTACTGTTGTTAAGGTGACTATCCATATTTTTGTTATTGTAGCTATATCTGTAGTACAATGTCTGAAAAATTTGACCTTTATTATGTCTCTAAGGACCGAAAAATGTCCAGGTATGAGGGGGGGTACCGCCCATATGTAATTTTTCCCATAAGATTATGTATTCTCAGTGCGCGAATTCACAGTGCGCGAGGTCGTGGACCTCCCAATCTCTTGCGCACTATGTGAGCCTACTGTATATATATATATATATATATATATATATATATATATATATATGTATACACAAGCAAGGGTAGCTTACTCGGTGTTGCCAGGCCAAAAAGGTGAACGCTCTAATCGTATTTGTTCTAGTTCAATCTTTCTTTCTACTACAGGACCATGTACTTCTTTATGCTTTTGAAGAGGGAGTATAAGAGGTCCAGGAACTTCTATATCAGCTTTCTCATACTAAAGCACAGTACTTGCACGCGCTTATTTACTATTACCGGTGACCTCAAATGACCTCTGACTGGTGACGTGAAATGACCTCAGAGGTCAACCTCATATAGCCTATGTCCGAACTGGAGGTCATGTGAGTCTGCATGCCAAAAATTGGTCTGCATTAGTTCCCTGGCCAAAAAGGCGACCACTCTACTGTTGACCTCAAATGACCCAGATCTCAATTTTGTTCCCCCTTAAAACCATCCTTAGATCACCCTGATTTAGAATGTATATGAGTCTAGGGATCTGAACCTTGGTTTGTGAGTGATTGAAGGACAAACAAACAAATAAACAAAGCAGCTTGCAGTTCTAACGGACCCAGGTTCAAATCCCCACTGGGGCAGCGAACACTTTAAGGATTTGAATTTCATTCAGTCAGGATTTACTGATCTACCAGAAGACCCGCCGACATGTTGCAAAAATACCCCTGCTAATACCAATACACCAGTCCTGTATGAGACAGCCCTAGCATGTATTCAATAAGGACGGTGGGTGTTAGCGCCGAAGTGATGACATGTAGAGGTGTGTGGTCTGTAGGAGGACTGCTAGGCCTTGATAGCAGGCTGTGAAGCCTATGCCCAGAGTCGGACACACACACACACACACACACACACACATATATATATCTCTACCAATTGGCTTTGGCTGTCTGACAGAGATTGTATGTAGGGTGAGAAGTTCTTGTAAGTGTGACTGTAGTGTTGGAGTGACTTTTGATGTGTGTGTAGTCTGTGAACCAAGTGTAATCCGCCTGTGCATGCCGAATGGGTGCATACTTTATAGTAAGACACACTGGTTCAACCACAGCACCCCTTACGTCCGCCAAAGCAGCACGTGGCCGGGAGAACACTCCCAAAGTTTCTTACCCTGGCGAGGCGCGAACCCTGGTTCTCCAATGTATGAAAACGCACACTTTACCACTGTACTACAAAGGCTCCATATATATATAAATATATATATATATATATATATATATATATATATATATATATATATATATATATATATATATATATATATATATTAACAGATAGATACATAGTTATGAGAGAGAGAGAGAGAGAGAGAGAGAGAGAGAGAGAGAGAGAGAGAGAGAGAGAGAGAGAGAGAGACTCAATGGAAATACTTTAAGCTATCTCAAGCTCCAATGGTACTGACCCGACCAGTTCGACGTTTTACATAATAGTCTTGTTGCCTCCTGACGGTTTTGTAAAACAAAAGAGTAAATCTCTCGTATTAAAAGGTTTAGTTAATCTCTCGGCCGTATGCTGTAAGTTCAGTGTAGCACTTCACATTTGTGCAAGTGGCGCGCTCCACCTGTGTATTCCACAGTCTGTTGACATACTTAGTATTAACTGTGGTATGGAAGTGAGTGGTAAACCTCCAGGTACAAAAAGAGTGGTTTATATTTTTATTTGGGAACAACTGCAAAGCTCATTCTGGCCACTTCACATTTTTCCCGGTAAATGTGGCATCCGGCGATTTCACTAATCTGGCATCACAAAAATATGGATTCCATTGTTAGTTTAGGCATATCGATTAGCACCAAGGGTGATTCACGTTTTCCTAATTTTCGCTTAAGTATACGACCGTAAGTTTTGCTACTCCTGGTAGACTATAAATCCCAGTGCAGTGATAACAAATCTTTTAAGTTTGGTTGGTCCCAGTTTTAATACAGATATCATCCGTGGCCCTCATCTCCATCTTCCTCTGAAGAAGCAAACAAGGCAATGTCACTAATATGAGCATCAGCAGCTGTTTATATAATTTTTATAACAATTCATGTAACTGAAAATAAAGATATGGTGCCGACAGGAGAAACATTTAAACAATTGCTGGAAAACGTAGTGGCAAGGTTAAAGTGACAGAAGAGATCATTTCCCACGAGGAATCGATTACCTTTTAAAGAATTTAATATTCAGTGACTTAGAAAATCTCGTTTTACGGAGATCGGTGGACGAGACTGACAGAAACACCTAAACAACAAATTTGCGCGTAAAATGGTAGCATCCCTTTCTCCCTAATAATAATGAAAATAATAAAATAAATTAAAAATCTGTAAACCCCTTCTTTCACAGTGTGTCTTTGGCAAACGATAAGTTTCGAAGTTCCCGGAAACTGTCTTGCATTCTCTGCAGGTATGTTTTGCACAAGACTGTTAACAGATGAATATCATCCTAACAGCTTCTTGCCTAAGGGAAACAATTATAAAATGCTACCACCAGTAACTCGAAACTCCAGAGTAACTCTGAATAATTAATGTTATATTGAAGTGTCTTAAGGAAAACACCATGGCCCCTATGGAACCCCTGCCCCAAGCAGAGCAGAGTATCTGAACGAAGTGAGATGAAAGTGAAAATGAATAGATGGTCTGAAGAAATACGAGTAATGAATAGGCAAAATTAATTGTTTCTCTCTGTCTTTGTCTGACTACACCCATCTCTCTGAGTCTATCTACCTCTTCATCTATCCCTATCTGTGCAATTTTAACTTCATTACATTGCACCGGACGAGCAGCCAGTATCTGCCAAGTCACTCTGTTTAACCTTGTATATCTACATATCTGTCTATCAGCCTATTTTTTTTTTTTTTTGACTCCATTGCATTATCCTTATATTACAATACCACCTCCATTAAACTGAACATTAACGGTAAACAAGCGTGTTTATCATAACCCTGTTTCTCTGTCTGTCTGTATCTATTTACGTAATGAACCCCGTCGCACTAACCATATCTGACAAAGGTATCTACATTACCTTTAGCTTTTGGAGTAGCCAATATCCAGCCCATTGTATTTCTATTACCTATATATTTATCTGTACACCTTTCTGTCTCAGCCCAACTAACCGTATGTGATAATTACATATGCTTTACATCCAGTTAACTGTTGTACAAAACTATCTTTACAAGCTTCCATCTTCCATTTCCAAACGGTGAACGAAACGTGTGAAAATATTCTTCAGTAACTACTCATAGCTGTACGTGGCAAGTAATCATTTTGACATGAAGAAAGAAATCTAAGCAACTTTTGAAGTAAACAGTTCATTCAGAAGTATTCACACACACACACACACACACACACACACACACACACACACACACACACACACACACACACAAACGCAATAAGTGACAGCGCTCATTTTGAAACCATTGGCCACCTGTGTGAGGATATATATATATTTTTTTTTCCGAAGTGTACAAGGTAAGTCTGCACTTCAACGCTCTTTTACTAGCTACGAAGTTCTTCCCATTTATTGTCGAGATTCCGTTCATTCACATTCATTCCATCTAAAGTTACTGCAGACCTTCTGCGTGCCTTTTTTTTTTTTTTTTTTTTTTTTTTTATAGCCAGACGCCTTAATTCCAGAGGGAGTGAACACGAAAAAGTCGCCCCCACGTCACCATGTCCTCCCTCTATATACCTCTGCACCCCATCCGTCCAACCCACCGCCTTACATTCTGCAGGTCAACATCTTGCCCTCTGTTTGTTCCACACTGCCAAACTATCTTAACCCTTTCAGTCTGATGCAGCACATTTTTATTTTCTTCTTGCTGTCTCCCTAAAACATTATATAGCTTAGGAAAGACCTTCCGATCTGTATGAATTTAAATATAGCTTTTTCATTAGTCCCATCAAAACTATGATGCTCTCTTCATCTGCATAAAACCGTCCGGTTGCATAAAAAGAGAAATAGAAAAAAAAAATCGTTATCATACTGGAGGGCTTAAGGTGGATCCTCCAAACACTTTCCGGCTTATCATCCTTAACACTACGACGCTCATGATCTGTGTCATTTGTGTGTCTGTCTCTCCAAGTAGGCTGACTCCACACGCTCCTCTCCGATACCTAATTTTCGCCCTTCACGGGGTGAGGGTACTAGGGACCCCCTCCTCTGTTTTTTTCAGTTCCTACAAGAGACAGGGAATAGAAAGGGATGGGGATTGACTTATTCCCGTACCCTGAAGACTGGGTCTATGAATGTGCGAGGATGTAGTACGACTGAGGCTAAATGAGAGGAGATTGGGAGAATATTTGTGAGAAGAAAGATGGCTTTGAGTAAAACAAAGATGAAAGGGACAGGTGAGTCTAAGTTTGGAAGTGTGAATGGAAGATTGTCAGGTGTTGATGGAGGAAGGGCAAGAAAAGGTGTGGCCTTGTTAGTGAGCCCGGCAGTGCAGCAGTGTGTGATTGAATGGAAGTTCAAAGTTCAAAGTTCAAATAATTTATTTCCATAAAATATGGAAGGAGGTGTCATCGAGACTGATGTGGGTGAAGGCGAAATTTGAACGTGAGTTGTGGGTATTTGTGAGTGCATATGAGCCTGGTAGCGAAAGGGATGCAGAAGAGAGGGAGTCTTTCTGGAATGATGTTGATACGTGTCTGCAGAGTTTTGGAGCGAATGTGAATGTGGTAATGATGGGAGATATGAATGCTAGAGTGGGATATGTAGCAGTTGAAGGTGTACTGTAGTTGGTATGCAAGGTGTACTTGGAAGAAATGAAAATAGGGAATGAATGATAGGGATGTGCGTTAAGCGAGAGATGGTGATTGGAAATACCTTGTTTGAGCAGAAAGATATTTATAAAAATACGTGGGTGAGACAGGAGGGTGGAAGGGTTGTTGACAGAGCATTGATGGACTATTTGGGTGTGTCTAGGAATGTAATGGGAAGATTGTTGGATGTGAGAGTTTTGAGAGGGGAGGGTGGAGGTATGTCTGACTACTACCTGATGGAGGGAAAGTTGAGAGCTAGGACAGCTAGGTGTGGCAGGGAGGTTGTGAAAGTGAGTGAGTTGGATAAAAGAGAGAAAATGATAGAGTATCATGAGAAATTGAAAGATGAATGGAATGCAGTGAAAGATCAGGAAAATGGCAGTGTGGAGGAGAAATGGCAGTTAAGAGTGCTGTGGTGGGGCATGCGGAAGAGGTGTGTGGTGTGAGACGACTGGGTGGTAATGTGTGAAAGGGAAGTGAATGGTGGTGCGAGGAAGTATGTATGGCTGTGGCTGAGAAGAGACATACATATGAAGTGTGGCTGCAGAGGAAGGATGAGGTGTCATATGAGAGGTATAAGGAAAAGAAAAATAGGGCGAGAAGGACTGTGCGTGATGCTAATGTGGCGGCATATGAAAGGCTGGGTAGGCGGTTGACTGAAAATTTTCAACAGAATAAGAAAATATTTTGGAAGGTCGTGAAAACGGCGCGTAAGGGAAAGTCTGGGAAGGAAGAGCGAAAAAAAGCAGAGGGTGGAAGGATGTTAAATGTGATGGATGCGGTAAGGAAGAGATGGGTTGAGTATTTTGAAAGACTGTTAAATGTAGAGGAGGAAGGCTGAAATTGTGGGAAATGGAAGGGTGCAAGCAATGAATGTGTTGGAAGAGTTGAATGATTCTTTGATCACGATGGAGGAAGTACAGGAGGCAGTAAAGGAGATGAAAACAGGGAAAGCTGCAGGTATGGATGGGTGTGCTGAGGAATGCCTGAAAGGTGGTGGTGCAACTATTGTTGACTGGTTAGTAAGACTGCTGAATGTGTGTTTTATGAGAGGTATGGTGCCAGTTGACTGGGCGAGTGCTTATGTGGTCCTGTTGTATAAAGGTAAGGGTGATAAGTATGAATGTACTAGCTTTAGGGGTATAAGTCTGTTGAGTAGGTAAGGTGTATGGTACAGTGTTAATTAAGAGAGTTAGAGTACAGAGGAAGTGATTGGTGATGAGCAGTGTGGCTTTAGGAGAGGGAAGGGATGCGTGGATCAGGTATTTGCTGTGAGACAGGTGTGTGAAAAATATTTAGCGAAAGGTAAGGATGTGTTTCGGGCGTTCTTGGATTTAGAGAAAGTGTATGATGGAACTGATAGGGAGGCTTTGTGGACTGTTTTAAGATTGTATGGACTTGATGGTAGGTTGCTAAAAGGAATAAAAAGTTTTTATGTAAATAGTAGAGCGTGTGTAAGAGTGAGAAATACTGTGAGTGAGTGATTTCCCGTGAGAGTGGGGCTGCAGCAGGGATGTGTGATGTCACCTTGGTTGTTTACTATTTATATGGAGGGTGTTGTAAGGGAGGTGAATGCAGGAGTTTCAGACGGAGGTCTGCGTCTGGTGAATGCTGATGGTAGCGAGTGGAATCTGAATCAGCTGCTGTTTGAGGATGATACTGCACTGGTAGCTGATTCAGAGGAGAGATTGAGAAAGTTGGTAGAGGAGTTTGGAAGGGTGTGTGAAAGAAGGAAATTGAAAGCAAATGAGAATAAGAGTAAAGTGATGAAGTGTACGAGGTTGGTACACGGTAGGAGGATGAATTTTGTTTTGAACAGTAAGTTGCTTGAGGAGGTAGAGTGTTTTAAGTATTTAGGGTCACATGTTGCGGTGGATAAGAATAGATAGAGAAGTGAAGTTTAAGATGAATGAAGTAGGAAAGGTGCTGGGAGGAATGAAGGAAGTGTTTAGATGTCGTTCGCTTAGAATGGACGTAAAAAGAAGGCTGTATGAGGGTGTTGTGGTACCAACTGCATTATATGGGGCGGAAACATGGAATATGGGTGTAGCAGAGAGGAAAAGTTAGGATGTAATGGAGATGATGTGTCTGAGGAGTATGTGTGGTGTGACGCGTATGGATCGAGTGAGAAATGAAGTGCGAAGGAGAACTGGAGTTCGTGGGAGATGGCTGATCGAGTTGAGTAGAGGGTGTTGGAATGGTTTGTGCATATGGAGAGAATGGATGAAGAGCAATTGGTAAAAAAGATAACTGGATCTGATGTGAAAGGTGTAAGGCTGAGAGAAAGACCACGAATAGGATAGATGGACAGTGTGAAAAGAGCTTTGGATGTGGGAGGGATGTCTGTTGAGCAAGGAAGAGTGGCTGCACGTGACAGAAGTTAATGGAGAGAAACTGTGAATGAATAAATAATGCCACAGCCCTGAGGGGACATTCTCCCGCATTTGGTCTGATGAGTTGATGAGGTCAGGTGCGGGTAATGGGATGGGTCCATTGTGATGTGGCAGGGGTAAACTAGCTCTGCCGTCAGGCCCTGCTGAGGATGTCATTGATTGCATTGCGCAGTTGACCCTTGTGCGATATGGTGCGGTAAGGATCTGTCCCATCTCCCTTTGGGGCTAAGATGCCTTCTTCCCTTGGGGCTAAGATGCGAATGAATGTGTTTGAATGGATGAGTAAATTGGGAGTGTGTCGTCCTGTCTCGGCTACCTCCCTTTTCTTGGGGGAAGCAGCCTAGGTATATAGATAGATCATTCTTTATTTGTGTACTTTCAGCAAAAACGAAACTTCACTTCTATACATCAATGTAGGGATCACAATACTCACGCAACAATTTCTCTACTTCCATGTTCATCTCCCTATTCCTGTCAATGCCTCATTGTGTTCTCAACCTTCCCTCCCTGCTATATCCTTTCTTGCATTTCATCCTCTAAGCAAACATCCTTGACCATCACACCAAAAAGATACTTGAAGCAAGCACACGTTCTCCATCTTGTGACCGTTCAGTCTCAATATGCACTTTGTGATTTCATGCCTCTGAAAACCACAGGATTACAGTGTGCTACATCCACTTCTTTCATACACACATTTTCAAACTCATTCAACAAGCTTTGCAACTCTCTTTCGATTTCACTAAACAGAACAACAAAATCAACACACGAAAGTACAGGCAATATCAACACCCTACCCTCTCCCACTAAGGACAATCCAACATCCACTTCCCTACCTTGTATATTACTTATAACGCCATCCATAGCTATAAAATATACTGAATGACCATAAAGACCTGAGGCGGACACGCTTCAGTTCAACATTTAAACCATTCAACCTGCTTAGTTCATCATCCACACACACTGACGTTGCTGCAGCCTAAAATATACACTGTAGTCTTAACTTTTTCAATGTGATGACTTGGCATTTCCTTGCTGTTATCTTCAGACGAATTTAGTCAATCTAGGGGAAATACAGGCTTTGAAGGGGTCAGACGAATTTAGTCAACCTAGGGGAGAGAGAGGTTTTGAAGGGGTTAACCGAATTTAAGTTTTAAGATTGTCGTTTACTCCATACATTTTTAGCACCTTCATATTCTTTGTGGTCAATGTAGCCTACACACACACACACACACACACACACACACACACACACACACACATATATATATATATATATATATATATATATATCCAGGGGAAGGATCCGACTGCTACCTTGCGCGTCCCCGGGTGGCAGATAGGGGAAGGCCTTGTAGATATACAAGGTACCGTATTGGACGGCGCGGACCATGGGACCGCTTATAGATATATAAGGCTCCACCGAATATAACGAATAAGGTGGCAGAAAAATTACATCTCACCAGAAACTATGTGGCAGGAAGGTAAGACTTTTTGTCACAATCCTCCCAACCAAACATGAGTTGTATTGCAAAGTATTTGACGGGCGTTCCTATTGGATCATCGTCTACTAAAGGTCCAACCGCACTGCCTCTTGTGCTTACGGGCAGTGTGCCACCGAAAGTGAGTAGGCACTGTGTTGACAAGTTAGAGACTGGGATATTAAACACTCTTAAATCCATGAAGATCTATACATACAATGTAAGAAGCCTCACTGATGATTACAAAATTGATAACTTAATGGCTGAACTGGAAAACATTAGTTGGGATATTGTAGGTTTGGGTGAGACCCACAGAAAAGAAGAAAAAGTAATTCAGCTCGATGATTGTGGCTACCTATTTTACCACAGAGGAAGGGAAAATGAAAGACTTAGTGGTGCAGGATTTCTGATTAACAGAAATCTTGCAGATAACATTGTTTAATTCAGCAGTGTATCTGACAGAGCAGCAGTGGTTGTAATCAGACTGTGGAAAGAATATACCCTGAAAGTAATACAAATATATGCACCAACTTCTCAGAGCTCAGATGAAGAAATTGAAATATTCTGTGATGACATCTCCCAGATTATGGAAGAAGAAAAAACCACCTATACTATACTCATGGGAGACTTCAATGCAAAAGTTGGAAAATCAAAAAATGGGGAAGCATGTATGGGAAAATTTGGAGTGGAAGAAAGGAACGAAAGAGGAGAAATGCTGGTAAACTTTGCAGAAATGTTTACCATGAGAATAATGAACACATTCTTTCACAAAAGAACAGGGAGGAAGTGGACCTGGAGAAGCCCAAATGGAGAAACAAAGAATGAAATCGACTTCATTATTGCAAATAAGAATAACACGATCACAAATGTCACAGTTATCAACAAAGTAAATATCGGAAGTGACCATAGAATGGTGGGTTGCACAGCAAGATTCAGTTTCAAAAGTGAAAGAAAGAAGATGATTAAAGATAAAAAGATATGCCCAATAAAAGTCAATGAAAACAAAAGACTTTCAGTTGGAAGTAAAGAACATATTTCAGGCTCTCAGTAATGCTGCATGTGACACTGATGAGCTGAATGACAGACTAACAAAAGTGCTAAAAGAATCAGCGGAGGTAGTAAGAAAACCTAATGCAACCAAAGCCAAGAAGTATTCGGAAAAGACACTTGAGCTAATGAAAAAAAGAAAGGAAATGAAAGTAAAAACAAAGAAGATGAAGTAAAACGAGCGGAATTAAATAAGCTTATCAACAAAAGACAAAGAGAAGAAAAAAGAAAGAGAAACATGAATCTAATCAAAGAAACCATCAAAAAAGGAAAAAGTCTGAAACAGGTCCGAAGTAAAATGGCACAAGGAAAGCAACACATTACATCACTAAAAGACAAAAACCTTGAAGCCATTAATGCAGAGATAAGATGTTGAAGAGAGTTAAAAGAATTTTATAAAGAACTGTATGCATCAAAGACAGTAGTACCAAGAGCTAACTTTTCAGTTGACACAAGTGAAATTCCTGAGATAACATCAGACGAAGTAAATAATTCTCTAAAAAATATGAAAAGAGGGAAAGCTCTGGGAGAAGATGGAATAGTAGCAGATTTACTGTTGGTTGCAGGAGTAGAAGTACAAACTAGGCTTGCTCACTTATTTACTAAGTATATGAAAAGCAAGAAAACTCCCAAAACATGGTGTAATGTAATAGTTATTTTACTTTACAAAAAGGTGTCTCAAAAGACCTTAGTAACTATCGACCCATTAGCTTGGTATCAGTCATTTACAAACTCTTCACTAAAGTCCTTACAAACAGAATAACTACTAATTTGGAAGAAAACCAACCTCGTGAACAGGCTGGATTCCAAAGCGGGTACTCGACTACTGATCATCTACACACAGTGAATCAGCTAACTGAGAAAACTAAAGAATATAATAAACCACTGTGCTTAGGTTTTGTTGATTACGAAAAGGCTTTCGACTCAGTGGAGCACATAGCAATTATAAATTCATTGCGAGAACAAGGAGTGAATGAGAACATTGTAAAACTGCTCGAAAACATATATAAAGAGGGAACTGCTACAGTTAAATTACATAAGGAATCAGAGAAAATTAAGATTGAGAAGGGCGTGCGTCAGGGATATACAATTTCACATAAGTTATTTACAGCATGCCTAGAAAGTATTTTCAGAAAGCTAGACTGGGAAAACAAAGGAGTAAACATAGATGGAGAAAAGCTAAACCATTTAAGATTTGCAGATGACATTGTCCTAATCTCAGAAACAGCACAGACATTGCAAGAAATGTTAAATGACCTGAACAGAGAAAGTCTGAAAGTAGGGCTAAAGATGAACCGGAGTAAAACTAATGTTTAATCCTCAAACACCAAAGAGCGTCGTCAGAATAAGTGGAGAAATTCTGGAAGAAGACGAGGAGTACAATTACCTGGGACAAATACTAAAATTAACGAAAGATAATGATAGCGAAATAAAAAGACGCATTACAATTGGATGGAAAGCTTTCGGTAAACATAGGGATATTATGAAAAGTAGTTTGCCAATTTGTATGAAACGAAAAGTATATAACGAATGTATAATTCCAGCTATGACGTATGGTTGTGAAACTTGGAAACTAACAAAATCGATGGAAAATAAATTAATTCGTTCTGAGAGAGCAATGGAAAGGTCAATGTTGGGAATATCTTTAAGAGACAGGAAAAGATCAACTTTGGTGAGAGAGCAGACTAAAGTCAAAGATATTATAGAAGGTATAAAAGAGCAGAAATGGAAGTGGGCAGGCCATGTAGCAAGAATAAGGGATAATCGATGGAGCAAGAGGTTGACTGACTGGACACCAGGAGACTGTAAGCGTAGCAGAAAAAGGCCAGACAGGAGGTGGGGGGATGAGATAGAGGAATTTGCAGGGAAAACGTGGCAAAGATTGGCTCAGTCAAAGAATTCGTGGATAAGGTCGGGGAAGACCTTTGTTCAGCAGTAGACTTGTAATGGCTGCTGCTGCTGCTGCTGCTGCTGATATATATATATATATATATATATATATATATATATATATATATATATATATATATATATATATATATATATATATATATATATATATATATATATATATATATATATATATATATATATATATATATATATATACCTCACTATAATACCCAGTGTTATCACAGCCATCCAGTCTGAATTCATTTCTTCATATCGTTCTTGTCTGAATGCAGTTCTTACTAAACGAAAATAAAACCATCATGATATAAGTTTTATCATAACCTTTTTAAAATTACCTTTACCACGACCGTCCTCTCGCAGACATTCTAAATTATTTTACGACCATTCCATCTGATTTCAAAAGTGGTTTATCTGAGTGTCTTGCTTTCCATTAAATTTCTTTCACTTTAACGATAATTTTTTTCCAGAGTTATGGCCTCTTTAATTTGCATGCCTCGTTATCTTTTGTTTATTGGTTAGGCGAAAATATGCATAAATTTTTTTTATTGCCCTAGTAGGATATATATTTACTGAAAACAAAAGTAGAGATACAGAGTGTTACATATACAGTAATATTTTACAGAACATTTTATGTAAAACGATTTTAATGAAGAAAACAGGTTGCAGAACAAGGGAGAAACATGATGGTTAAAAGAAAAAAAAAAAGAAGAATGATGACTCAGAGCATTGGCACAATCTTTTCTTGGGTAATAATGCTCGATTTCATCACATACATGTGAAGCCCACACATATATGTGCACTACACACACTAATATTTTAGATAATGAGGCAACAATGACAGAAGCTTACCTATAATAAAGCGAAATGAGTACTATTTATAAAAGGTACAGTACGCGTTGACATCAGGACCTTGTTGCCAGACGGCAAATCAGTGGATCACGGGAGGCTATTGTTCCTAAAAATTACTGTACAATGTTCCTAACCTGAAGTTTTGAATCTGATAGAACGCCAGTATGTAAATTTTTTATTACTTACAGTGTAATTTGAAATCTTTATGGAGGCTAATAGAAATGATTTTCAATCCTAAATAAGTGGTTGGTTATGCATGGGCGGTAGAGTTGCCAGCTGACACCATAGTGGCTTCCCGTTATCATGTCTGCTGCATCAAGTTATCTCAGCTTTAGGGGTTGTTAACAGATAGAAAACCAGAGATAAACTTGCTGTTAATGATCATTTTGAGTTCAGGGGACCCCAAGGAATGTTTTCCCAAAGTTTCCGCCAAACTTTCATAGCTCGGAATAACGTGAATTTGAACCACCTATGGGGTTGCTGCCGAGTAGAAAGTAAGAAGCAAAATTGTTAGCATTGCTTATTCTGGGTTCACAAGATCTCAAGGAAGGTTTTAGCAAAGTTTCAGCCATGTGTTCGAGACTCAGACAAAAACTGATTTTTTTGTTTTTTCAGTCTTTGGGGTTTACTTTCGAATCTTTTGATCAGGGTTCTTATCTGCCAGTAATACATTTCGAAACTCGAAATAAACCCTCTTGGCTGTCGGTCTACTTTCATCAACATGTGACTCAGCCCAGTCGTATAAATTCCTTCCACATAATGTTCAATGAGCTCATTCTCTCAAAATCTTAACTCTGATGACGTACTCATTATTTTGTTTTGTTCTAGCTTTGGGGACCTTACAAAATGGAAGATTAAGATATAGGTCTCAGTAACCATTTACAACGAGAATGAGCTTTCTTAAGGTAATAGCCTGACGTTAGATAAGACAAAATTAAAACCCGTCCACAGGCAGACAAGATTATTCTCTCCTTAAGACAAAATTAAAACCCGTCCACTGGCAGACAATATTAGTCTCTCCTTTGTGTGCTTTTATTTATCACTACCTATATATTTTACCGTACCCTTTGTATCCCGTTTAATTTATAGTCACTCTTTATACCTTCTGCCACATTCATAACGATGACATACTATTAACATCAACTCTTCTATATTCATTTACTCACTGAATTTTGACAAATTTTCATTTTGTAATGTGAACGTCTGTCAACACATAAGAGGAATATCATATTGTTATGAAGGGAGATTTGCCAGTTAGGTAGTCTCGTACCTTCGAGACGTTTCTGGTACCGTAAGTTCCTGAACGAGTCAGAGTTGCCAGTTAGCCTGCTGTTTGTGAGCGTAGTTAATTCGTAAGTTATGCATTAATTTAATGTGCTTTTTCTCAATAATGTTTTATTTAAGTGATTGCCTGTTAAATCATGTAAATCAAGTTCGTATGGTAAATGATTTAGAGTGTTATGTAATGTAGGAAAACTCTAGCATGTTTTGATGTATCGTAGTTGGTAACTGTTGTTGCTAGGGGCTGATGCAAGAATATGTCCTAGAATGTTGGAGAAGTAGAAGTTTCGAGAGTAATGCAAGCTTATATAAAGATGGTGTAGAGACTATTACGAGCTGAGTCGGGTTTCAGTTCAGTGTGAGTGAAGTGCAGTCGGTTTTGGTGCAGTGCTGTTTGTGAAGTTTGTGGAGAGTTGCTTTGCAAGCATTAAGTGTAATTACTGTCTGTGAAGATTGTATATTTTTTGGTACTTGTGAAAACAGTGGCAAACAGTGACGGGTTATTGAAGTTTGTATATCATTGGAACTTGAGAACACAGTGAAGTGTATTAAGTGTATTTACTGTCAGTGAAGATTATTTTCAGTACTTCTGTAATAAGTGAAGTGTTAGCAAGCATTAAGTGTACTAGCTGTGAAGTGTTGTTAAACATTAAGTGTAATAACAGTTAGTAAAGTGTGTATAGCTCCAGTGCTTGTGAGAACAGTGAAGTTGGAAAGAATTAAGTGGAATTAGTTGGAAAATAAAGACATTGAACTTTAAGGAGCCAGTGTTTATTTTCGCCTCAGCTGATCTTGTGTACTGCACACCTAAAGGCTGACCATAAGAACAACAACTCATTGGGCAACGTCCTTCCTGTACTGTACTACTGCTGTTGGAACCTGTGGCAGTGTGGGGTGAGGAAGTAACAATATATGCAACATTTAATTCTCTCTCTCTCTCTCTCTCTCTCTCTCTCTCTCTCTCTCTCTCTCTCTCTCTCAGTCAGTCAGTCTGTGTGTCTGTCTGCCTGTCTGTCTGTCTGTCGGTCGGTCGGTCGGTCGGTCGGTCTGTCTCTCGTTTAACGTTTTTTTTTTTTTTTCTGTAAATATTGTAACGTTCTCAATACTTCAACCATATCACCTCGTTGAGAGCGGATGGTCTATGTTTATGTAACTCTCTCTCTCTCTCTCTCTCTCTCTCTCTCTCTCTCCGAACGTTTCTTTTTTCTGCAAATAGTGTGAGGTTATCAATACTTCAGCAATGTCACCTCGTGAGAGCGGATGGTCTGTGAATCTATGAAACTCTCATTCAGAGAGAGAGAGAGAGAGAGAGAGAGAGAGAACACTCCCTCCCCTCTGCATTCCTTTCTTGGATACATTATTTCTCTCTCCAATATTCCTTCACCGCGCATCTGAATATTTGAAGGACCGAATAGCGAAACAGGGCATGTGTGTGTGGGGGGGGGGGAGATAGGGTCGGTGTATATTTATGTGCGTGTCCGTGACGAGAGGAATTCAAGATGTGTTCAAGATGTATGTGCGTGTGAAAGTCTGTATGTCCCATATATATATATATATATATATATATATATATATATATATATATATATCGTTGGGTCTGGTTAGTACTTGGATGGGTGACCGCCTGGGAACACCAGATGCTGTTGGCATAACGTTCTCCCTATGTGTCCAGTGGGGTTGGTGGAGGATTAGTGCGCCTCCCTGTAAAACATTTAACTCTAAGCCCTTGGTCACCCCGTTTGGGATACATGGCGTCTGGCAATGAATGAATGAAATATATATATATATATATATATATATATATATATATATATATATATATATATATATATATATATATATATATGTGTGTGTGTGTGTGTGTGTGTGTGTGTGTGTGTGTGTGTGTACACTGAATGTTATTGGCACCCCATGCGTCGATACTTTTCGTAACTATCACCTTCACAGAAGCTGTGAATACGCAGTATGGGTTGGTACGTACATCTGATCCTCCCCCCCTTAATATGTCTACCCCTCCATCCTCTCCCCATCTCTCTCTCGGTCTCTCTCCTTCAAGATTTAATATGACTCCCGTAGCTTTAGGTCGTGTATAACTAGTAATTCATAGCAATGGACATAATTCCCGAAAAAATGTTTCAAAACAGCTAAGCATTTTCCACTAAAGAATGTGGAAATCAAAGTGCTATTTGTCGTCTTGGCCACCATCGTATCCGAATTTACCACCGTATGATTTTCTTACACGTTATGATGCAATGACAACCACCATTAGCATTTTAAGAATGGGTTGATGGCAAACTATATAGGCCTAACTGTCCAGTATATACAACATCCCGTGAACAACGCATGTAAAGTATATACTGTACAGTATGTATCGCAGTACTGGTGTAATATTGACCAAGTTAATGACGCGTCGATGTAGTAGTGCATGGTCTATGAAACTGAGAGCGGTAGCTGAGGGGATGATCGGTACCCGGTAGGCATATTCCTTTATTTTATGACAGGCTTTTACTTCAGACAGTTCTCGATATGCATACCGTTAACAAGCGGGATTTGCCAGTTAGGTGCTCGAGAAGCTTCTCGGCGTTTCGCGTACAGTAGTTTCGGTACCGGTACGCGTCAGGGTTGCCAGTTGGCTTACTGTTAGTTAGCGTAGTGATTTCGTAAGCTGTACAATAATTTTTGTGCTCTTTTTCTTTATGATGTTTTATTTATGTGACTTAATTTATGTAATTAAAATTAAGTTTGTATGGTAAATAATTTACAGTGTTGTGTAATGTAAGAAAACTCTTGCATGTTTTGTTTGTCTCCGAGTTGGTAACTGTGCTCTCTCTTTCTAGAATACACCAGAACTGTTGTTCTCGTAGAATGTAGATCATTCTCGAACAATGCAAGCTTATATAAGGATGGGAAGGAGGTTTGAACAAGTTCAGTCGGTTTTCAGTTTGAGTTCAGGGCAGAGTCAGTGTAAGTGAAGTTTGTATATTTTCGGTACTTGTGAAAACAGTGAAGTGTTACTGAAGTTGGTATAACAGCGGTACTTGTGAGAATAGTGAAGTGTTGTCGAGCATTAAGTGTAATAGCAGTTAGTAAAATTTGTATGGCTCCAGTGCTTGTGAAAACAATGAAGTTGGAAAGCATTAAGTAAGATTATTTGGAAAAAAGAAGCCAGTGTTTATTTACAACGCCTCAGATGATCCTGTGTACTGTTCACCTAAATGTTGACCATAGGAAGAACAACTCACTGGGCAACGTCCTTCCTGTACTGTACTACTGCTGTTGGAGCATGTGTCAGTGTGGGGTGGGAATATAATAACATAATGTGAGGAGAGTGTTGCCCACGAAACTGCTTCAGCTTGGACAATTTGAGCATCGAATGAGCAGTAGGAGTTTTAATGTTGATTCTGAGTCTCATTTAAATTACAAATCAACATCCTTGTTAATAATCTTTATGAAAACTGTGTTGAAAACTCAAACTCTATCAGTACAGTAAAAGGCAGTGATAATTAATAGGCAAAACCGTATAGTAAGCGGTGCTACGAAGTCTCCAATACCACTATGAATACGGATCTAAGGCTCAGCAGATCAGGGATACCAACCGAACACATTAACTCGGTTTGTTTTCAGATCTCTCGTCCGGCGTGTCAATTTTTCTCATGCTAAAAGTGCCGAAATATATATATATATATATATATATATATATATATATATATATATATATATATATATATATATATATATATATATATATATATATATAGAGAGAGAGAGAGAGAGAGAGAGAGAGAGAGAGAGAGAGAGTGTAAAGTGCCTAAAATAGGTATCCTATCAACTCTAGGGTAAACTAACTGAAAAACCAACGATGTGATCTGAAACACGACTGATACCTTGTGACATGTTGGTAGCCCTGAAGAGCCCAGTTGCCATGTGACGTACCTATGTTATGTGTTACCATAGGCATTTCCTACAGCTGTGACACATCAATGCTATGTTTAGTACTTGTATGTTATTATTATAGAGGTTAACTTATGATTTCACAACTATCTACTCCCAAGTGAAGATATCATTTTCAGGCACAGTTCATGTTAAGGCAGTTATAAGTCTTTCTATCACTCCATCTACTGCCAGACGCCTTAATCCCGTAAGGGGTGGCCACAAACAAATCGCCTCCATGTCGTCCTCTCCTCACAAATCGTCTCCATGTCGCCCTGTCCCCCTCCATTTCATTGCCCTGCTCCCCTCTCCCCCCCCCTTCTCTCATATACATCTCCACTCCATCCCTCTTTCCCATCCTTGGCCTCCCCCTCCCTCTTCCCCTCTTCCACCTCACTCACATATACACTCCTCGTCATTCTCTCACTCTCCATCCTCTCCACATGGCCAAACCACCTCATTGTGTTTCTCCAAACGCTTCCTATGACATCCACATCCACACAACAACGCTTCTTCACTTCCACATTTGTCAGTCTCTCTCTCCATGTGACTCCCCTTGCTCCTCTCAGATAACTCATTTCCACTGCTCTCACTCTTGACTTCTGTCCCTCCAGCAAGGTCCAAGCTTCACTTCCATACGTAAGCGTTGGTATCACAATACTGTCAAGTAGTAGCTTTTTCACTTCCATGCTCACTTCCGTTTCTTATCACTGCTTTCAAGGAACCAGCAACCTTTCTTCCCTGTTGTACCCTTTCAAGCACTTCCATCTCTAAACTTCCATTCTTACTCATCACACTACTCAAGTACTTAAATGTACTCACATTTTCCATTTCCTCCTCATCCAACCTCATTGTACATTCACTGACTTCACTTCTCTCGAAGATCATGACTTTACTCTTCCCTACATTCACCTTTAGATTCCGTTTCTTACACACTCTCCCAGACTCATCCACCAAGCCTTGCAGCTCCCCTTTGTCTTCACTTAACAACACAGTATCATCTGCAAACAACAGTACAGGGAGTTTCAAAACACTGCCCTCTCTCACTAGGGCCGCTCCAACATCCACTGCCCTACCTTGTATCTCTTTTATTAATTCTTCCATATACAGACTGAACAACCATGGAGACATGACACATCCTTGTTTCAGTCCAACCTTCAAACAGAAAAATTCACTCAGTTCATTATCCAACACGCACTGCAGCCTTAGCACCCTCATACATACTCTTCACGGCCTTCAGCAACTTCCCATTTACTCCATATATTCTTAATACTTTCCACAATCCTTGTCTATCCACTCTGTCATATGCTTTCTCCAAATCCATGAAGGCCGTTCCTTCCCCTCTCTAGAAACTTTTCCACTAAAGATCTAAGAATGAATAACTGATCTACACAACCTCTTCCCTTCCTAAAACCTCCCTATTCTTCTCCAACTAATTCCTCAGTTATCTCCCTAACTCCGTCAATAAGTATCCTACCATATACTTTTCCTATTGCACTAAGAAGACAAGTGCCCCTATGATTACCACACACTTCTTTTTCCCTTTTTCCTTTGTACAGGGGAATAACTATAACTGATTTCCAATCCTCCAGGACTTTACCTTCCTCCCAGGCCAACCTGCACATCTTCCACATCCATTCTACCACTATCTCTCCCCCATGCTTCAGTATTTCACCACACATTCCATCAGTTTCCAGGGCTTTCCTCAATTTAACATTCATCATTGCACCCACAACTTCCATCCTACTAATTTCTTCCTCTCAGCCACTTATAATTGCATTACTCTCATTCTCTATGTTCAGCAATTTCTTGAAGTGTTCTCTCCATCTGCTCACTTTTTCTCCCTTCTCCATTAGTAATCTACCATTTTTGTCTTTCATTCCCCAACTAACTTCTTTAGCACCCTGTCTAACTCTCTTTACCTCTTTCCAGAACATTTTCTTACATTCCCTCCAGTTTACACTCAAATTCCTACCAAATGCCTCATCCACTCTCTTCTTATTCTCTCTTACTAATCTTTTCACCTCTCTCTTCCTCCCTACGTATGTCTCTCTCTTCCTTCTCTCAACTTCTTCCACGCCCCTGTTCCTCATCCACTCACTATATGCTTTCTTCTTTTGCGTCACAGCCTCTCTCATCTCTTTAGTCCACCATGCTGTTCCCTGTACCCCTTTTCGTCTTCTCTTCACCTCACACCCCACCTCATTTGCTGCACAGATTTCTTCTGTGAATATCTTGCGCACACCTTCTACGTCCCACATCTGCTCCAATCCATATTTACCCAATCGCTCCTCCACGTCCCTCTTATATTCTGCCTTTTTTCCATCCTCATGTAACTTTTCCACCCTCCTAGTATGAACTACAGCCGCTCTCACCTCTTCAGTCCACCATGCTGTTCCCTGCACCCCCTTTCGTCTTCTCATCACCCCACGCACCACCTTACATGCTGTGAAATGAGTTACAAGTATGTGTAAAGAAAAATGGAAGTCTAAGCGGAAATGAGATTGTAAAAGTAGTGGTAAATGTATGTGTAGGTGTAATGAAAGTGTAATATATGGGCCAGAATAAGAGCAAACATTAAGTATGGAAGCAAAGGTAAGTGCAAATATGAATATAACCATAAATGTAATTGTTAATGAGAGTGTAAGTACAAATGTAAAAGTAAAAATTATACGTCAGTGAAAAATGTAAACGTATGTGTAATTGTAACCTGAAGAACAAAGGAATATATAGACCTAATTCGAATTGTGTGTGTGTGTGTGTGTTTGTGTGTGTGTGTGTGTGTGTGTGTGTGTGTGTGTGTGTGTGTACTACTACTACTACAGCTACTAGTACTATTACAATTAATAATAATAATAACAAGAACAGAAACAGGAACAACAACAATAATAATAATAGGAGATGGAATAATAATAACAGTAATAATAATAATAATAATAATAACAATAATAATAATAATAATGATAATAATAATAAACATAATAATAATAAACATAAACAAACATAAACA
>NC_136991.1:27155091-27167591 GCF_032717465.1 Coenobita brevimanus | reverse complement strand
GGGGGAGGGGAGAGGGGGGAGGCGGGAAGGGGAGGAGGAAGAGGGGGAGGGGGAGAAAAAGAGGAGGAAGAAGGGGAGTGGAGAGAAGGGAAGGAGGAGGAGGAGGGGGAGAAGGGGAGGAGGAATGGGGGAGGGAAGAGAAGGGAAGGAGGAGGGGAAGGGGAGAGAAGGGAGGAAGGGAAGGGAGAGGGGAAAGAAGGGGAGGAGACGAAGGAAGGGCAGGGGAGAGAAGAGGAGGAGGAGGAAGGGGAGGGGAGAGAAGGAGAGGAGGAAGAGGGGTAGGGAAAAGAAGGGGAGGAGGAGGAGGGGGAGAGGAGAGAAGGGGAGGAGGAGGAGGGGGAGAGGAGAGAAGGGGAGGAGAAGGAGAGGAGAGAAGGGGAGGAGAAGGAGAGGAGAGATGTGGAGGAGGAAAGGGGACAGGGGAGAGAAGGGGAAGGGGAGGAAGGGGAGGGAAAAGAAGAGGAGGAGGGGGAGGGGAGAGAAGAGGAGGAGGAGGAGGGGGAGTGGGAGGGGAGAGAAGGAGGAAGAGGAAGAAGAGGCGAGGGACACACACGAGCGGATAAATTCGTCCGTAAAAAGAGGAGGAAATGGGAGAGAGAAATATGCATGAGTCTGACTGTAAATTTTGGGTGAAGCTGCATTGAGGGAGCCGTACATTAATCCAGTTAACAGCGTGGGAGAGATGGATGGCTGGGGACGGGTGGGATGGCAAGGGATGGCATGGGATGGTAGGGATGAGACAGATGGAAATGGTAATGGTAGATGATGGGGTGGAAGTAGGGAGGGAAAAGAAGTGAGAGGGGGAGAGGGAAGGGGGGAGATAGGTAAATGGTGAGGGAAGATGATATGGAAATGGGGTCTAGTATACCCGTAGGTCTGAAGCATGGAGGGACGGGTGAAAGGAAGGGGAGAAAAACAGTTGGAAATTGATGGACATGGTTGATGGCATAGGATTGGATGGGAATGGAAAGGGGAAGGAGAGAGGATCGGATACATAAAGAGACCAAGAAAAGATAAAGAAAATGAAAAGAAATACGAAAAAACTAATGAAAATAGATGGGGTTGGGTGGGTTGGAGTAGGATGCGAAGGACAGAATGGCTGGAAATGTGCTAGCAAAGACAGACGGAACAAAGTAAGAAGATAAAGAGGAACAGATTGCTGAACACGAATGGAATGGCACGGGATGGGACAAGTTGGGATAAGATGGCATGAGGTGGGATGGGATGCGCTGGATAGAAAAGGGAAGGGTGGTGAGATAAGACAAGGTCTAGACGATGGGATGGAAAGAGGAAGAAAAATGGTAACAAAAAATGAAAATCGATGGATAGGAGGGGGTGAGAGAAGAAGGGATGGAGAAAAAGGATGGGATGACGTGGGAAGGGATGGTATGGAAAGGAGAATGGTGATGAGGGACAGGAGAGGATGGGGAGGGAAGAGGGAGGAAAAGAAGATGAAAACAAGAGGAAGATAATATTGGAAACAGATGGATGAAGACGAATGAAACGGGATGGGTAGGGATGGAAAATGGAAGTATTATAGGTTCGCCTGAAAAGGGAGGTGAAAAAATGATGAGAGAAGGAAAATGATGTGAGAGAAGGTGGAAGCAGCTATACTGGATGGGGAGAGGACTGAATGCGAGAGGTAGGGGGAGAAGATGGGTAGGTTAGGGATGGGAGGATGGAAGGTGTATGGATGGAAGGAAAGAAAAGGGCTGAGAGGACCAGGAGGGTGTGAAGCTGCATCAACGAAGTCGTACATTAATCCAACTAACCGCGTGGGAGAGATGATTTTTTTTTTTTATGCGAGGAAGAAGGAACCAAAGGCTAAGAGCCCGCATAACAGTACCTTCCAAGAAAAAAACAAAAACTATACAAAAGTGAACCAAAGTCAAGATCCGTTCATTTCGAGATGCTTGGACACACTGCGTTTGAAAGACTGGAGGTCATAGGAAGTAGGATATACAGACAGAGGGACACAGTTCCACAGCTGACCTGTTGCATAAATGAAGGACTGGGAGTAACGGTTAACTCTTGCATTAGAGAGTTGGACAGAAAAGGGATGAGAGTTTGTTGCTAGACGGGTGCTACGCACCCGTCGTAGAGGTAGAGAGATGCAAGCAGACAGTTCAGAGGAGCAGTGATCATGGAAGTAATGATAGAAAAGAGATAAGATGCAACAGTGCGGCGAAGAGACAGAGGTTGAAGGGAGCCAGTAAGAGGAGGAGAGTTAATGAAACGAAAAGCTTTTGACTCCTCCCTATTGAGAAGAGCTGTATGTGGGGAGCCTCCCCATGCATGAGAGTTGTACTTCACACAGGGGCGAATGAAACCCATGTATAAAGTCAACAACTGTGCAGAGGTAAAGAAGGTGCGGAGTCGGCTTAGCACACCCAATTTCTTGGAAGCAGATTCTACAAGAGATGAAATATGATCTTTTCAAGATAAATCCCGAGTGAATGAAATCCCAAGTATTTTCAAGGATGATGCAGGACTGAGCTGGATTGGGCTGGGGACTGATGGGATGACATGGGGTAAGAGGAAAAAAGGGTAAGATAATAGGATGGTAGGACAAGGGTTGGATGATGGGGTGCAAGGAAAGGTGAGACATGGTGGAACGGAATAAGAAAGAATGCAAATGAGATGAAAGAGAAGGGATGGGATGGGAGAACGACTCTGAAGACGAAGAAGAGAGGGCAGGGAATTATTAAAGAAAGATAATATGTAGAAAAGGAAAAGGATGGATGGGATACAGAAAGGTAGAATGGAATGAGATGGGATGGGATGGAATGGGAAAAGCGGAAAGTGAAAGAGGGGATGTTTAGAGGTGATAATGAGATAGGTTAGTAGGGGAGAATGGGATGGGCTGTGTGGAAATACTGTATAAAGACCAGAGATAGGAGGGTATGGAAGATCAAGGGAAGAGTGAGGAAAGAGGAGAGGGAATGAAACAGGATTGGTGGAAAAGGGCCAGAGAGATTGAGAAAAGCAATGGAAACGAATGAGGGAAGGACAATGATTAAATTAAATGGATGAGATGGGACGAGATGGAATGGGATGATAAGGGGAAAAAGGAAATGCTTAGTATGGAATAGGATTAAAAGTGGGAAGGATGATGGGACTGACTGAGTAAAGAAAAGGACTGACTATGATAGAAGCCGCAAAAAAAAAAAAAAAAATGTGAAAGAGGGCTATGGGATATGAAAAGATAGACGGAAGAGACAAAAATTATAACTATGAAAGAAAAAAAAAAAGAAATGCAGAATATGAAGGAATGGATTTGAAGAAGAAAAAGAGGAACATAATTAGGCTAGGAAATAGAACACTAATGACCAACGATAATGAGAGAGAGAGAGAGAGAGAGAGAGAGAGAGAGAGAGAGAGAGTGTATCAAGCTTAGAAGGACTGAAGAATAAATGAAGGACGCAGGCAATAAGCAGAAGCTCAAGCGAGATGCTCGTACCGTACATACAGGAACCTCGAAAAATTAGTAAATAATTATAATAACTCACAAAAATAAGACATTAGAACATTACTTTTTTAAAATTACCGTTGTTAGTAGAGTTTTCTGCCTCAGTACGATGTGTGTGTAGATATTAGTACTTGGATTAGCTGGATATTGTGAAGGTAATAATGGGGGGAATGAGAGTAACTTGGGCCGTTTATGACAAAGGCTGGCTAAGGGAAGAGTGGTCTGTGTGGTGAGGTATATGCGGGACGATGATGTGGTATGGAAGGAGATATACAGTAGTTGTTGTGTTGGGAAGTAAGTGTATGTGGATTCGCTGTTCAGAAAACCTATTACACCTGCGACAGATAGATAAAAGCTGAACAGGTACTGACAGGACGGTATGGACTGATCGCTGGATGTAGATCGATAGCCGGGAGCACATTGACAAATATTAATCGGTAGTTATACAGCGACAGCTAGATAGAGATCAGTGTTTAGCTAGATCGATAGGAAGCTAAAGCTCGACCAACAGATCAACTGATAGAAAAGGGGAAAGTCAGATATCGAAAGACGAGTAGGCAGAAATGGATACATATAGACCTACACAAAGCCCGTCTCCAGCTACATCCCCTAGGGGTCAGCCCCCATTCACTTTCTTTTCCCCAGGGACCCGTTTCCGCACATGAGTTTTCACCAGCGACCTATTTTTTCCCATAGACTTATTTTTCCATTACGGATGTCTTGTCCTTATACGCAGTTTTTTCCCCAAGGACATATTTTCCCCACTAACTTTTTTTCCTACGAACCTATTGTCCCCATTGACATATTTCTCATTAACCTATTTTCCATCACTGACCCATTTTTCCTTACGACCTATTTTCCCAGTGGACCCACTCTGTCATGAGAGTATTGTCCACAGTGGACCTGTTTCCCAACTGATTTCTCCTTCGATGGTCCTAGCTCTCCTTAGACCAAGTTTCTCCTTGGAACTACTTTCCCTCATAGACCTACTTCCTCGTGGAGAAACACCAAATACCCTTAGTACCATATTCATGCCCATTGCACATGGATCTACTTTCACCTGTTGGGGTTACGTTTCCATCTGGTTTCATTTCACCCATTGACCTATTTTCCTACATGGACTTATTCTATCCATGGACCTACTTCCCTCCATCCACCGACCCACTGATCCACCCACTCGCCCAGTATAATTTATCTTAGTATTTGCGCAATATCTCAACACGTCCCTCCCTCCCCCTCTCTCTCTCTCTTTCACACACACACACGCGCGCGCTTACTTAAACCTATCCTTCTACTATAGAAGACAATGCCTGCCATACCCAAAAAGATGGTGTGTTTCATAGTTTTTGTGGCCAACATGTGTGATTGTGCAGACCAATTTCAGATTCTTAAATTTTGCCACACGGTTGGCATGTCAAGTTCAGATTTGCTGGGCGAACTCTGTTTTGTTTGTGCCTTCTCTGGCCAGGTTCCGAGCTTCTTCAAGATAGATGGTTCCTTTACGGCAGAGTGCTCGCCACTGTGTTTGGTCGAGGTATTGGTTTAAAGATCTTTTGGTATGATGTATTTCTTTAGAGTTGTCCTAATATGATCTTTATATCTCTTCTGTCCTCCTGGGTTGCGCCATGCTATAGGAAGTTTGGCCATAAAGAACCTGGCTGGGAAGGTGGTGCTGTGACATGCGGAACGTGTTCGATGCATCTAATCTGCTTTTTAGCTAGCACAGTTTCTATGCTGGTTGACATTGCCCACTGGAGAATTGATGAGTGAGGGAATATATCTTCCCATGTGAGTCCTAGGATGCGCTGTAAGCACTGAATGTGAAAAGACTCAAGCTGTGTGATGTGACGATGGGAAGTAATCCAGCACAGTATGAGAGGGTGGCGAGGCATACAGCTGTATATACTGATACCTTCGTCTCTGTTTTCAAATTGGTGTTTTCAAAGGCTCTGCATCTGAGACGCCCAAAAGAAGTCAAGGTGTGGTTGATTCAAGCAAGGACTTCTGCATCAATGTTATGTTTACCTGTGAGCAGATAAAACTACCAGTTAAACATTTTTGTCATTTATCTGAAATGCAAGAGACTCTGCTGAGATGTATCTCTAATATATCATTTATGTTTTAATGAATTTTTTTTGGAACCCAATTGCATGGTATTATGTTGCAAACAATGGTGAGACTCCACTGTAGGACTGATGGAGTATGTGCAAGGAGAGCACAGTCATCAGCATATTGAAGCTCTAAAAAATGAGCTTTTTCAGCCTTAGATTGTACTTGAAGATATCCGAGTTAATAACATAACATCTAGATGGACTGGATTTTTATTCCATCATCAGGGTTTATTTTGTTTTTTACTTAAAGGGGTGACTGCAGCGAGATAAATGTTGAAACTGTCAGGAGCCAGGACACATCCTTATGTTATACCCACATCCACACTGACAAGGTTCGGATTTGCTCCCACCTATGGACGCATGAGCATTTATGTTGTCGTGCAAGCTCTTTAGGATGATAAGAAATTTGTTTTGAACTCCAACTTTTGAAGGAGTATTCCATGAAAATTCTCTGTTGATAGTGTCAAATGCTTTTGCAAGATCAATGAAGATAATATACAAGTCACGGTTCTGCTCATGGCATTTCTCTGGTATCTGTTGGGTAACAAAGATCATGCCACAGGTACTTGGTTCCTTCCGAAATCTACTTAGTGTTTCAGGAATTGTTGAGTCAGTTAACCAGTCTGAATAACATAATCTTGGATAGTACTTTGCCAGCAGTCACAAGGAGGAAGATACCTCTACTGTTGTCATAATTTGAACAGCCCCTTTCTTCTTGTAGATGGTTGCAATATCAGAGGTAAGGTATTCAAGATGGAATTTGTTCTTGGTTCCAGCTAGTCATTATGAGATTATGGAGATGCTGGTGAAGTAACTGGCCACCCTTATTGATCAGTTTAGATGGTATGCCAACTGGGCCCGGGCATTTGTTATTTGTTAGAGATCGGATGGCCTGAACAGTTTGAGCAAGTGTAGGTGGGACACTGAGACCTGCCATCTCAAGGACATTTGGAATGTTATCAAATAACAAGGCTATTGTGCTCCACTGGGTTTCTTTGATTCATAAGATGTTGAAGTGTTGCGCCCATCTTTCTGGGATTGCTTGCTTGTCGTTCAGGAGCTCTCCTTTGGCTGACTGAACAGGGTTTATGTTGTGTTTGGTTGGACCATAGATGGTTTTAATGGACGTGTAGAACCCATGTTGGTCATTAATATCAGCTAGTCTTTGCAGTTCTCTTGCTTGTTCAGTCCACCATTTGATTTGCATATCATGCTGTATTCTCTGGGTTTCACTTCTGGGATTCTGGAATTCAGTTTTTAGGGTTAAGGAGCTAGGATAAGCCAACCAATTGTTATGTGCTCCGTCCTTCACTGTAAGACGGTTATGTATGCCCTTAGCATTTTCATCAAACAAGTCTTTATGGCAGCAAGTGGAGAAGCCCAGAGTTTATTCTGCAGTGCTATGGACCAGTGTCTTTATGTTTAACCACTCTGCATCTAGGTTTGTTGCATTGTTGTTTGGATTCAGTGGTGGGCACCGAGAAAGCTTGTCTGTAATGGTGCTGCAGTAAGTGTAACAAGTGGCCACATCCTTTAAACTACTACAGTTTAGTTTTTTGGTGGATGGTCTGTGGTGCATTTGTGGGCATATGTCTCGCTGCAGTTTGGTGACTATATGGTTTTGGTCTGCTGAGTACTTAGCACCTCGCATAGCACGGGTTATAATAACTTCTCTTTGATCCTGCTGCCTTGCAATTAATTAGGTGCTAATGCCTAGACTGTGGGTGCATCCATGTGATCCTGTGTTTATTCATAAGTTAAAAATGGTGTTGGTGATGACGAGACTGTGTTCTGAGTATAAGGAAAGTCGTCTAAAGCCACTGTTGTTCATGTTACTAGCACCATGGCGGTTTATAATGCCTTGCCAGAGATGGTAAGCTTTTCCTATTTTGGCATTAAAATCTCCAAGCAGGATCAATTTGTCATTAAATGGAACTGAGCGAATGGTAGCATTCAAAGTGTCATAAAACAGATCTTTGACAGTGTCCTCAGAATCAAGCGTTGGAGTGCAGGCGTTGATTTGCACATTTGCCATTTGAGAGTGGTATGTGTCAGGACATCAGCCTCTCTGGTATTCCCATAGGTGTTTCTTGGATATTCTGTAGTACGTTGCTTCAGACCGCAAAGCCAATACAATGGTTTTGCCTTACATAGTCTGGATATCCCCTCCAAAAATAGGTATACCCTTCTCCTGCTACTACTAGGTTGCCCTCTCCTGAGAGGCGAATCTCAGACAAGGCAGCAACTTAAATTTTAAATCTTTTCAGTTCATGGGCAATAAGGGCAGTTCTATGGCGTGGTGGTAAGTCGTGGTCAGCATGAAGCAAGGATCGCATATTCCAGGTAGCAAGAGTCAGAGAGATTCTTTTGATTTTTTGACCAGGGTATGGGGTGCTTTGACAGACGCGGTTATCTGCCCACGTGGTGTGGAGGAGCAAATGTTTAGGTTACTTTTTCAAAACCCCTCCCCAACAGGGGTAAGTGTTGGGCATCAGTTTCCAGCTGCTTAGTCGTACTGGATGCTACCGAAGGCATGACCTGCTCCTATGCCATCATGCCAGCGACCACTGGGCCAATGCCACCTATGTACAGGACTCGAGCAAGTCACTTCCAGCCATATTCATGACCTGTCACTGTCACCCTGCTCTGTCATCATAAGTCTTTTGATTTTGATGAAAGATGAAATGCGAAGTGAGTATAGCAGTAGGACTTGCGTAATGAATGGATTTGGTGTGATTGTAAGGGTGTGTAGTCCTTACCACCACATGACTTGACCCTTCTCAGCCTGTGATGGTGGCATGAAGATTCATGACGACAATCTACTGAGCATGGTTCCAGGAGTCTGCCAGGAGCTCTGTTTGTAGAGCCCTGCCTTCCATGAGAATTCACTCACGGATGTTTCGTTCGAGATATACTTCCGTAGCCATCACTCATCCAGGGGTAATACAAAAGGCAATGGACCTGGGAACACTTAGTAACTGATGGCCGCTCCAGCATGTGTAAACCAGTTCTCCTGCTGAGTCGGGAGGAAATCTCCCCACGCTGGTATGGCCTCAGAGATTTACAGTGCACATAAGCCCCTCAACCACGACAAGTTGGTTCTCGTGGACACACACACACACACACACACACACACACACACACACACACACACACACACACACCAGATGTAATTGCGTGGTGTGTGTGTGTGTATATATATATATATATATATATATATATATATATATATATATATATATATATATATATATATATATGTATATATATATACATATATATATATATATATATATATATATATATATATATATATATATATATATATATATATATATATATATATATATATATATATATATATATATATATATATATATATATATATATATATATATATATATATATATATATATTGGATACGCCAAAAACATTCACCACGTTATGTAGCTTCACATATCGTATCCGACAGAGTAAATCCAGACGCTGCCACGTTAAAAAGGGGTACCAAAAATCCCTGATCATGCACATATCCTCACAAAATTCATCCAGCCAGCTCGATCTTCTGTCAGTTCTCCAGCCTCACAGACATCCAAACCTCTCTTCCTCACACATTCATCCACCATATCTCTCCACCTACTTCTTGGCCTACCTCGCCTCCTCCCTCCTTCGCATTCGCTCAGATATACCTTCTTCACCACTCTATTGTTATCCATTCTGTCCACACGACCATACCATCTAAGTACACTCTCTTTAATTGTGGTGTCCACCGACTTCCTCACTCCGCATCTTTCACGAATCACATTATTTCGTATGCTATCCACCCTCTTTACTCCACATACATTCCTCAGCAGTCCTATCTCCACTGCTCTTACTCTTGACATTTCATTTTCATGCCACACCATAGTCTCACATCCATATGTTAAAGCTGGCACTAACACTTCCTCATGTAAGCCTCGTGCAGCTGCAACACTCAATCCTCTGTTTCTTATCAAGGCCTTCATTGCACCAGCTACTTTTCTTTCTTGCGTCACTCTACTTTCAACTTCTTTTGCACATTTTCCTCTCTTTTCTATCACTGTACCCAGGTATTTGAACTCTCTCACCAATTCCAGTCTCTCTCTCCATTCACTTTTACATTGCACTGGGAGTCACCTTCTCTCTCAATAACCGTCACTTTACTCTTTTCTACATTTACTTTCAAGGAACGACGCTTACAGACATCAGCAAAACTTTGCACTAGCCTACCAAGTTCTTGTTCGGTACTTGCAAGCAGTACTGCATCATCAGCAAACAACAAATTTGAGATATTCCATCCATCACCATTCATTACCAATGCCATCCCTCTCTCCGTTATTCGTGTTTTCACTTCTCTCATCACCCCATCCATATATACATTGAACAACCATGGGGACATCACACAACCTTGTCGCACGCCCACACTGATTGTGAACCAATCACTTAGATGCCCATTAACCCTGACACATGCTTCACTACCATCAAAAAAACTCTTGACGGCACCTAACAGCTTACGCTCTACACTGTACATGTGCAAAACTTTCCACAATCCTTCTCTGTCCACTTTGTCATATGCTTTTTCCAGATCCAAGAATGCTATAAACACGTTGTGGTCCTTCTCACAAGCCTTCTCTACTATCTGTCTCACTGCAAATATTTGGTCCACACATCCTCTGCCACTCGTAAAGCCACCCTGTTCATCACTCACTAGGACTTCTGATATCTCTCTTACCTTCTCCATAATAATTCTCCCATATACCTTCCCTACCACACTCAGTAAGCTTATGCCACGATAATCCTTGCACTCACTTTGTTCACCTTTATTTTTGTACAGGGGTACAATCAGCCTTTTTCCACCCTGCAGGCACAGTTTCACTCATCCATGCCTTCTTACATATCTTCAACAAGCACTTCATTCCATTCTCTCCACTACATTTAAGCATCTCTGCATACACCTCATCAACCCCAGCTGCTTTCCCATTTTTCAGCCGCTTCACAGCACTCTTCACCTGTGCGAGTGTCACGTCTCCTGACACTGCATTCCTTCTCTGCATACCCCCAAAACCAATCATGTTTACAGCTGCTCTGCTCTCTCTATCCCCATTCATCAGGCTTTGAAAATATTCTTTCCATCTGGTCCTTACTTCATCTCCATGGGTTAATAATCTACCACCTGCATCCTTCACACCATCCCATTTCTTACCGCTTTCATTTCTACATTTCCGCACCTCTTTCCAGAATAACTTTCTATTTTCAGAGTAGTTCGCATTCATTTTTCTCCCTAGATCCTCATTTACCTCCTTCTTTTTCCTCTTCATTAGTCTCTTTACGTGCTTTTGGCTCTCAACATACTCAGTTCTTATTTCAACTGAACCTCTATCCTGTAACAACTTTAGCCACTTCTTCCTCTTTTCCTCCACCGCTCTCTTTACCTCCTCATCCCTCCATGCCGTACCTTTCTTCTTTGTTGTTACTCTTGCCACATCACATACCGCTTTAGCATTCCTAACTAAGCAATCCCTATATGCATTCCACAGTCTGTTCAGATCCATTTCATTCCAATTCAGTAATTCTAACTCGTCCTCTACTTTGGTCCTGTATTCATCTGCCATTTCTTTGATCCTTAGCTTCTCAACTTTCAGTCTTTCTCCCTGACTGCTTCTCTCTCTCCTGATCCACCTCACTCCTTTCAGCTTGATCTTGCATACCACAATCATATGATCTGACAGACCTCCACATCGTCCTCTCACAGCCCTCGTATCAGCAACCATTCCCATCATCGACCTCTCTATGAGCACGTAATCAATCAGGCTTCTTTCAACACGATCCCCGTTCCCTCTATACCATGTATATTTATGTGCATCTCTGTGTTTGAAATACGAGTTACAAATGCACAATCTCCTCTCCTGACATATATCCTTTAGTCTCTTCCCATTATCATTTTCTCCTGGTACTCCATAGCAACCTATTATGTCATCCTCAGGACCAGTGCCAACTCTCCCATTCATATCCCCCATCACAGTCACTTTATAGCTCCTGGGCATTTCTCCCACTACTTCACCCAGCTCATCCCAAAACCTGTCTTTCTCTCTCTCACTCCTGTTTTCACATGGTGCATTCGCTACAATCACTGCCACTTTCACCTTCTCAAACTTGAACTTGACATACATACATCTCGAGCTAACACATTTGTAGTCTCTCATTCCACTCTGCCACATCTCATTTATCAACACAGCAACTCCTTCCTTGCATCTTCCTCGCCCCTTCATTCCCGATCTTACACATTTCACACCCTCCTACTCCTCCACTTCGCACCCTTTCATCTTCATTTCACACAGTGCCATCATAACATATCTCGCACTCTTGAACACATTCACCACTTCCACCCTCTTGCTCTCCTCATTCACACCTCTCACATTCCACATGGCCACACTAGTCTGCCCATTTTGTTGGGGACCTGGGCAGGTATTGGGCCCTCCGAGGCTCTCTGAAACAGCTGCCATGATTAAGTGATTTTGAACAGGGGAATCTGGGGGACACTTAACCCTGCCAGAAACTCCGTTTATATGGTTTCCACCCAGCGTAGTAAATGGTTTCCTGGGTACAGGAAACCATTTGGCTTGTCACTCAGTGTAGAGATCATATGGCACCTCTACATTGAGTGAGTGGATGATGGGCACCCATTGGATTGGGCAATTTTGGGTTGTCTGAACATTGCTACTCCTCACCCTGCCCTTGGGTGGGAAAGGAGGTCCGGACATTACAATTTCCTGACATTAGTCAGGAAATTGTAGGTTTGAGTGAGATCCACAGAAATGAGGAAAAAGTAATTCAGCTCCAAGACATAAACCACCTCTTTTACTACGGAGGAGGGGAAAATGAAAGAGTTACTGGTGTAGGAT
>NC_136991.1:27097591-27150091 GCF_032717465.1 Coenobita brevimanus | reverse complement strand
CCCCAGGCCCCATTTTCTTTGTCCCTGCTACCTACATACGATTTTTAATTCAGTTTGGGAAGATGGCTGGTAGCGAAGGGGTTACTGAAAATTTCATGTAAATCCACTGTTTCGAAAAGGTTCTCCTAAGATGAATAATGTCGTCAAGATATCAATAATAAATTTTGTAAAGCATTCATCAGACTGAAAGTGTTAGTGATATTATGCTGACCTAAGTAACCTCCTGAAACAGAACATAACTGAAAATAAAACCCATGTCTTCTGCTTTAACATTCTCAGGCTCTTAGAATTCATTCTGAGCTTAACAAAAATCGTTCTAATTCCATTGTCAGCTGCATATAATCCTCTGGCGTCAAAAGGAATTGAATACTAGAGTTGTCCCAGCTATGAGAGGATTTTTAACCTGATCTGGAAAAAAAATATGAGTGGAAACAACAAGGACCCACTCTCCACCCCACCCGGTTCTGAATGCCCAGGAGAATTTCATCTACTGGGAATGTTGCTCCGACAGGTTTTACGAGCTTGCTTGCCTTTCTCAGAACGGGAAAAGCGATCACCATGGACTGCTGCTCTGATAAAATGCGCCATTCGAGCAAGGCAATCAAGCGTAAAATGCGCTGAAGACTGACCGATAGTGTGTTCATCCTCCGGGACAAAGGGCCGCGTTCTCGTAGGGTAAGGAGACTCCTGGTATCTTTCCTTCTCTCTTCCTTCACAGTTGATAACTGCACATGGCACCTTACCTTCGCAGACTCCTGTGACTTATTCTCAGCTGTATAAATGTATTTGGCATTAGCTGAAATAGATTGCTAGAGTTGTCTCGACCATGACAGGGGTAATGATAAGTTTTGACATATCAGACTCCTGTGACTTCCTCTCACTTAGCTGAAATAACGTGATGCTGATTGAAATGGAACACTAAAGTTGTCTTGACCAAGAGAGGGTCAGTACGAGTATTCTCTTGTGTGTTTTTAATGAAAGCAATGTGGAGATCTGTAAGATTAATTTGAATAAGAATAATGGGATTTCAGTGTTACATCAGGAGTTCCTCCATGTTCAGTTATCGATCCCGGTTACTATTTTAGAGACATAAATGATGGTGATGAAGGTTTGTGTTGTAAAGTATTCGAATTTAGTAATCGTTCAAACACTGCTTACAGAGCGAATACACCAAAAGACGAAAGATTCACGAAGATCACGATTATTGTGTAAATGTTCTTCATGGAAAATACCATGTTATTGGAAAGGAAAGTAGGTTTTGAGATAAATGCAGTCCTAAGTATTACAATGAACGTAAATAATGAATACCCAAGAAAAATATTGATGGTTAGAAGCAACAAATTATGAATATCCAAGTTAATATTGCACAGAGGCAACAAAAACAAACATATAAATTTGTTCAAAGGCGGAGTATTTACAGCATAAATTAAATATAATCATTTCATGTCCAATGCTTTTCTTCTATGCTCAGAATTTACTGTTTTCAGTTATTATTGTTGCATCACACACACACACACACACACACACACACACACACACACACACACACACACACACACACACACACACACACACACACACACACACACACACACACACACAGCACCCGGAGAGAGCATACCTTCACTAACGCCTGTACCAGACAAATCAAATCACCAGCTTATAATCAACTCTTCCATAGTGTACGACCAACACATCCACAAAATGTTACTGAAATCTATCAATTCTTTTTTAAATAGCCTGAGGACAAACAAACAAAAACAGCCAGTAGTGAGTAGGTTTGTTCCACCTAAGGGTGTGCAACCCCTGCCCATGCCAGCTGTCTCGTCACTGACTCAATCGACAACCCCCTAGTCCCCATCCAGCTAATGGGATGGTGGATGGGAACCCAGCAGGAATAAAATCAATACCTGTCCAAGGGTATTTTCTCTATACATTGCATATTTATTTGGTCACCCATCAGTTTGGACTCAGCGGAAGAGCCTTTGTTTACTTAGGCCAACAGTGGCTTCCGCATGAGTGGTTACTGCAACGATGCCATAGTCACGCATCTGATCTTTCATTGTTGCTCCACATCTTCCTGTAAATGATGCAGTCTAGAGCATTTCTGTTGACTTAATATTCTATTTTACATTCCTGTTTCTGTTTCTCATTTCTGTCACTTCATTTTTCTTAAACAGAGGTGGAGATGCACATCTTGGCATCGCTACCCATGATCAAGTTGTAATATTTGGTAATGGTAGTATGCCTTGTCGCCATGCATGTGTGGTGCAGGTGGGAAGGTCCATCGCAGATCCATTGAGAGGTAGCACACATCCTAACAAGGAGCCCCTTGCCAATAGGTTTTTCTCCTGGCCGTGGCCTCTGAGGGGTTTGAGCTAACTCTCCTAGGTCAAACGTTAAAGAGGGTGATGTTTCTTCCTAGCCTGCTGTTGATCGTTTTTCCGCATATTGAACTGGACTCTTTGACCATCGTACTGTTCATCAGACTCGAACTGGATATTTAATGCCTCATCTGGTAACTTTCCCATTTTCATTATTTTGATGGTGTCGCTTCACGTTAATTTATTCATGTTACTGATCTGCTGTGGTGATACTGAGATGACCTCAGGTCCAGCCAGCTCATGTCATACCTTCAGAGATTTATATTCCAATATCCGAAGCCTGTCAACAAATTTGAAAGAACTAGTGGTGGTTAGTTGTGGTCATGATGTATTGATTTGTGAAGAATCTCTGGTGTCAGATTTCAGTCATCGTTCTGAATTTGGCATCCTGGTTTTACTCAGCTGTTTTTTATTCATCACAGCCAAGTCAGTCGCAGGCGTGGTATGTTGGTTCACTTTTGAAAGGGATTTTCTGCTCATGGGAAAACTGAGTATGAATACAGCTGTCATGAAATTGTGATAGTTTGTGTGTGCTTGCAGCATCACAATTTCTATGTGCTCGGTGCATACAGGATTCCTCGTTGTTATGGCTATATAATACGACCCTCTACTTTCCACAGTGTCAGCTGTGCAGACGGACAATCCCGGGGCAGCTTTGCTTTTCGTTGGCAATTTCAACGTATACCACCGTGATTGGCTTAGTTCTGTTTCACGCAGCACTGGACTTTACCACACTTTCCGGCTGTTCTCAGATTCTTTCTGGCCCTACCCATCATGCTGGCAACTGTCTTGACTTGGTCGTCACTGACGTTCCTGACGTTAATGCTGAAATCATACCCCCCCTGGGCTACTCCTACTTTTCTATACCATTCTACCATCAGTTTCAATCAATTTTAGGCAGAGTTCATCCTTTGTCGGTCTATAAGGAAGGTTATCTGAAAAGCCATGTAAACTGGGCTTCTATCAGGGAAGAAGTATCAAATATATTCTGGCGGCCTGTTCTCTCCAGTTCTGACCAAACTGTGGCATTAGATGTGCAAATCGACTCCATCATCAAACAGAAAGTACCTTCAAAGAAAATGCCGTTTTGATCAAATAACAAAGCATGTTCTCAGATGAGTGTAGGGATGCTTGGAATGCCAAGCAGGAGGCCTATCATTGATGGTCGCAACTTCATATGACTGATGCATGGGATGCCTATGCCAGGCCTGCTTTTTTGCTGAATGCATGTATTGTGATGCAGAGAATGAATTCTTTAGCTTGGTCCAGGTCACTCTGTCAATGCATTTGAACCACACAAATGGCGGTCACCTATGAAGTCGGCCATCCCTGCCTCCTTTACTTGATACTGGAGACCTGCCTGTGGATGACCTGAAAGGTAAGGACGACTTACTGAAGTCTAATTTTGACTCCAAGCTCAGTCGTTCTTCATTACAGATTGGTGATTGCCAGGAAGTTGATCCAGTGCTCTGTAAAACTTCATTCTGATCTAAGGAAGCTGAGAGGCTGCTGAGTGAGCAGGACTATCACGGTGGAACTGGCCTTTCAGGTAAGTTCTTTCTCTTCGAGGAAGCAGCCAAAGTCTTGGCTCCCAGACTGAGTCCAGTATTCAGGATTCTCATGTGCTCTGGATCGTTTTCTTCTTGTTGGCGAGTTGCTGACATCCTGCGAGTCCAAAGCATTCACACACTCCGTATGTCATGAATTATTGGCCTGTCTCCATTTGGCTATTCCGTCTAAGGTTTGCGAGCATCTCATTTCTTCTCATCTTTCAAAGTTCTGGATAGTTTTGGTTTGCTTCCTTCAGATCGATTTGTACATCAGAATATGTGCATTACGGGTGTACTGTTATGATTTCTCACGTCTTGCAATCTGCCCTTGACCGTGGTTTTGAGACCAAGATTGTACACCTGGACTACTCTGTTGCTTTTGATAGTGCAAATCACAAAGGTTTGCTGTGGAAACTGCATAGCATCGGCATTGATGATCCATTTCTCTCCATACTGACGCAGTTTTTGAGAGGTTGTAGGAATCATGCTTACATGGATGGGTGTTACAGCAGCTGGCATGTTCATTCAGGCGTTCATCAAGGTGGCGTTCATGGACTATAGCTCTGTCATCTACACCAGCAACCTGCTTCAGCTTATTAAAAACGAGCTGTATTGTTATACTGATGATGCCACATTGTTGCTACCATCCCATCTGCTCAGTCACGTCCATCTATCTGCCAGTCTATCAACAGAGATTTGGTTCTCATTTCGCAGTGGTGCAGTAAGTCAGATACGAATAGTAACCCATCATCGAAGCCAAAACTACCGTTTCTCATTCTCGAACTCAATTCCCACCTAATGACCCCGTACTCGTGGATGGACGAGTTCTAGCAGAACGCCTAGAACCTGATGTTAAATCCAACTCAAAACTGACTTTTAAATGCCATATCCATTATTTGGTATCTACTTCATCTTGTATGCTCGGAATACTGAGAAGGACATATAAACTTTTCGCTGATGCTTCTGTTTCTGCTAACTGTTTCATCCTCCCACTCTTTAAGTACTGTGCACTGGTGTGGGCGGCATCCGCAGAGTCGCATCTTCATCTGATCGATGAGGTCTTTTGCACTGCGAAGTTTGTTTGTGGTGAAGAGTTGTGTTACTTTGAACATCATTGTGCTGTACGCAGTTTGTACATTCTGTATAAGATCCGGCCCAGTGCTGCTCACATTATGCATTGCCGCCTACATTAGCAGCTTGAGCCTTCAAGGACCACACGTTTGTCATTATTGGCACATCTTCTATCTTTCAAGCGGACTGGGTGTCACACCAGTCAGTTTCAGCAGTGCTTCCCTGCTAACACAGTATGCACTGGGAACTCTCCAGATGGAGAGGTCTGTGCTGCAGACAGTGTTCAGCTGTTCAAGTCAAAGGCTAACTTATTTTTCAGCCATCGTGACATTATCTGCGTTCGTTGCTCGTATTTGTTGCGATCCAACTAGCTGTTCATAATTTGTTGTTTGTTATACCCTTGATGATAGTTAGTTGTTGCGTAGAGCTTTCTGTTGATTGTTATTGCTGTCAGATGTTTACGAAGCTTTAAACGTTGACTATACCAAACCAAGCTTTTAAACACATACGATCGGCATAATATAGGTGCAACTCCTCGGTAAACAGTTTATTTTCTCGACCAGCTTTACATTTTTTCTCCCTCTTTTCACTTTATATATTTGTTTTTCGCTTTCGATGCTTCAGGTAAGTATTGGCTTCCCTCAGTAGCTTATTATGCTTGCACTCTTTCTGCGCCACCTGCTGCATTCAATTTAACAACAACAACAACAACAATAATAATAATAATAATAATAATAATAATAATAATAATAATAATAATAATAATCCATCCATCTATCCATCATCCAATCCTACATTGCCCCATGAGGGACGTAGGAGCCCGGGACTAGGCAGTTGGTCCCGACATTTAAGATGAGAGTGACCAGCCTCACTCATCCCTGAGTGGCATTACATGAACAGTAAGCCCCAACCATCCCTTGGATATAAACCTTCACCGGCTCAATCTGATTGGAGCGCAATAATTACTCACTAAACAACCAGGCGCCATAATTTGGTTATATGGTTACCACCCAGCGTAGTAAATGGTTTCCTGGTGTACAGGAAACCATTTGGCTTGTCACTCAGTGTAGAGTCACCCACAGGCAGAAGGAAGAGGAAAGAATGAAGGAAAGAAAGACAGAAGAGGGACTGTAAAGTCACCCGTAGGCAGAAGGACGAGGAAAGAATGAAGAAAAGAAAGACAGAAAAGGATGGAAGGAAAGAAGAATGGAGGAGAGGAAAGGGCAGACACCCGACAGCAGCACTACATCGAGTGAGTGGATGACGAGCGCCCCCACCTACCACAAATAATAATAATATTATTATTATTATAATTGATAGGATTATGATTATGATTATCATTCTTCTTCTTCTTCACATTATTATTATTATTATAACGAAAGAAAAGCATTCGGGAGCCGAATGCTAATCGCCCGCCAGAATATGCTGTTGGCCAAGTCCACGATTTAGGCCATATCTTGATACCCTGAAGGTTTCATGTTGACAGCTCAAGCCGTTCATGAGATATGGTGGTGCTAAAGGCGGGCGATGAAAACTAATTGACCTTTGACAGCCATTTTGGTGACCTTGGCCTTGACCACGAGTGCCCATTTTCGAACTGGTCCAAGATTTTGCCCATATCTTGATACTCTGAAGGTTTCATGTTGGTAGTGCAAATCACGAGATCTGAACTTATCATATTTATAAGGTATACTTAACATTTCGAAAAGACACAATGGTCCGACAATTCGTAATTAGTTCACTACAAACTATACCCTGTTTGATTGCCCTGTGCATCAGAGATGTATGGGGCGAGTAGCGTGTGTTTGATTCGCAGCTGCTGACTGACCGCCGATGATGTAAATCTACAGCTGTTCTCATTGTAACACAAATATATTTATATTTCTAAATTGCCTGCAATATAAGCAGCCAATTAAAATACAGAATAATTTCCGAAACTAAAGAGGTCAAAATTAGCTGAAATTACTATTATCAACGAAAATTAAAACTGATTATAAATTTTATAAAACGTTGAGTGATGTTTGAAGTAAATTATCTACCCGCGGTGGATACCCACGTCCGCATGTTGCGCTGCATCCATGCACGGTCTACACCTACGTCCGCATGTTGCACTATAATATCCACACACGGTGTACACCTACGTCCGCATGTTGCACTACAATACGAGTACATGCCTGCATTTACTTCAATGACATCATCGGCGGACAATCAAAAGACGCGAATCAGACACACTCTACTTACCCCATACATCTCAGCTGCACAGGTCAGTCAAATAGATTATAGTTATTGTCAAACACTACCCGTCATATAAAGGAAAGTACTCCTTGTTCGAAAACTCTTCAAACGTACAAAACTAAATGTCTTACCCTGTAGTAGGTTGCAAAATAGTACTAACACTGTCATTTGAAAAAGTTGCTGGTTTCCGTAGATAAAGATTTTCATGACTGAATGACAAGTTTCTTTTTCTTTTATGTAAACTATGAAGGATACAGTAACAGTACAACGCTGTTATGCACTTTGGCTGATAAAATTATTTCCTTGCAGACGAGGGCAATGTACAGTTGAACGCATTATCCATTCATACTTCCGAATGCAGAATCCATAACAGTTTTCCTATGCAGTATGGAAGCCCATCGTTCTCTCTCTTGTCAGATTCGGTTTCAAAAGCTTTTTAGCTGCCGTTGCTATTATATGTGACCCTTAACCCTAACAAGGTCGAACGCCAGATGATTATTCACCTTAGAGCGAGTCACGGAAGCCTGAGACTGGTAATGAATCATTGTAGCTGTATTAATGTAAATGAATAAAAGCTTGAAACAATTTTATGTCTCTCTCTCTCTCTCTCTCTCTCTCTCTCTCTCCATATATATATATATATATATATATATATATATATATATATATATATATATATATATATATATATATATCGGAAGCCTGAGACTGGTAATGAATCATTGTAGCTGTATTAATGTAAATGAATAAAAGCTTGAAACAATTTTGTCTCTCCCTCTCTCTCTCTCCATATATATATATATATATATATATATATATATATATATATAAATATATATATATATATATATATATATATATATATATATATATATATATATATATATATATTTTACGAAATCTTGATTATTATCTACAACGACCATTTTAACTGAAGACGAAGGGAAGCTGCAAGGCTTGGTGGATGAGTTTGGGAGCGTAAGAAACGGAATCTAAACGTGAATGTAGGGAAGAGTAAAGTTATGGTCTTCGAGAAAAATGAAGTCAGTGAATGTACAGTGAGGCTGGATGAGGAGGAAATGGAAAATGTGAGTGCGTTTAACCCCTGTTAGGTAATGTTCTGAAAAATTACACTATAGGTAACCAGGGGTCTGACTGACCCCAATTTTAAAATATCTGGTAAAAATCGAAACACTTAGTTGATTGACACATGCTTTTTTATTCAGATACTACAACCATTTGGCCACAATTTCGTATGAAAGTTATCAAAATCCATCTTCAAAAAAATAAGTAGGAAAATTAAAAAACAAAAACATTCGAAAAATGTACCACCATAGCAGTAATGTTTCTACTCCCCTGCAACAAATGATTCCCCACTATTGGACCACTGGATCATGTACATATATGACCCAAGTATGTGGTATGAGAGACATATGCCCCTGTGTTTGTAATAAGGCAAAATCTGTAAAGTTATAAACAGGGGAACCAAAAAAAACTGGTTTTCGTGACACCTCTAATGCATTACCTAATGTAGGTAGAAACACATGTACAAACAACATTGTATCCACACTATTGGCTCAAAGTTAACACAAAAACATTATAATGCAATTGCTTTGCATGTGATATGATTGGAAAGCCCATGTGTATGTAAAAAAATAAAATATATTTTTCTTTTCCTTTTACAGTTTTGCTTTACAAACAAAAGACATTCAATTCACATGGAATGATGGCTTGATGCGCCTTTTTATGACCTGGTTTAGTTGCAGTCCAGGCATATAGGGGAAGAATGCTCAGGACACACTGGACGCTGGCAATGTAGACATGTCATGTTGGTCTTGCGATCCTTCGACCTGTCGCACAGGGCACACCGCCTCCTTGTTCCATCTGTTGCAGGAGGCCTCACGTGAGGGATGTTGATGTCAAACACTGTCCGGATCGTCAGCTTTGTGCTCCTCTTCATGGTTCGGAACTCCATTCTTTCTTCAGCCCAGGGATACATCAACTTCTCACCCAGGTCCATCATATACTGCCGACGTTCGATTCGAGGTTCTCCCTTCCTGGACCTAGTCTGGTTGCACACAATCCAGGAATTCACAACAGCTGCGTTCACCATGGCATAAAACATGCAGAGAGGCCAGCGCTTGGTCTTGCGGCTGCAGGTGTAGCGTGCAGTCATCTGGTCAAATGCATCCACCCCTGACTTGGTTTCATTGTAGTACAGAATGGCCTCAGGCTTCCCGTTAGGTGCAATGTTAGGAGTGCTGTGCATGGAGCTGATCAGCCAGACAAACTTGGCGTTTTTCTTATTGGGCAAATGTGAAAGGACGAGTAGGTCCTTGTCATACAAGAAAGCTGTGATGCCCTTAGGAATTACCTTCTTGTCTTTCATCAAAGCTGGTATGTCTGGCTTGTTTTGTTTGAGAGTCCCAACATATGTAAGGCCATAGTTCTCTAGCAGGTCTTCAACAAGAAGGATAGATGAGAACCAGTTGTCCCCTGTGATGTTTCTTTGAGTGTTTTTGTAAGGCTCAACCAAGTGGGTGGTCAGATAGTGGCCCATGCTCATACCTGCAGGTGGTTTTGTTTGTTTTCCAAGGTAACACATCAGGTAACCTGGGGTCTGATAGGCCCAAGCAAAATTACACATCAGGTAACCTGCGGTCTGACAGACCCCAGCAAAACTACACATCAGGTAACCTGGGGTCTCACAGACCCCAGCAAAACTACACATCAGGTAATCTGGGGTCTACTGGACCCTAAGCCTTTATTAGAGGCCAAACTAATCAAGATCAGGAAAATTTCTAATCACCACACTCATCTACACTACTCGTCAGGAAGGTAGAGGGAAAACCAAATTCCACGGCCTTAATATATATGTATGGCATGAACAAAAACATTGGCTGGGGTCACTCAGACCACAGATTACCTAACAAGGGCCCCCCGCACACGGGCCATATTTCAGTGGACGGTGGCTGCCACTTTCTTGTGGCGAGTAATAAAATGCACATGTTTCTATGGAAGCCCGCACACGAGCCAATTTTTAGTGGCAGCCGCAAAAAAATGGTAACTGGGTCCATTTTACCTGCCACGCCACGGTGGCTCGCCACTGGTGACCGATGATGAATGCCGTTATTTCAAATGGCAGCCCGCACACGGGCCACTTTGCGGTGGCACTGGCGGATGGACTGGCATTGTTGATGGGCCATTCCCTACCCAAGGTCCTGTGTCTACCCCAGGTCCTCTCCCTAACCAAGGCCACCTTCCTTCCCAAGGTTACATGCGTACACATGACCATTCCCAAAATAAAAGTTACATCACACTACAAAGTCGTTCAGAGCTTGAAGTTCGCGAAAGTCTACAGTTTGTACCAGGTAACGTTATCAATGTGTCCTCCCCAGTGCCAGGCACAATGTCAGGTATTCCAAGCGAAGCTGAACAGTCTGACTGATTCATTTGTATATTTTGTTTATTGGTAGCATGTTGGTGGATTTTTCCTAGCAGTGACAGTTCTTTGATAAATCAGTGTTGCATGTTTTCTTAATATCAAAATGTTTGCCACTAGGTTTCATTATTTTCAGAAAAGCAAAACATTATGACATTTTCTTAAACATCTGTGGAACGCATTTCTGTGTTATACAGTTTATTTCTGTATAACATCTTTACACTTGCAAAAATACAATGTCTCATTTACTTTATGAAATGTGATTAATTTACTCAAGTTTTCTCAATAAAATTCTTGCGCAACGTGTATGTCTATCTATCTATCTATTGCCAGACGCCTTGATCCCATGCGGGGTGGCCACAAACAAATCGTCTCCATGTCACCCTGTCCTCAGCCATTTCACTCCCCTGCTCCAAATTCACACCCTCTTCTCTCACATACCTCTCCACTCCATCCCTCCATCCCATCCTTGGCCTTCCCCTCCCTCTCTCACCCTCCACCTCACTCACATACACTCTCCTCGTCAGTCTCTCACTCTTAATCCTCTCCACATGGTCAAACCACCTCAATGTGTTTCTCCTAACACTTCCCATCACATCCACATCTATACCAGAACGCTCCTTCACATCCTTATATGTCAGTCTGTCTCTCCAAGTGACTCCACATGCTCCTTTCAAATAACTCATTTCCACTGTTCTCACCCTTGACTTGTGTCCCTCCAACAACGTCCAAGCTTCACTTCCATGCTTTGGACTTGGTATCACAATACTGTCATGTAATAACATTTTCACTTCCATGCTCACTTCCCTGTTTCTTATCACCACCTTCAACGAATCAGCAACCTTTCTTCCTTGTTGTACCCTTTCAAGCACTTCACCCTCCAAACTTCCATCCTTACTCATCACACTACCCAAGTACTTAAACGTACTCACATTTTCCATTTCCTCATCATCCAACCTCACTGTACATTCACTGACACCTCTCTCGAAGACCATAACTTTACTTTGCCCTATATTCACCTTTTGATTCCGTTTCTTACATACTCTCCCGAACTTATCCACCAAGCCTTGCACCTCCCCTTCGTCTTCACTTAACAACACAGTATCATATGCAAACAGCAGTACAGGGAGTTTCAAACATTGTCCTCTCTCATTAGGGCCACTCCAATATCCACTGCCCTACCTTGTATGTCTTTTATAACCCCATCCATATACAGATTGAACAACCATGGAGACATGACACATCCCTGTTTCAATCCAACCTTCAAATAGAAAATCTCACTCAGTTCACTATCCACGCACTGCAGCCATATCACCCTCATACATACTCTTCACAGCATTCAACAACTTCCCATCTACTCCATATATTCTTAATACTTTCCACAATCCTTGTCTATCCACTCTGTCATATGCTTTCTCCAAATCCATGAACGCCGCATACAACTTCTTTCCCTTCTCTAGAAACCTTTCCACTAAAGATCTAAAATGAATAATTATCTGATCTACTCAACCTCTTCCCTTCCTAAAGCCTCCCGGTTCTCCAACTAATGCCTCTGTTATTTCCCTAACTCTGTCAGTAAGTATCCTACCGTATATTTTTCCTATTACACTAAGAAGACAAATGCTCCTATGATTACCACACACTTCTTTTTCCCCTTTTCCTTTGTACAAGGGAATAATTATACCTGACTTCCAATCATCCGGGACTCTACCTTCCTCCCAAGCCAATCTACACATCTTCCACATCCATTCTACTACTATCTCTCCCCCATGCTTCAGCATTTCACCACACACTCCATCAATTCCTGGGGCCTTCCCCATTTTGACACTCTTCATTGCTTCCACAACTTCCATCCTACTGATTTCTTCCTGTCTTCTCACCTCGATCCTTCTCCCAGCCACTTATACTCGCATTACTTTCATTCTCTATGTTCAATAATTCATTAAAGTGTTCTCTCCATCTACTCACGTTATCTCCCTTCTCAGCTAGTAATCGACCGTTTTTAACTTTCACTCCCCTACTAACTTCATTGCCACCCTGTCTGACTCTACCTCTTTCCAGACCATTTTCTTACATTCCCTCCACTTGACACTCAAATTCCTTCCAAATTCCTCATCCACTCTCTTCTTATTCTCTCTTCCTAATCTTTTCACCTCTCTTCCTTTCTACATGTAACTCTCTTCCGTCTCTCAACTTCTTCCACGTCCCTATCTCTCATCCATTCATTATATGCTTTTTTCTTTTGTGCCACAGCCTCTCACCTCTTCATTCCACCATGCTGTTCCTTGCACCCTCTTTCGTCTTCTCTTCACCCTACACACCACCTCACAGGCTGCACATTTTAATTTCTCTTCTGCGAATATCTTGTACACACCTTCCACGTCCCCCATCTGCTCCAATTCATATTTATCCAATCGTTCCTCCAATTCTCTTATATTCTGCCTTTTTCTCATTGTCTTGAAACCTTTCCACTCTTATTTTATCTACTCCTTCCTCCCGTCTTTCCCTTCTTCTATTTCTCCATTTTACTTGGACCTTGATTCTGACGTGTATGTGCTTTTCTATATTTACCTTAAGATAACTGCAAGTCTTTCTTCTGGTGGTACACACTTCCTAATGTTTGTGTTAAGACGTGAAACTGAAAGCCCAATTGCAGTCAGCAGGTCATCAAAAGAAGCATAGGTCATTCTAAAATAGTTTGTAACTTCTCTGGTTATGCTGTTAAGTCTTCAAATAGGATATAAAATTGACCCCTGACAAGCCTATGACTGGTTATTTGATGCACCCAGTACTTTTTTGTACGTCTTCCTTTTCTTATTTTGAGGAACACAGCGATAACACATACCATCTCCTCGACATCCATGATGGAACTGCCTGTGGTTGCCACGAAAAAGTGGCCCGTGTGCGGGATGTCATAGCATCCCTCTCCAATTTTTAGTGGCGTCACGAAAAAGTGGCAGCCACCACCCACTGAAAAGTGGCCCGTGCGCGGGGGGCCTAAGTCCTTGGGTAATGTGATGAGTAAGGATGGAAGTTTATAGGGTGAAGTGCTTGAAAGGGTACAACAAGGAAGCAAGGTTGCTGGTTCCTTGAAAACAGTGATAAGAGACAGGGAAGTGATCATGGAACTGAAAAAGTTGCTGCATGACAGTATTTTGATACCAGCTCTAACGTATGGAAGTGAAGCTTGGTCCATGTTGGAGGGACGGAAGTCCAGAGTGAGAGCAGTGGAAATGAGTTATCTAAGAGAAGCACGTAGAGTCACATGAAGAGATGGACTGACAAATGAGGATGTGAAGTAGCGTTGTGGTGTGGATGTGGATGAGATAGGAAGCGTTTGGAGAAACACAATGAGGTGGTTTGGCCATGTAGAGAGGATGGAGTGAGACTGACGAGGAGAGAGTATGTGAGTGAGGCGTAGGGGGGGAGAAGGAAGGGGAAGCCAAGGATAAGACGGAAGGATGGAACAGAGAGGCATATGAGAGAAGGGGGTGTGAGCTGGGAGCAGGGCAGTGAAATGGCGGGGGACAGGGCGACATGGAGGCGATTTGTCTGTGGCCATCCGTTACGGAATTAAGGCGTCTGGCAAGATAGATAGATAGACAGACCATTTGGGCCTATTCTCGTATTTAGCATTATGGCGTACGTATTATAAAATGACAAAAATAAGGTGTGACGAGAGTGAGGAATACTATAATAAAAGATGGAGTCATGAAAAATTTTCTAATAATCTTATTTTCTCTATTAAAAAAAAAAAAGTTTTTTAGGTGTATCATTATATTCTTCCGTCATCAAATTCATCCGTACTCTCTCTCTCACTCTCAGACGAGCACACAAAGCTAGTTATAACACCAAATAGCTTTGCATAATTTTACCAGGTCTTCTGTCCAACTAAATGTCTGTCCTATCAGGTACGACGTAGTCAAAATATCATTTTTATTCTGTGCACCGACATCAGAGAGAGAGAGAGAGAGAGAGAGAGAGAGAGTACATCACATCCGCCACAATTTTTCATCAGTGTCAAAACTGGCTGTCTGGCTGATGGAACGAACGAAAAAAAAAAAAAAAGGAAAAAAATCGCACAATCTACCAACCAAAAATCATAGCGTATCAGTGCAAAAGAAAAAAAAAGAAATCAATTAAACTGTTTTTAATTTGCTTTAAAGTCCCCAAACCCAAATTTTCTGCGACCAAAAACAATTAGTTGAAATGCACCTCTGAAATATGCAAATCTTTTATGTAATTTTATAAACTAATTTGCCGGGGAACTTTTGAGGACTGTGCGATCAACACGGGTGATGAAACACAAAAGGGGGGAGGGAGAGGGACGGGGGGAGGGGATGGGGTTGAGTGAGGGAGGGAGCAGAATGGAAAGAGGGGAGGGAGGAGGAGAGGGAGAGTTGGGTAGAGACGTGAGAGCTGGGGTAGATAGGAGGGAGGGATGAATGGTGGAAAAGGGGATCGTGGAAAGATGCATATAGGTGGAGAGAGAGAGAGAGAGAGAGAGAGAGAGAGAGAGAGAGAGAGAGAGAGAGAGAGAGAGAGAGAGAGAGAGAGAGAGAGAGAGAGAGAGAGAGAGGAAAAGGGGGAAGGAGGGATGCGATGCTGAAAGAATACTGGAAAAGGTGGAAGAGGTGGGCGGAGAAAGAGAGAAGCCGAGGAGTGATTAGGATAGACAGGGGAAGGGTTAAGCAAAGGACAGAAGCTGGACGAGAGAAAGAGAGGAAGAGAAAGGATGACGGCTGTGAGGTAATGGCAAAGGGAGTGTTGGGAAATGAGGAAGGGAAGAGTGGAATGGCTGGAAGAGGGAAAGATGGAGGGAGGTGGAGGAAAGACGGAGGAAGAGGTGTGGGGAAAATTAGACAGTGGCAGAAGGAGAAAGTGGCGGGAGAAGGAAAGAGGTTGGTTAGGAGTACAATGGAAAGCAAAAGCTATAGACCTATTCGTCCTTTCGAGGCTGTTACAAGGCTATAATTAACTATTCTATCTGTTAACGACAAGTATAGGAAAGCAGGAAGGTTCCCCCCCACCCACCAAACCTTTCAGCCGAAGCCGACAGGAAGCAATGAGAAGAAACACAGAGCAGCATAGAAAGGCTGTCAAGGAAATTTCATAGGAAATGATGACATCTGACTGGGATAGCTGCTGATGAACTGTAAGGGGGAGAGTTGTGAGCTTGTAGAGAGACAGAAAGGAATGAGGGTAGAGAGAGAGGTGGATAGGGATTGAGAGGATGAGAAAGAAGAGTAGATGGAAAGGTAGAGAGATGAGGGAAGAGGGTATGGGATTGAAAAGATGAGAAAGAAGACTAGACGGAAAGGAAGAAAGATGAGGGAAGAGGGTATACCGAGAAAAGTGGAAAGGGAGAGAAAAGTTTAGAATGGAGGACAAGGGATAGGGGCATGGATGGAGGATGAGGCGGAGAGTGATGGGAAGAAGTGGAGGTGTGAGGGACGAAGAATAGGGAGGATAAAGGGATAGGAATATACAAAGGAAAGCAAACACCAACAGACCTTATGGTCCTTTCGAGGCTGATTGTTACAGAAGAGACTATGAATACGAGATCTAATTCTTAAGAATAGTGAAGCAAGAAGGCTCCCCCAGCCTCCAAACCCTCCAGGTAAAACTGGCAAGATAAAGTGAAACGAACCACCATGCAGCATGAAAAACTGACAGAATTTTCACAGGAAAGACTGAAAAGAAAAAATTACATTCTAGGGTGAAGGGGAGGGAAAGTGAGAGAGAGAGTGGTGAAATAGGAGGGAAAGGAGAAAGGAGGGAGGAGAGTTGGATGCTGGGAGGTATGGGGAGACGAGAATTAGGAGAGAAGAAGGGGTACTGGGAAGGGAATGAAGGAGGGAGTTTTAGAAAGGGAAGGACGTTAACAGGAAGAAGAAAAGTAATGAAGAAAGGAGAAGCAGGGATGGAAGGAATGTCGGAGAGAGAGAGAGAGAGAGAGAGAGAGAGAGAGAGAGAGAGAGAGAGAGAGAGAGAGAGAGAGAGAGAGAGACTTATTTACCCCATAAAAGTGCCAAAGCCATTCATATTTTTCACTCAGATTACCAGCCAAATAAGTGTTTTTCGTACTCTCCCTCTACAGAATCATATCACGAAAAAAAATAAATAAAAAATCTCTATTTTTCATCACCTTACAACAATATTCAGATTTTTTCTTTCATCCAAACATGGCTCGGTTGTAACAAAATAATTAAAGTGATAAATAAAGCAGGATAAACACATCGACACAAGCGCCCAAACCTTTGATAGCATAAGTAAAAATAGAATAAAAAAAATACGGAAATGCCTCGCCGTTTTGTTGTTGTTGACACAAAAGAGACGCAAACAAACGCTGGGACATCTGCTATCGCTATCATTGTGTGTGTGTGTGTGTGTGTGTGTGTGTGTGTGTGTGTGTGTGTGTGTGTGTGTGTGTGTGTGTGTGTGTGTGTGTGTGTGTGTGTGTGTGTGTGTGTGTGTGTGTGTGTTGTAAAGGTCACTGTATTGTTAAGTGTAATGTAATGCCCTTTATATCTTCAATCGTGTTAACTGTTGTTAATGTTATCAGTCATCATTATTCCTTTGTCCATCTATGGTGGAGGAGGCATTGAATGATTGGTCTGTCCGTCCAAGCGTGCGTGCGTCCATCCGTCCATAACACTTTTTCTGGGAGTGATATCTCCTGAACCTATGAACGGATTTCCCCCAAACTTTTGTCAGTGATGCAGTATGAGGAGATGAACTAATTAGGTCAATATCCTTGTGGGTGCGATATCTCAGGAATCCTTCGATGGATTTCGACCAAACTTTTGTCAGTAATACAGTATGAAGGGACGATGAAGAGTTTAGGTCAAGAAGGTCAAAGGGTTAAAAGTCAAGGCCATATGGGTTCGACCTTGTTTATCTTTAGTCTAATTTTAACATATAGTGAACCGTGTCATGGAAGTTGTATGGCGAGTCCTTGAGCAAGGCTTGGCAGAGAGAGAGAGAGAGAGAGAGAGAAAGCGACGCTTTGTGTCAACAGCTCGGGGCCCAAGTTCTCAGCGTTTCATTATTGCTAGCGAAGAGACACAACGTTGCCAAGTAAATGAAGCAAAAGGAATGCAATTTATTTCCAAGAATATCATCAGTCAAATGAAAGCCATAACACCCACTGTCATAGTCACTGCCACCATCACCACTACAGCAATATATACGGCACACCATATCGCCACTACTATTACTACCATTTACACCAATACCACCTACACTGTCCACTACCTATGATATATACCGTACATACCACATCCAACACTGGTTCTCATCGCCACCAATATCATCACTGTCACTGTTAGAGTCACAGTACCACTAGTTACCATAACTACCACTCTGATCACACCACAATCCAAACACGAAGCCTGTTATCTTAAAGAGATTTAATTTTACTTTCATCTGAACTTTGGTGACAGGTTGACCTCTAGTTTCAATATTATTTCAATCCCTCTATTATGATATTTTAAAATTTAATTTTGATCACATCTATCAGACGCTTTTATTCAACAGGTATATGAAATAGTATAGAAATAGATGACTATGACGACATTTAGCTCCTTCAGTTGCATTTTTTTTTTCTCCTACGACCAATAAAATCTGTTGAAGTTAACAAGAATATAAGAAAACGTCATCGTAGTGAAGAAGCCAATAAGTACAGTTGCCTGCAAATGATCCATTTTCTCTTTCTTCCCTTCAGTACTCACATTACATCAGTTTTGACAGTTAAAAGTACGTGTATCATTTAGATGAAAGTAACTGTTCAACTAACCAAACATATTATTGTGACAGCATGCTACGTTGCTCAAACAAATATGATGTTCTAGGTTACTGAAGGTCAGGAGGAAGAAATGACTGTACATGCACAAATACATTCAGGAGCCCAAGAAAAAGTAGTCAGTGCTCATTAAATCCTTCATTCTTATGACGTATTAATTTTTGTCCTTGGTATCTCTGCACCATTTTATACAGATCTGGAGAAAACTTTCCAAGAGGAGGAATTAGTTATAGCTATTCGTATTCCATGCCTTAACTAGTAAGGATCAATGAAGTTAGCAAATAAATTATCTGGTGATAGTGTGATGAAAATGAACATGTAATGGTGGTGAAGGAGCTCAGAAGTCTACCTTACTTCATGTGTCATTGTTGATGACAACTGGTTCTGAAGGCAGTAGCACTGGATAGACATTAAGCCGCCTTCTTTTTCTTCTCATTGTCGAATTCAGTTATCCCCTACAAATGTATCAATGAAGAAATGATAGGAGCTCTATTGGGTGCCTCTTTAATCTGACTCTGAATTATCGCTAATTACGACCGGATGTTGACCGACCTTGCATAAGTGTTTTCATCAGTGCTGCTCAGAACCAGGGTGAATGGGTGAGAAAGAAAGGAGGGTAAGAAAAAGTGGCAACTCGGTGGCTTAGTCGGATTGGTAATGGCCTCATGATTAGCGGACATTTTTGACATGGGTCCGAGCGCCACTAATTGCCAATGAGTTTTTGTGCGGCACACCTACAAGCAAATAGCAGTCCACAATAATCAAATAACCACACCAACACCAGGCCACTATCTTCTGCTTCACCGTCTGTGCCGTGTGTCTCCCTTACCCCCTTATCCCCTTCCCCTCCATTTCCCCATAATTTTACCATTTAAAAGAGGGATGGAGAGGTGAATTGAGTGGGATTGGGAAGGGGGATGGTGAAAAAACTAGAAAGTTGTAGGGAAGGAGGAGTGGGAGTCGACGGGGAGAAGGGAGGGAAGAGAGCCAGGAGGGAAAGTTGAGGTAAAACAGAGAGTAGAGGGGATGACAGGTGGAGACAGTGTTGGGTAACGAGAAAGAGAGAGAGAGAGAGAGAGAGAGAGAGAGAGAGAGAGAGAGAGAGAGAGCGAGAGACGGAAAAACAAAAAGTGAATTTTGTGGGCGTGTCCCAGCAGCAGAAAGAGGTACTGTTTTTCAGGAGGTGGACTATGTGATTTTACCGAAGCCTGCGATGAGGACACAAAAGACTATCTATCTATCTAACTATTGCCAGACGCCATAATCCCGTAAGGGGTGGCCATTTAACTGAGTTATTTGTTTTGCGGGAAGGGGCATTAACCCTCCACCAACCCACTTGTTGACACGTAGGGAGCACGTATGGCTTGGTTATATGGTTACCACCCAGCTCTGTAAATGGTTTCTTGGCTTACAGGAAACCATCTGCCTTGTCACTCAATGTAAAGCCACCTGTAAAGGAAAAAAAAGGCAAATGGTAAAACTCTCTACATCATTCATGTCGGTACAAATGATTTGAAGCGCAACAGATCAGACGAAATGCTAGCAAAGTATCATGAGATGATCAAACAATTTAAAACAAAGCCAGCTAATGTAATAACATCCAGCATACTCCCAAGGATCAATGCAGAAAATATCTTCTATGATAAGGTCTTCAGCACAAATAATCATTTCAAACCTCTCTGCATGCAAGGAGTCGACTTTGTCAATCTGTGGGACCAGTTCTATGAACAACACATTCTTTTCCAGAAAGATGGTCTCCATTTGAACTCAGTAGGAGCAGCACTGCTTGGTAGACTTTTACATGATATAGTTGCCCTATTCAAGTAAAAAAACGTGGAGCGTCGGAGAGCAGTAACCTCAACGTGAATAACGTATAGTCAGTTCATCAGTTGTCTGGGACATTATTAGAGTCTGCTTTGTTAACGCATGTAGTCTACACAACAAATTTGAGGATTTAGAACCTCTTATTTACCTAGAAAATTATGACATCGCTGACATCACAGAGTCCTGGATTGACACATCTGACAATGGCTTTTTAATGGAATACTCATTAACAGGGCACAATTTTTTCAGCTGTGAGCGACCACACCGAGCTGGTGGCGGTGTTTTACTATACATGAAAACTAGTCTCCATCCCCTTGCTCTATCCAAACCCACCATTACCAACACAGATGACAGTTACGTTCAACTGAGTATTAAATCTCGTAAAATAAATATATGTCTCATTTATCTTTCTCCAGCGAAGCCAACTAACAAAGATGTAACGATTTATGATCAAATTGCGGAAATTTGTTGTCAAGAGGATAGTCTAATTTTTGGTGACTTTACCAGTAACAAAGTGGGGTGAACTACTCACTGCACACTCAGGACAAGAGCTTTATGTGAATCTTCAAGAAAGCGGCCTTTATCAACACGTTGAATACCTAGCAAATGGAAACAAAATCCCATACATCATCTTAACTACAAATGGTAACCTAGTTAACGACGTCGAAATTGGACCCGAGTGTAGTTCGAGCAATCATCAAATTTTACAATATTATAGTAGTACTGAAAAAAGTGAACGAAACAGAGAGCAAAGATAAAGTTTCAGGCTATCATAGAGCGGATTTGACCAGACTCAGAGCGATACTTATAATTGTGGATCGGAATCAAATGACTGATACCAATTACATATACCAAAAATGGGAAATTTTCACCAAAAAATTTACTGAAGTGGTAAAGTCATGTGTCCCACTGTGTAACAGGCATCCAGCTGATACTAGTAAACCAAAGGGGTGGTCCAGTGTAATTAAAAGTAGCTTAGTAGCCAAAACCATGCTTACCATTAATATACAGCTACACAAAATACTGAAGATAAGTTAAAATATCATATTCTACGCTGCGTATCGAACAGACTTACCAATTGAAGCAAGAGAGCACTGGAGATCCACATTACTAATATGTGCAAATCAAATCCTAAGGAATTTTACAGTTACATTAGAATGAAAATGGTTATGACTACATCAACAGGCCCTCTAGAAATGAACAATGGCAAACACAGAAAATGATTTTGAAATGGCGAACATTCTTAACGATTACTTTGCACCTGTTTTTACTGTAGAAAACCACCAGAAGCCTACTGTTACCAATAAACCAAGCAAAATGCACCTTCCTCAGTAACTATACCATCCACAATAGCGATATCCTTTCAGCTATAAATAGTAAAAGCATAGACAAAACTCCTGGCCCTGATAAAGTATCACCGAGATTTCTCAAACACGAAAAAATGAATTATTGCTGCCACTCTCTCTCTCTTATTCAATAAATCGTTAATTACTGGTTAAGTCCCATGTGACTGGAAACTAGCAAATGTTACACCAAATTTCAATAAAGGAAAAGAGTCACTTCCAAGAAATTACAGACCAATCAGCTTAACTTCAGTGGTGAGAAAAATAATGGAAACAATCATGAGATAAAATAATTAATTATCTAAAAGGAAATGATGTAATCAAAGACTCACAGTAAGGATTAAGATATTGATGCTCATGCTTACTAACTGGACTTGTATGATGTTTTCAAATCCTATGACGACTCAAGAGCAGTATATATAATTTACCTCTACTTTCTGTAAGCATTTGACACTGTACCTCGCAAGCGTCTTGTAAGCAAAATAGAAGCCCATGGAATGAAAGGAAATACTAAGAAATGGTTACAAGACTGGCTTTCAGACTGAAAACAGCGAGCTGTGATAAAAGGAAAGGAATCCAAATTGCGTATTGTGATTAGTGACGCTCCCCAGGACTCAGTACTTGGACCAATACTTTATATTATCTATATAAATGACACAGATAAGAGTCTAAATTGTAAAATTTCCAATTTTGCAGATGATACTAAAATAAACAACAAAGTAACTTCAACATTACAGTGGCAGGAGTTACAAAATGACCTTAATACTTTGGTAGGCTTGGCAGAAAAATGGCAAATGAAATTCAGCATAGAAAAATGCAAAGTATTTCATACTGAAAATAACATCGTCCATGCGAATAACAAAATGAACAATATTCACTTATCAAGTATAGAAAATGAAAAAGATCTTACTGTGATAATATCAAATGATCTAAAACTGAGTAGGCAGTGTCCAAAGGCGTTCAGATTGGAAACAAATTGTCGGGTTTTATTGGTAGACCTTACGAGTTAAAATAGGAAAAAGTCATGCTTGCCTTGTACAACTCGCTAGTGCGCCCCCATCTCGAGTACTGTGTGCAGTTCTGGTCTCCGTACTACAAAAAAGAACATAGAAAAATTAGAGAAAATACAGCAAAGAATCACAAAATTTTACCACTACTGAGAAACAAACCATATGAGGAAAGCCTTGAAGTACTTAAATTATTTAGCCTAACGAAACACAGGTTAAGAGGTGACCTAAATAAAGTTTTCAAAATCATGAAGGGCTATGACAACTTAGACATAAATAAATATTTTAAAATAGACCGGTTAAGTCAAACGAGGAGTAGTGGCTGCAAAATTATGGGAATGCATTTCCAATCCCATGAAGCAAAATACTTCTTCAACAGGGTCGTAACTATCTGGAACAGAATATACCTCAGATACCGTGAACAGTATCTCAGTTAAGACATCTGAAAACAAAATAGAGAAGTATTTGTACAAAAATCCTCAGCTGACTCTGTTTCTGTCCGAATAACATACTTTTACCAGCTACAAGTTTATTCCCCTCCTGTCTACAAGACATCCTATAAACTTTATTTACCCATACATAGCGTCACGTCACGTCATTATAAATTTATCAAAAGCAAATAAAGTAATATTAGCGCAGACCAGGATCTGGACAGATAGCCCTGAGTTCACGGTCACTATTCTTACTCTCGACCTGTGATGGGCTGTGGATCACTGAGGGTCGCTGTTAGTTAAGCGACCACCATTAGGATTTTTTCTATGTTCCAGGGGTCACTGCTTCAGGAGGTACCTTGTGTACTTGTCCCACACGGGAAAGTTCGTTGTCTCAGTAGAGTGAAAGGAGCTGGGGCCTAACTGACAGCTGCCTACTTTAAAAGTGCCAGGCAAGGCTGCCGCATCAATCCTGAACATTCACACTGTGCACTGTGCAATTTCCAAGCTGTGTGTAGAGAGGCCCCGTTAACTCAGCGTACCCGTACATAATTTCATGTAGTATTTTATTTATTTGGTTATTCATTTTACTTTATTACTTTATGTTTCAGGTTATTCAAACTTGTAGCTTTATATAAAGTATTAAAAAATGTAACTTTTCTGTTTCAATCTTCCCTATGATATTTCCATGTCAGTTTTTCTCTGCTGCATGGTAGTCCTTCTCACTTTATTCTGACAGTTTTAACTGGAGGGTTTGGAGGCGGGGGGGGGGGTGTAGCTTTCTTACTTTACTCTCCTTATCCTTCAGCATATAAAATTAGATCTCGTAGTCATGATCTACTCAGTAAAAAGCAGCCTCGAAAGGACCAAGTCTGTTGCTGTTTTCTTTCCTTTGTACTCCTTTTTATTCCTCTTCCTCCTCCTCCTCTTCCTCCTCCTCCTTCTTCTTCTTTTCCTTCTTCTCCTTCATTTCCTCCTTCTCCCTTTCCTTCTTCTCCTTCTTCTTCTTCTCCTTCTTCCTCATCTTACTCCTTTTTCTTTTTTCTTCTTCGTCTTCTTCTTCTTACTATTATTACTACTACTACTACTACTACTAATACTAATACTACCACTACATCTGCCTCATGCGTTATTATTCACATTTTCTTTAACAAATTTAAAACTTGTACGTCATATAATAATTTTTGCAGTACAGAAAACTATCTTTTATAACAACTACACAGAGGCTCTTTTTCATTTTTCATATGCTATTGAATGGTGAAATACCAGAGTGATATAATTAGGTGCCGGGGTATCAGCTGTCAGGGATATTGAGGCTAAATATATGAATACTTAATTTATCTTCGTGGTATACATAATTAATCCACGGCATAATATCCTCCCTAAATGAGTGTATTGTGTGACTATCCCTGTCGTTAATTATGCATTCAAAATAAAATTGCTAAGAGCCGACAAGGGGAAACGACGTATGAATAAATGTATGAAAGGATGTATTAATGATGGAGGTATACTGTACATATAACGGGCGGCACGCCAAGGTAGGGCATACATGCAGAATACGATAGTGATCTTGAGTGAGATAACGTGCAACATTTATTTTTAACTGAGTGTACTTTTTTTTTTTAGCTGGACTATTTGCAATTATATCTAATGTTTTTTAATGGACAATAACACACACACACACACACACACACGATATATATATATATATATATATATATATATATATATATATATATATATATATATATATATATATACTTGACTTGCACCAAAGGGTGTTGGTACTAGTATGTGTATTCCTAGGACTCGTGCCAGGGAAAGAAGCGGAGTATACATACAGTATATAAAGGTATCTTGATTGGAATTATATATGGGATGATATATGATTATTTACTGTGTCGGCATCGGACTTTTTTTTTAATAGGATGTAAGATTACCTATTGTCAAGCGTTCCATGGTTCACTAAAATAAATACTGGGAGAGGAAATGTACACATGTTCACAGGAAATAAGCACATGAAATTCAATACACAGACAAAAAATGTACAGTCGCCCCAAGAAGTGACGGCAGAGTTTCAGAATACTTCTGTCATTGTGCACTGGCATATGTTCAATGATGTCTTAGTGAATATGGTAAAACTTCTGTGCCCTCATCACGTCATATCAAATAAAATATATATCGCACTAAGAAGTATGTAAAACGAATAACTTGAGGTAATGTTACTGTACTGTATAATAGAAGTTACTCAGATACGTTTCCTGATTTGAAAGAATGTGTAATGAATTACAGTAGTACCCCTCGGGTAGCGTCTTTTTGGATAGCGGTTTCAGGGATAGCGACAGGATATAAAAACCCCCATGCACGGCGGATAGCGAGAACCACCGCTTGGATAGCGACCACCTGGCCGGCAGAGGACGAGGAAAGAGAAGATGGAGGTGTTCACGACTGAGATGAACCACAGGAGGGTGAACCAACGACAAAAGCCTTCTCAGCACTGCTAGGAATGTTGGGAAAGTTTCATGAAATGATAAAACAACCTGAGGTTTGACACCCATGATGAAGCTATGCAGCACCTCAACAAACTCACTAGTATCATCAACAAGATGTTCAATGAGAAGATCCAGGGGAGGCAGCAGTCACTTATCACCGGTTTCATGAGAAAGGAGAATGCAGGGCGTGAGGCAGCGAGACAAGCTGTAGTGAATGACACAGATGATCCAGATACTCCACCTGTTGTTAGTAATGAGGAAATTGTCTTTGAGGGGCTTGATGACGAGGAGGAGAGGCGATGAGGATAGATCAAGAGGCACATCAATGGGGGGCAGGCACTGAAAGTGAATGTGAGGGAGAGCGAGAGCAAGTTCGCCCCTGCCCCAGCCCCCAATAGACCCCAAGTCAACTTCTAGTGTGTCATATTCAATAAATAACACTCCAAACCAATAAAAAGTAAGTTTATGTATCCTTCTTTCATGTCTAATATGCACTAGTCTTCATTTTGCAAACATTACACATGTTATTTATGGCTGAAAACGGAAAAATGGGGTGAATTGTAAAAAGCTCCAGACTTTTGATATATTTAGGTAAGAAGTTTACCCCAAAGATAGCGGTTTCATGGATAGCGACGATTGTGCCAGACTAATATGATCGCTATCCAAGAGGTTTTACTGTACTCTGATCGCGGCATGCAGCATAACTCCCTGTTCCTGGTGATTTGCTTCCCAGGACTTCAAATATGGAGGCTCTAGTTTCGAAGACCAGTTAAGGAAAACTCTTGTGACTGCAATACACTACCTTCTTTTCAAATGCTATGGTGATATACAGCAAAAATAAGGATGCCAAAACAATGACTTTTTTTTTTTTTTTTTTTTTAGTAATGATACCCTACGCGCGGTAGCAGCAGGACCATTCTGCTTTTTCGTTGTCTTCCTCTTGCTTATAATAATTTCAATTTGTGACTTTATTAATAATTCATGCAACATATTTCAAGCTGCAAGGAGAGAGGACAGAATTAATACTATTCTCATTAGCTGCCTTTACACGATGAGTTTCCAAGTACTGTGGATGAAGCACGTGCCGGACCAGTGGCGAAGCATGGTGACGGAGCAGGGAACTCATCATATGTGTTTACACGGGTCTGCCACTCCGTCGTTACCAGTCAGTGTGAGGTTGAAAGGTACGTACTACGGTCATGGCGCCCAGACACAGAAGACAGCGACAAACAGCAGCACTGTTGTGTGTGGTGGTTGCAGGGATTGTTTTAAAGAAAAATAAAAGAAGAAAATGTGCTGTGGGTGAAGAAATGGTTAATAAGCAGATCACGTGGTAGGGATCCGCATACGCACTGTACCAGGAATCTCCAACCTGTCACTGCCCGGGAGGGATTAGTGGTGCAGTGGATTTGTGTACACGATCCCTGCCCGAGCGTGGTTCTCGTACCACACTTTGAAACTGTGCTCAGACATTAATCGTGTACAGGCAGCCTTACACTAGACAATGAAGAGGACCAAAGCATGAGTTTACGGTGCGACGAAATACCTAATCGGCACAGACTCGGCACTTTTAATTGGAAAGCATCAAAATTTTTATCACCATATAGGTTCATACACAACTAATTATTTGAAATCCGGTCAATAAATTGTGCTTAATAACCATTAATAAAAAAATAAAAAAAATCAGGTTATAGAGCTGTGTTAAAGTTAGCTGACATTTTCCTTTCAAATAGTCAACACGCCTTGACAGACTTCTGTTTTGCATAAATATTGATTTAAAATGCTTTTACGTCCTTACCCCACACTGCCACAGGCTCCAACAGCAACAGTACAGTACAGGAAGGACATTGCCCAGTTAGTTGTTCCTCCTATGGTCGCCTTTAGGAGTACAGCACACAAGTTCAGATGAGGCGAAAATAAACGCTGGCTCCTTTAAGTTCACTGTCTATTTTCCAAGTAATTACACTTAATGCTTGCCAGCTTCACTTCACTATTCTTACAAGCACTGGAGCTATACAAACTTTACTAACTGCCACTGCACTTAATGCTTGACAACTCTTCACTACTTTCACAAGCACCGAAAATAATCTTCACTAACTGTAATAACACTTAATGCTTGCCAGCAACACTTCACGAACTTCACTAACAGCACTGCACTGACACTGCACTACACTCAAACTGAACTGAAAACCGACTGAACCTGAACTAGTGTCTTCCCCATCCTTATATAAGCTTGCATTACCAAAATGAACTACTACTCCACAGTTATGGTGTATTTTAGAAAAAGAGCACAGTTACCGACTCGGCGACAACCAAAACATGACAGTTTTCATACATTACCTAACACTTTAATTCATCTACCATATGAACTTAAATTAGATAATTTTACAAGCAATCACATAAAACATTATAAAGAAAAATAACAGAAAAATTAATGACTTACGAAATAACTACGCTCACAAACAGCAGGCAAACTGACTCGTACCAGAACCTACGGTAAACTTTGGGAAACATCGAGAAACATCTCAGCTACGTCGTTTCTTAACAATACTAATAAATGCATCTGCACTTTAAATCAATATTTACACAACAAAAGTCTGTCAAGGTGAATTGTCGAGCTAGATGCGAACTTCCGCTACCAGTAACTTTCTTATTATAAATTAAACTTTTTTTTTTTTTTTTTTTTTTTTACCGGATTTCAGATAATCAGATGTGTATGAACCTATATGGTGATAAAAATTATATTTTCCAATTAAAAGTGCCAACTCGGTGCCGATTTGGTAAATGAACGCCGATTCGTTATTTCGTCACACCGATTAGTTTATACTCTTGCAGTGCAAAAGCACCCACTTTTTGCTCTGTTAATCTCTAGTATCCTTCTTTTTAAATAAACCACTATGTCTTGCTTAACTGAAAATACTAATCTGGAAGTTCTGAACTCAGTGATTTGTTTATGAACATCATTTTATTACTCTTGCCAGTCGTTCAAACACTGAGGATACTAGGCTATGGCACAAGTTTGCTATTCTCCAAGGAGCTGCTCGTGGCAACTTTTCTTCGAGGTTCTGTCCTTATATTTCATTCACTGATAGTCCTCTGGCTTACATCAGAACTTCCAGAAAATTTTGTTAATGGAAAATTGGACAATTGCAGTGTAATAACTGCAGGTCTTTGAGTAAAAGTTGTCTCCTGTCGTGCATGTTCATCGAACCATGTAAAACAGACTACTGACTTATGCCGCTTTCCCGCTTTCTGTCGTCGTCCATGGAAACAACAGAAACTGAAGAAAATGGCTTTAAATTATTCTATAGTACTGTAACGGAAGTTATTTTATAAATAATAATGACTGATTTTCTTTGTTTATTAAAGCTCTTCTCTTTTCAATCCTACGCTGCTAAAAAATTATTGTGTGATCCATACTAGATATGAACTCCGCAAATCATTCCCACTGTCCCTGAGCGATACTTCTGAAATTGAACCAGGAAGATGAAGTCGGTGGTCATTATTTTTGTACGAAATATATCTGTGTGTGTGTCTGTGTCGAAAAATCAAATCTCAGAAAGTATTAATTATAGAAGGAAAAGTTAGTAATAAAAGTTGTTTAGTCATAGGAAAACGAAGTCGATGGTCATTATTATTGTACGAAATGTATGTGTGTGTTGTGTCTGTGTTGAAAACTCAAATCTCATAAAATATTGACCGTAGAAGGAAAACTTGTTATTAAAGTTTTTTTTCGAGTCACAACTTGAGCTCACATGTCACTTTACTAGCACTGGGAGTCATCCTGGATGGATACATAAGTTTTCATCTTACAGTATTATTTTTTCCTGTTATCGTAACTAACAAGCTATGTCCTACAATTTTGAAATATACCGGCAATTTTGCATTTACTTATTGTGTTCAGTAACAGTTTTACACAATAGGTTTCACCTTGTTAAGGAAGAATGTGCATTATCGCTGACCTGAAGATTCTAGTTAATCTGCCGACACTTCTTTGGCCGACTGTACAGTACACATGACATGCAATGCACATCAAGAGAGGAAATGTACACATGACATGCAATACACATCGACAAAGGAAATGTACACATGACACGACTACACACTAACAGAGGAAGCGTACACATGAAATCACACACACACACACACACACACACACACACACACACACACACACACACACACACACCTAGCACCAGTTAACCCAAATATCCCCCAATACTTGAAGAGTCCAAAGAACCTCGAATCCCCCGTCACTCTTGCATTGGATAAGGAGGGGCGTTGGGCCTGGAAGTCTATCAACCTCCCCACGTCCCCTCCACATATTTTGGTACTGTAAACCATTTCTTTATGGGGTTGTCCCTCTTATTTTATTTAACACTAACTCTAACCTGACCTAGACAAACTTGGCCCAGGCATTAGGGTGGCCTAGTCTAACCTAAAGTAGCTGACTATTCTAACTTAACCTATCTTAAGCTAACTGCAACAGATTACTAACCAAAATCTAACCCTAACCTAACCTAGTCAAATCAAACTTAAGCCAGTCTAATCGAACCTAACGACCTAACCTAATCTGAAATGACCTGATCTAATCTAGCTCAAACATATTAACCTGATCTAACTTAACCTACGGTAACTTAGAGATTCCTGGAAAAGTAAAACTGTCTCAGATCAGTTCCAGTTTGAAGTTTTGCCCTACTCTTCCCTCCCATCCGTATGTAACTTCAGTTCTTACAAAAATAAATAAATAAATAAATCTGCAGAGCTTTGGAACTAGACCACGTCTGCTCGGAGTTCATTAACCCCTTTTATCAGTTTAAATATTTTCATGTTTTACCTTTATTACCTTCAAGAGATTTTGTGTAGTTCAGAATCAGTTTTCCAAAAAGAGAGGTTATGTTATCTATTAATCTATCTATTGCCACATGCCAAAAAATTGCCTTCACATCGCCCCGTCCTCCGCTGTATTAGGCTGTCCTCTCTGCAACTCAGACCCCCCTCTCTTATATCTCACCACTTTATCATTCCGTCTCATCCAGAGTCGCTCTCTCTTCTCCTTTCGAACAGGAGAGAGTTAGGTAAGGTATACCTTCAATATCCTTCACTACCATGGCCCTAACCCAAGTTTTGAAAAAGCGTCTGGTAGGAGCAAGAATAATACAAAAAAAAAAGTACCACCCGGACTCAGTGGGTTAACCTATTCTGCAAGTGACTGACAGGGAAACTGCCATAACAATTTTATGGGGTTTGCCTCTAAGCAAAAATGAAGGAAGAGACAGACGAAAAATTAGAGAATAAGGAAGGAAATTTTAGTAGGGAAAATAAGTACCGGGACTTAACGTAACATGCATGGGCAGTATTTTGTGGGAAAGGGAAAGCTACAACAATTGCAAGCGTGACTGAGAAGGTAGGCACCTAATCATTCCTCCAAATCACACCAGGCAACCTTTGCTTAACAGTTCAGTTCCCTGTTTCAGTTCTATGTGCATAAAGGCTAGGAGTAAAAAGACTTCCGTCAAAAATTTCGTGGTCATCTCCAGAATCGAACTCAGACCTTCTGGTTCCTGGCCGATTATGCTTTCGATGACACCACCATCTCCCCTTCAATAACGTTATTTTTGCTACACAGACACATTCATCTTTGGGGAGACATTTCGCGGTGAGAAGTTGAATAGGATAGACTCAAATAATTCATTACGAGAAATCGCCACTTTACTGAATGAAATTATCCGGAGAAAGCAAAAATGAGCTATAAACAGACGTGACTATACTAAGACCTGACTCCTTGATTATGATGGCGTATTCTTATTTATGCCTTCTCCGTTTCGTTTCGTTTCGTTTTAAAGGCTCCAACATGCTTGCATGCGTCGGCGATTTTATTCAGTTCGGGGGAGACTCTCTAAACTAGAGGAGTCAGATAAAATCTTCACCAGCTCTTCAACAACTAAGGAACTCTTCCTGAGCTGTAAAATATCGTATATAGTGCTTTTACCTCAACCTGGCCTAGATTTACGTCCTCTTGTAGCTTATTTCACGTAGCACAGAGGTTAATACTACGGCTTTGCATCCTTTCCATACCACTTCCTCTTGACCAGAACGCTATTACAGTGTTAACCTAATGATACGATCCAGATTTCAAGATGGATAGATGTCAGTGTAAAGCAAAGTTAGAGTAAAAAGGGTGTAGTAGCAACAAACATAAAATGATTACTGAAGTTCTCTGGATAAAAAGGTGAAGCGCAAGAAAGCACTTTCGGCTATGTGAAATGTAAAAAAGACGAAACGGTGGACAAAAGGAAGGCGGAAAAAGTAGTTATCTTAAGGAAAGAAAACTGTAATATAACTGTAACGGGTGAAGCCATGATGAATGAGAGCAAAGTAGATGATTTGTAAAGTGTGACATACATTAGTCCCTCACCCCTGGGACGCACCTTTTAATTCTATTCTCGCTGTCACCAGACCATTTTCTCAGCTTTAGATAGACTTTTCCAATTACAAAGTTTAGATAAAAAAGTCTTTAACCTCTTTATTACAAGAGAAATCTCCTTGGTTCAATGAAATTATCTGGAAATACCAAGAATAAACTACAAAACACGTCATAGTATTAAATGGGCTAAGTTGAGATGGGGATATGTGATCAGAAGGTAATAAAACCAAATCCAGTTGCTAACCCGTCCACCAGGTTGACGTATTTTTAGCTTGTTCATTCGAACTGTTACCAAGCGGAATATTCAGGCTAGGAGAGACCCCTGATAGTAAAGAGATAACGAACGATATATTTCATCTCTCCAGTTAAAAATGGTCTATCTGAATCTCATAAAACCGTACTGAAATAGCATGAATGAAATAAATTGAAGTCCTATGATTTCAGAAGTTTATGAACAAGAAATAATGCATGGTAATCCTACTGTTTGGACCACCCCTCACAGGACGCGACGTCAAGCGGCGGATAAGTAAGCTGGTACTGAAACTCAAGTGTAAACAGTAAAAAGAATGATAGTGCAATAAGAGAAGAATGAAGTTGTAGGAGAAGGCTTTAAAGGAAACTCTGATGAGAAGTTCTGACAAAGAACAGAAAACAAAAGGATGTTTGCAGTCTGTCTGTCTGTGTGTCTGTCTGTGTGTCTGTCTGTCTGTCTGTCTGTCTGGTGTGTGTGTGTGTGTGTGTGTGTGTGTGTGTGTGTGTGTGTGTGTGGACAATGCTAGTTGGTTTCTGGTTTCTGCACTTTACAGACTCCCAGCACTGTGTAGGACATCAGAGTGGGATGGAAATTATGTTAATAATGGTTACCGATGCTGAAATTATGCACACATACAAACACATCCATACTGATACACCAAAGCGCATAAAACACAGAAGCCCCCTCCACGCACATGCACACATTCATACATTCACAGACACATTCACAAACAACACAGAAATAAAATATACACAAGCCGATACAAACACACGTACGAAAAAAGTCTATACCAATAACTATCATCAATCCATCCCTGGCAACAAATTCAAAAATAATATAGTGTTAGCTAAGTTATATCCTCCAACCCCACGAACATACTCAGACAATATATACCTGTATAAATATTCACACACAGAACAAAGAAAGGCATGATTAATACCATGCATGCACACACACACACACACACACACACACACACACACACACACACACACACACACACACACACACAAGGCAAACAGTTATTATTTATGCATGCGCAATACACATATGCACACGCACGCGTAAGAAGGTATTATTCAAGTACGTGCAAACGCACATGCACACACGTAAGAATTTTCTATGCACGCGTATGTACACGGACACATGTAAGCGGTCATTACTCACACACATGCAAACGCACATGCACACAAATGCGGAAGCAGTTACTATGGGCCCACGCCTACACGTAAGAAGTTACTGCGACCGCCCGCGCGCACACACACACACACACACACACACACACACACACACACACACACACACACACAAACACATATCGCTCTGGCATACATATAGAGACAACATACACAGGTCTACTGCAAACGCACACATACACACACACACGCTCATACATACCCAAGTCTACTACACACACACACACACACACACACACACACACACACACACACACACACACACACACACACACACACACACACACATTTATCCAGGTCTACTACAAACACACACACACACACACACACACACACACACACACACACACACACACACACACACATTTATCCAGGTCTACTACAAACACACACACACACACACACACACACACACACACACACACACACACATTTATCCAGGTCTGCTACAAACACACATACATACACAAGTCTACTGCAAACACACACACACACACACACACACACACACACACATACAAATGCATGAGCACACATAATAAATCCACCTAAATTTTTGTACCTACACAGATATACCCGCAGACAAAAGCAGCTACGACACACACACACACACACACACACACACACACACACACACACCATCAGCGAACAAGGGGGCAGCCTGGTGGAAAATGTGCCTCAGTGCTCACTATCCCAATTAGTGTGTCCTCAGTTTTACTCTTGCCCCACCTGCCTTGCCTCACCCCACCTGCCTTGCCTCATCTCACCTGCCTTGCCTCACCTCACCTGCCCTGTCTCACCCCACTTACCTCAATATACTTCGCCTGCCTTGCTTCACCTGCCTCTACCCTATCTTTGTTTCATCTATCTTGCTTCAACTGATTTGCCTTGCTTAGCCTGCTTGACATTGCTTAATCGCTCCCGCCCCATCTGCTCTCATCTCTATTTTTGCCTCACTTTCCTTGTCTGTCTCATAGCCTCACCTGCCTTGCTTCACATAAATGCTTCACATGACTTGCCTCACTGTCCTGAGTCACCTGCCTTGACTCACATGTTCTGCTTCGTCCCACCTTTCTAGTTTTGCCTCACATACCTTTGTCTCATCTACCTTGTCCCACCTGCCTTGCCTCACCAACTTTGCCTCACCTACCTTCTCACCTGCCTTGTTTCACCTATCTTGTCTCACCTATCTCGTCTCACCTGTCTTGTCTCATCTCTCAGGTTTCATCTGCCGTGCCTCACCTGTCTTCTCACCTGCCTTGCCTCACCTGCCTTGCCTTGTCTCACTTGGCCTTCCTTGCTTCATTTGCCTTTCTTGCTTCACCTTCCCTGCTCTGCTTCATCCGCCCTATCTTGCTTCACTTGCCCTGCTTTGCTTCACCTGCCCTACCTTGTTTCACTTGCGATGCCTTGCCTCATCTGCCCTAACTTGGTTCACCTATCCTGCTTTGTATCACCTGCCCTACCTTGCTCTACCTGCCTTGCCTTGCTTCACTTACCCTGTCTTGCTTCACCTGCCCCGCCTTGCTTCATTTCCCTTGCCTTGCCACACCCATCTTTCCTCACCATTGCCTGACCAACCTTTCCATGTCTTACCTTCCTTACCCCGTATGTTTTGCTTCACCGGGCTTGTTTTATCGCAGCTCGCTTTGCCTCATCACTCTTGCTTCAAGGCCTCAATGACAGATTCAAAATCGCGGAACCATCAAGTGCTCTCTCTCTCTCTCTCTCTCTCTCTCTCTCTCTCTCTCTCTCTCTCTCTCTCCACACACACACACACACACACACACACACACACACACACACACACACACACACACACACACACACACACACACACACACACACCGTAATTCACTTCAGTTGTCTTGTACATTTACACTAATAGCCAGTTAAGACGTTGAGTTTATTGCTGCTATTAACATTATTACCACAGTCACCACCAACACCACCACCACCACCACAACCATCAGTTCATCACCACCACTCTTACCACAACACCATCATCACCACTCCTGTAACAACACCATCACCAACACCACTATCACCACAACTATCACCAACACTCCATTTACCAACACCATTACTCTCACCATCGCTATCAGCATTGGTATTTTTATCCACTTCCACCTAAAACTAACACCATCACCTCTACTAACACGACACTGTTTTCATATACTGCCAACATCATATCCGGCATCGGATACCGAGACAACAACGTTTATATCATTATTGCAGCCACTTATGTAGTATACCTTTGTGTCTAATTATCTGCCTGTCTAGCTGTCTATCAGTTACCCTATCTGTCTATGAAGCTGTCTTGTCTTTGTATGTGTGCAAATATATATACATATATTTATTACACCACGCGCGGTAGTGCTGGGGTGTTATGTCTTCAGTGTGTGTGTGTGTGTGTGTGTGTGTGTGTGTGTGTGTGTGTGTGTGTGTGTGTGTGTGTGTGTGTGTGTGTGTGTGTGTGTGTGTGTGTGTGTGTGTGTGTCGGTAGGAGAACTGTATAACTCAAACAGTTCTCTTCCGATTTGAATAGAACTTGGTGTATGAGTTGACGGTCTGGCAAGGATGATGCAACTCCATTCTGAGAGTAATCGGTCGGAAATAAAGGTCACAAGAAAAGTTCAAACGTCGGCACATTGGTAAATTGTAGGAAACTGGTGTTTTACTCTCTGATTGCTACTTTATTTATACGTATGTATGTCTATATGTCCACCTGTCTGTATCACTGCATCTTTCTATCCGTGTTTCTTCGTCTATGTTTGTCTGATGTCTGGTAGTACATCCTTTAAGTAGAATCCCGGGCATTCAAACCTTTGAATATACCTCTTTCTGCTTATCAACAACTGTTCATCTCAAAACACGGCATCCTGAGAGCTGAGAATCACGAACGTCCTTACGACCCATTCCATTTCGTAAATGATATGTTATTGCAGGAAAATCAAGAACTGACGGAAAACTCCTGCCTTGCTTTTCCTTGTCTTTCCAACTAAACAAACCTTAGTTCAGACAGGGAATTTATACTATGTTTACCTGTGAATATGGATCCATTAATGATCCCCCCCCCTCTCTCTCTCTCTCTCTCTTCGCCGCTTGATTTCCGACACTATCGATATCGCCAACACACAGAGCACCCTCTCCCCCGCAGGTACTAATGCACCAATTTTGAATGACACAGGCCAGTCATGTATGAATTACGGAAATAAAGTACAAACGTATATCAACGTTTAAAACACCATCATCAGTGTTAAATGGTTGTTGGACTTACGTTTGAAGCGAAAAAAGATCGATTCTAGGCTGTGGTAAGGAAACGCTGACGGATTTGAATTTGGCTGAATCAGTCTTAACACCTTCACCACCACAGTTGATACATATATTATTTTCTACTAACCATAGGACATGTTCTTCACCTTATGGGAGGCTTCACATAGCCTAAGGGGTTAACGGAATTGGTTTCTGTTATCTTTCTAATCGCTTCACTACCGATAAGGAGTAAAACTGTCTGATGGCAGCTTAAACAAATTAATATTACGTTATCATGGTGAACACGTTAACAGACCCACCATAACATCTGACTTGTAAGAAAAACATTCCCGACAGTCTTGGATGAGAGTCCTAGTATATATTTTATATGAATGATGGGAATTATTGCCTACGTGATGACATGGCAAGGTGTGTTGCGTGTAGGACTGATGGCCCTCGATTACGGAAGGTGTAGTCTATGCATGAGATGGTAGAATAAAAAAAAAAAGGCTACTCATCACTACTGCCATTACTACAACTACTGTATAAACACCACTACTACCACCACCTCCACCTTTACTCTCACAACTACCACCATTCCTACCATCATCCCTTTCACAACTACCACAAGTACTGCCACCGCCACAACCACCAGTCACCACTAACACCACCATTTCCACAATTACCAATCACCACTACCACCACCACTACCACAACTGTCATCATCAATACCACCATCACAGCCACAACTAGTGCCATCATTACCACAACTACCACCGTCACCACCACCGATACAACCACAACTACCACCATCACTACCATCTGCATATCCATAACTACCACCATCTCTACCACCATCACAGCTTCAACTACCACCATCATTACCACAACTACCAGCATTACCAGCGTTATTACAACCATCATTACGACAACAGCCATATTTTTTGGTCAGAGGAAACTAGAATATTCAAGGTAATATCACTCTAACTATCCCAATTAGCACTTCGGTCGCAACTGCAGAACAATCTCTCTCTCTCTCTCTCTCTCTCTCTCTCTCTCTCAACTGCTTTATCAAGGAAGCAAGCAAGTTGGGAAGACAGGAATGAAAAAAAGTTGGTAGAGAGAGAGAGAGAGAGAGAGAGAGAGAGAGAGAGAGAGAGAGAGCAGAAAAGAGACAATGAGTAAGCAAGGAGAAAAGAGGAAGGAGAAACTGGAGGATGGTAGATGGACAAGAGGAAATATTAGTAAGAAGAAAGGAAATCGTAAAATATAACATGAAAGAGAAAGGAAAGAGAAGAAGGGAGGGCAAGAGGGAGGAGGGAAGAAACTGAAAGAAAAGATAATTGAAAGTGATAGGGCGATAAAAGGTAAAAATGGAAGAAGAAAAGAAGTGGTAACGAGAGAGAGAGAGAGAGAGAGAGAGAGAGAGAGGAGGTGAAACAGACTATAAGACAGTTGAATTATTGTTAAGCAAGTGGCAGAAATAACAGAAAAGCTAGCAACTCAGTGAAAGATGAAGAGAATTAATGAGAAAAAGAAAGAAGAAAATATGCGATTAAGAATGAAATAAAACAAAAACAGTAAAGAATGAGACAAGAGAACTTATCGTACCAAAGATTATTAACCTCTTCAATTCTACGGCGTCTTTTTTATGCTTGCCATTTACGAACGATTTAATGCAGAATTTATATTTATATTACTATTATTATTATTATTATTATTATTATTATTATTATTATTATTATTATTAGCTCTTTAAGTCATTTTCCACTGCTCTAGATCCTCCCCACGATGAATAAAGTTGTCTTGTGGTGGCCTGTGTAATAAAAACTTACATGATTGAAGGGGTTAAAGGAACATTAGATAAGGAAACTAAAGGATAAAAAAGGAATAAATTATACTGAAAGAAGAAAAAAAAAAGGATGGGGAGATGAATGGAATGAAAACAAGATGAAAAGTAGGAAGGAAGAAAAAAAGTAGGAATGGAGGAAAGAATGAGTTAAGAATGAAGAGAAGGAAGAGGGAAGGAACAAAACTAAATTAAAGACGGAAGCAAGAAAAGAGGAAGCAATGACGAAAAGAATGAGTTTAGAATGAAAAGGAAAAGAGAGAAAAAAAAGGAACGAAGAAAGGAGGACGGCATGATGGGGAGATATAATTAAGAATGAAAGAAGGACAATAAAATAAAGAAAAAGACATTGAGGAGAAAAAGAAAGGAATGTTGAAAGGAAGAAAAGAATGAGTAAGAAAGGGGAAAAAATAAAGAAACATCGAATAAAGGAAGGTGCTGGAAAGAGTAGATACCGTAATAATGAAAGACAAAGTAAAACAGGAAGCTGAAAGGAGAGAAGAAAGTAAAGTAGAAAGAAGGAGAAAACAGAGAGGACACGAGAACAAGAAAAAGAGGAAGAAGAAAAAGAACAGAAGAAATGAAGAAAAATAAGGAAAGGAGGAAGAAAGGAACAAGAGATGAGGGAAAATGCGGAAAAAGGACAAGGAAGAAGATAAAGAAGGGAGGATGACTAGTAAGGGAAGAATAATGACGAAAATAAAATGGAAGAAGTACGATATAAACAAGGACTGTAGAAAGAAGAAAAATGAAATAAAAGAGAAAAAAGAGGAAGAAAGAGCCAAGGAAAAAGAAGGAAAAAAAAAGGGTGGAAAGGAAGAAAAGTAGGAAGAAGAAAAGAAAGGAAGGAAATATAGAGAAAACAAAGGAGAGATGAGGGAAAAATAAGTGAAGAAGGAAGGAAGAAGAGAAAGAATGAAGGAAGGAAGGAGGGTGAGAGGGTCAGGTAACAAGGTAGTGGATAGCGTCTCCCGGGAGAGTTAAGGGAGAAAGAGAGAAGGAGGGAGGAAACGAGGGAGGAAAGGAGAGGCAGGAGGAAGGAGGGAGGGGGAGATGGTAGGAGGGAAGGAGGAAGGGAGAGATGGTAGGAGGGAAGGAGGGAAAGAGAGAGGAAAGGAGAGATGGTAGGAGGGAAGGAGGGAAAGAGAGAGGGAAGGAGGGAAGGAGAGATGGTGGGAGGAAAGGAGGGAAAGAGTGAGGGAAGGAGGTAGTAGAGGGAGGAAGGCTTGAGGGAGGGGGGGAAAGATGGGTAGAGAGACGAAGAGAGAGAAGAAAAAATGAATGAAGACGGTAGGGAGGGGAGGAAAGAAGGAAGGAACAAGGGAAGGGATGGAGGGACGGAAGAAGCGAAGGAAGGAGAAGAAATAAGCAGGGAGGAACATAGAGGGGGAAGGAGAAAAAAAAAAAAGGAGGGAATGTGGGAAGGGAGAAAGAATGAAATGGAGGGAGGAAAAGAAAGGAGAGTAAAAGAAGAAAGGAAGAAAGGAGGGAAGAAGGGAGAAACAGATAAAAAGAGGAGGGAAGTAGGAGAAGAAAAACGAGATGAATAGGAAAGAAGACAGCAGAAAGAGGAAGAAAGGACAACAAGAAAGAAATGAAGAAGGGAGAGAGACAGAGGGAGAGACAGAGGCGTGTAAGGAGGATGGAAGGAGAGATAGGGTAGGCAGAAAAGTAGTAGAAAGAAAGGGCTGTAGGACGGGTGGAAAGCACGACAGAAAGGAAGAAGGTACAATAGAAAGAAAGGAATTAAGAGGGTATGGAAAATAAGAGAAAGTAAATAGAGAAAAAAAGAAAACTGAGAAAGGAGAGATTAATGCTAGAAGGTCCAGAAGGAATTCCTCCAGTAGTTTTGAAAAAAGTGTTCCCCAGAACTTGCTCCTGTTCAAGCAAATTATTCACACTATGCATACGTACTTTTTGATTCTCTAATTCTTGGTAGGTAACCAACATCCACCTATATCCAAAGAACAGAAGTTCCTTTGATCCCTCTGACTAAACTAATAGCTATCACATTTGCTCTTGGTACAGTATTTGAGACTGTCGTTACTATACACATTGTTAAACATCTTGAATCAAACGACTTAATTAGTGACAGACACTATCGTTTTCGTCACGAAAATTCACTGTTGATATACTCAAAGTCATTACACGTATCATCCATCAGTCAACTGACCAACGTGGAGAAACGCATGCAGTAGCCCTCGATATTTCCAGTGCTATTGACAGTGTGTGTGACCGCTCCTTGTTATCCAAACTTCCTTGTTACGGCTTATCATCCTCTGTCCGTTTGGTTTCCTCATATCTCGGCAACAGAAAGGTAAGAGTAAAAGGAAATATGTATACTCTAATTTCATTCAGTGCCAACTTTGTTCCTCATTCACATTAATGACATCTATACTGTTTTTTTTTTTCTTTTTTCTTTTTTCGAGGCGAAGATGCGCTTGACAGGTTGGCGATGATTGGCATTTGTGTTAGTAAATTAGTTTTGATTCACATTACCTAGTATTTTATTTGAAATGCAACGAAGTTATTTGGACATGTTGCATTCAGCCAATCATCACCAACCTATAGTTAGTCACCCATAATCCCATTTACTTATATGCAGATGACTCAACACTTCACAGTTCCTTTACACTTAACCACCCATTAATGAAGTTCGATATCTCCAACTCCCTACTCAGTAGCGCAATCTCGATAAATCAAGACATCCAAGATCACTGAATGAGGACAAAATAACACTGTCTCATTTAATGTTAGGAAAACCAAATACATCCAATTTACAATTAGACAGATATCACCTGATACATATATTTCCTTCAACACAATCAATCTTCCTACCTCTAGAAGTATTGAAATTCTTGTTGTTTTGCATAACAATATCCTCAGCTGGACCTCTCATCATAGATTATTTGCTATAACTGCTCCAAAGAAACCTGGATTATTGTAGAGAATCTGTAACTTCGTCGCGAGCAGTTAACTACAATTTTCAAGTCATGGGGACTCTTATCTCTAATATTGCCCACCCTTGTGGAGTGGATGTGGGAAGGTTGCACTAAAATATCTGGACAAAATTTAGAACAAAGCTATGAGAATAATTAATAACCCAACAATTACGAACGAACTACCTCCCTTACAAGTAAGACAGAATGTTGCCTCTATTGCATTATTTTTACAGATACTTTTATGGCAAATGCTCGGACGAAGTAACATCAATTGTGCCACCTCTCCTCGCCTTCCTCCGTGTTACACGAGCATCTGGTAGCGTTCATGACTTGACTGATACACTGCCATATTGCAGAACTTCTGCCTATCAGAAATCCTTTATTCCCAGACCTGCTTCTCTTTGATATTCTCTTCCCCAGATTAGTTTCTCCCCAAAGTTCAGCCTACAGCAGTTGAAATCCAACTGTTAAAAATTTTTATCTATGGATGACACCTGTAATCTGGTGCATGGAATTATTTTTCAGTATGTGTTTCCGTCCTCTGCTCATCACCTGTAAAAAAAAAAAAAAAAAAAAAAAAAAAAAAGGAACGGAAAAAAAGGAGCGACAAAAAAGTGAGTAAGGGAGGGCGGGAGTTAGGGACGAAAGGGAGGAAGAGTGAAGAAGTGAGAAGGGAAAGAAGGAAGGTAGGAAGGCTGAGAGGAAGATAAGGGAGAAAAGAGAGAGGAAAGTTAGGTCGCAGGAAGAGAAAATGATGGAAGAAAGAAAGGAGAAGAGATGGGTAAAAGGGAGAGGGAGGAAGAGCAGATGGACTGTGAATGAGAATAAGCTTGAGGAAAGGGAGGAAGAAGGAATGAATGGAGGAAGAAGGGAAGGAAGAAACGGAGAAGGGAGACAGGAAAGGAGAGGGAAAGGAAAGGGGCAGAGAGGGAAGAGAGAGGGGAGGGAAGAAGGATGGGAAAGATGGAGATAGAGGGTAGAGAAGTGTGAAGGAAGGAGGGAGAGGAGAGGGAAGGGAGAACTGGGGAGAGGATCAGAAAGGGAGAAAAAAAGGGGGAGTGAAGAGGTGAATAACGGAGGGATAGGAGAGGAAGAAAGGAAAGAAGGAAGCAAGCAAGAAAAGGAGAAGGGAGGAAGGAATGAAAGAGTCAAGAAGGTAAGGGAGAGGGAAAGAGTAGAACGGAAGAAGAGGGGAGGGGAAGGAAACGAGAGGGGAAGGAATACAAGGGGGAGCTGGAAGGCAAGAGGAAAGGACGGATTGAATGAGAATGAGAGGGAAGGAGGAGAGGAGAGAGGTAGGGAAATTAGAAGAGGGAGGGAAAGGATAGGAAGGATAGAGCTGGAATGGAGGTAGAACGATGACACGAAGGGAGTGGGAGTAGGAGGGAGAGGGAAAGAGGGAAAGGTAAAGGGGAAGAAGGATCTGGGAAAGGAAGGAGGGTCTGGGGTAGGGAGGGAGGGACTGAAGGAAAGGATGGGTAGAGGCAGTGGGGAGGAGGGGTAGAACTGAAGAGGGGAGGGGTGGAGGGAGGCGAGAGGGGAAGAACGAAGGAGGGGAGGGGGAAGGATTTGACGGAAGGAGGGAGGAAAGGTCGGGGAGAATGAGGGGGTGGTGGAGGAGAGTATAGTCTTACACGGTGTCACCTTACTTGCCCTCACCTCTCTCCTTCATTCCTCCTTCCTTCTTCCTCAATTCATTAATTTTCTTTCTTTCCTTTCTTCGCCGTTCCTTTTATTTTTTTTCCTTATTCCTCCTTGCCCTTCCCATCTCTGTTCATTTTCTATCTTTTCCTCCCTTTCCCCTTCATCCCTCGTTCTTCTTTTTCAGTTCCCTTCATTTTTTCCCATTTCCACTATTCTCCTTCGCTTGTCCCCTAAATCATCCGTCTTTCCTACCTTCACTTTTATTTGTCCTTCCTTCTTACTTTTCTCCTAATCCCCTCAATTTATCATCCCTTCTTCTCTCGTTCTCCTTCCTTTTTCTCTTCCTCCCCCCCTCCTCTTTAGTGACTCTTCCCTACTTAATTAATCTTCTTCCCTTCCTCCGTCCTGCTTCACTTTCCTTTCTTCTGTCATCTGTCTTCTTCCCTCTCCTCTTCTCCTGCTCTTAGTGCCTCATTCTTTTCTTCTCTCCCTTTTCTCCCTACTTCTTCATTTTTCCTTCCTTTCTTCCCATATCTGTTTCATCTTCCTTCCTCCATTCTCCTCCTTCTTTCACTTTGCATTGCTTATTCTCTTATCTTTGCTCCTTCCACATTCCTTCACTTTAAACCCCATTAACTTTCCTTGCGTTCACCGTTTTCTTTTGACCATTCCATCTCCCATCTTTTCTCCCAAAATTCTCCCCCCTTTTCTTTCTTGCTTTTTCCTTTTTTTCTTTCTTCCTTGTCATATTTCTCCGTTTCATTTTTTCTTAACACTCTCTCCTCCTCTTCTCTTCTCTTTCCCCCTTCTGCTCTTTAACACAAAATATATTTCCTCCTCCTCCTCCTCCTCATCATCATCATCATCATCATCATCATCATCATCGTCATTACTCATCTCTTTATCCTCTTTCATCCTGGCTTCTACTTCATCCCTTTTCCTGTTTTCTTCACTTCCCATTTTCTTCATTTTCTCGTGCCCCTCTTCCCTTCTCTTCTTTCTCCTCATTTGTCGTTTTACCTCCTTTTTCCATCTTTCCTCATCTCCTACTTTTACCTTCTTCCTCCTTCGGTCCCCTCTAATTTTCCTCTCCACTTCCTTCCTTCTCTTCTTTTATTGATCTTTTTCATACTCCCCTCTTTCCGGTTTTCACGCTGTTTTCGCTTTCATGTTTGTTATTTTTTTCTCTCCTCCTTCCCTTGTCATCGATTCCCCCCCTCCCTTCTCTCTCTCTCATTACTAGTAAGGCCGGACTGCCTGGAAAAGGCTATACGGTCTGTATGGCCTGTGAATCTATGTAAACATTAAACTCTCTTCCCTTTATTCCTTATTTATGCTTATTTCTTTATCAGTACTTCTCTTCCTCTTGGCACATCTTCCTCCTCCTTCTCCTATTCCTCTCGCGACCTTTCCTCCTTCAACTGTCATTCGTCTTCTTTTCTTTCCTATCGTCTTCCTTTACCTTTTTTCTTGTTTCTTATCTCTTTCTTCTGTCTTCTTTTCTCATCTCCTCTTTTCCTTTTTTTTTTTCCATTTATTTTTCTCGTCCTCCCCCTCCAACCTTCTCTCTACTCACTCTGCCTCCTTCTCTCTCCCTTTCTTTGCTGTCCATTTCCTCCCTGCTGACTGAAAGCCAGTTTCGGTAGAAAGAGTATGACGAGGGCCGTTATAATAATCATCTTTATTTTCAAACGTTTCGACATCTTCTTCATGCCATCTTCAGTGATCTAGAAGCAATGTAAATGATAAACAAAAGTGAAGAATAGAAAACCTGAATATTTGTATAAGAGTTAAAAACGTACTATAATATTATATATTATCAGTACTATAATATTATATAACATATAATTATTCAGGTTTTTTACTCTTCACTTTTGTGTATCATTTACATTGCTTCTAGATCACTGACGATGGCATGAAGATAATGTCAAAACGTTTGACAATAAAGATGATTATTATAACGGCCCTCGTGATACTCTTTCTACTGAAGTTACGATTCCCTAGGAATACACCTATATCAGATGAAAGCCAGTTTAATCCAAAGCTGGGTCTGAGAAAGGTGTGATGATACGAAGATCGTAATAACAGATTTTTTGATCGTTCACACTATCCACTGATAACCAATAAAAACACTCCGCTTTCTCCACCACACCGAATGGGAATACTATGTATTTGGTGTCGGTATCAGTGCCCAGAAAGTGACATGTGAGGATGTCTAGCACAAAGAACTTCTAGATCATGCGGAAAGAACTGTCGTGTGTATACCTAGAGTTGGAAAAAATTGCCCAACTTACCTCGTCCGCTTGTTGCCGGATGGCTGAGGATCGATCGGTCACACATGTAAAAAAATAAATAATATTGAAAAAAAGTATCTGCTATTTCTCTACAGGTTGTATTCAAGCTGGGCCGTAATTTCAGAAGCTTATCTTTCAGTGACATCATTCATGCGTAAGATTTTTAGAAACCATTCGATTAAGGTCGCCTTCCTTCTGAACATCTATGTATCTATTTAACCAGTATCTATATAACTTTGTGAAATCCACGGTAGAGTTCGTGGTTTTAGTGGTAATGTGCTATAGTGAATCAAAACTGGCTTATGAAATACTGTATAAACAAAGTTGTTATTAAGAAGGATTTTGATCTGATGAATATTACAAGTGGAGTGCCTCATGGTTCAGTGTCGGGTTCCATTCTGCTCTGAATTATATAAACTGATTCACCGGTGCAAAAACAGATGATTATAAACTGTTTAAATGTGCTTGTTTTGCAAATGGAACTTAATACTGAGAAAAACACGTCCCAAATTTCGGGAAAAAAAACACACACATCGACAGCTAAAGCAAGAAAAAGGTTTAGTCATAATAAAAGATCTAAACCATATCGGTAGTGCAGAGAGAGAGAGAGAGAGAGAGAGAGAGAGAGAGAGAGCACAAATAAGGCTAGTAAATTAGGTTATTAGGTTCATACGCAGATAATTTGATAATTTGAAGAGCCATTTCTTTTTTTTTATAAATTGTATGCCGCAAAGAGGTTTGGTTCAGTTATATAGGGCTTTCAAACAACAGAATGACACGGAAGTCGGTAAGTGTTCCGCAAAAGATCAGCCGTATTACACTAGTGATAATGGCTTCAAAATTATTGGTAAATGTTGACAGCCAAATGAAACAAAACATGTTTTCTTTAAAAGGACAGCAAACATGTGGGACAAATTATTTAGGAATGTGGCAAAATATGATAGAGTAACACATATGTCACCTGGATAACTAACTGCTTTCTAATTCCCAGTTAACAGTTTACAGCTGAATTATAAATTGTTTTATTCAGATCATCTAAAATACAACATATGAGATGAAGCTGAATACAACTTTCCATTAATCCTTTCCTATGCTATTTCTGTGCTGGTGATCCTTCCCACATTTTCCTGCCAGCTTCACCAAGAGGTAGTGGTGGATGGGGAAGCCTATTTTGCTCAACTATTCTTGTCTTCACGTCACTGATTTAGATAGCAATGTCATACTCTGTTTTGCAACAGTTTTCGTACTCCTTTGTACTTCTTGCTTCATACAGCTTTTCTCCTTCCCCATCTGCATACTCTTTCCTTTCCCATTTTTCATACCTCTCATCATTTCATCCTCCTCTTCGTTTTCTTACGTCCTTTCCTTTCATTTTGCCTCCTTATTGCTTTCTCCTTCCCTGGTTATCATAATACTCTTCCTTCTGCTTTCTTTCTAATCCTTCCTCCTCCCTCTACCTTTATTTCTTCCTTCGCTTCTTGTCATCTCTCTCTCTCTCTCTCTCTCTCTCTCTGGGACGCGCACGCGCTTTATTTTTTCTTCTTCCCTACCTCTGATCATCCTTCTTCCTCCTCCTTCCTTGCTGTCTCCATCCCATTACCGCTCTCCCTCACAATTAGCTTCTCTTTTATCTTCAGTTCGCTGTTTATCAACTAATTAATTCAATCTCTCTCATCCCTTCTTTGTCCTTCTCCTTCTTTGTCTCATTAACCATTCTTTCGCGAAACAATTCTCTCTCTCTCTCTCTCTCTCTCCCTCCCTCTCTCTCTCTCTCTCTCTCTCTCTCTCGCTCATAGTTGTAATGTCATCAACTTGAACACATATAATAAGTGAGCAGAAATAGCATACTTAAAGGAAATTATATCCCTCTGCTTATTTATAGCAAGTGCAATAATGAAGAGAAGATGAGTAACTATAGTATTAAAAAAACAATAACATTTTGAACATCATGATCAACAGTACCAATAATACACATATGAACAACAAGCATGATGTTAGTAAAATAATAATAATAATAATAATAATAATAATAATAATAATAATAACTCTAATTATAATAATAGTGTATATAATAATACATAATATCAGTAATAATAAGTCTAAACAGCAATAAAATAATAAAAAAATATGAAAGATAATAACAATAACTGCAACAAGACAAAGGACATCTTTAATCGCCGCACCCACTCTTGCAATATTGTACGGGGAAAGAAACAATTATTTACGGGGGAGACGGAAGAGCAAACCACTGAGGCCCCACTCTCTACAACTTCTGGTCCTAGTGAAGGTTTACTACTGTGCAATATTCCGTGTCCCTATGTAAAGAAACTGACATTCTTCTCCGTGAGGTCAGTGTCCCACCAGTGCGAACCGACCCTCGGAGGTTCCACTCTGCCTAAAACGTGGCTCGGGAGGAAGTCTACTAAGGTATAAAATTCCGTTGTCCTAACACTCTTCCCATAAGAAGTGAACCCCATTCTTCAAGAAAGGACAGTAATTCCGTAAGTAAGGGAGTGAGTGAGAGAGTGACACAGTTAAGGACAAACATTTTATTATGTCACCCTCGTCCGCAAAAAAAAAAAAAAAAAAAAAAAAAAAAGAACATTACTTCTGCTGCTTATGATGCGGATGAAGACTGATGATTCTACAAAAGATGACAGACTGGAATAGCAACTATAACAATAACAAAAGGAACGACGAAAACAAGCAATGATAATACCACTACTGCTACTACTACTACTGCCACTGGTAATAATAATAATGGCTGAAAATAAATATGACTGAATGCATCTCAGTTTCCCGAAATGAGTATAATACCGCAAGATATTTGAAAGCAATATTGAAACGAGCTCTGTACATAGTTTTTATGTTTATAATCCAGCGTTAATCTCCATAACTATAATCTACATGAAAAAACACGAGCACAAAAGCATTCGCACGTGCACGAGTGCACACACACACACACACACACACACACACACACACAAAACATTCCGCCACTAGTCTAAACACCTCCCATAAGACTCTTTTCTCTGTAATCCACGACACGACCCGTACCCAAGCGTTAGATCCTGGTCACCGCTGGGTTTTGTATCCATGTAACGCGTCTGTGGTGGCTGTAATCCCTCGGCTGTGAAACTGTTGACGTGGTGTTGTGGTGAGTGCGAAAATGAGGCAGTAATGAGGGGGTTTTGTAGTTATAATGATGTTGTTTTGTTGTAATGATGTGGTTGTGTTGTGGTGTGGCTGTGTCGTAATGATGTGCTTTGTTTTTTTTGTTATGCATCAGACTCAGAGTTTAGTTTAGACCGTGTGAACCCTGAAATCCAGTAGTATCTCCCAGGCACCACTATCATTACAATACTGACATAGTGAAGCAACAAGTAAAGACAGACGATGACATTCAGCTCAGAAAAACCTCTCCCTGCAAAAAATGTTTAACCCAATTAGTCCAATGACGTATTTTATTTTTAGTCCTACTACCTCCAGACTTTTTTTATTCGGAGTTTGGAGTCTTTCCGAAATGCAGGTGTCAGATACAGGCTTTATTATTCACTATTAGAGATCTGTCCTAAGGTGAGAACAATTGTCTGAAGAGAGAATAAGATAGAATAATGCATCATCAGACTGAAGGAGTTAAAACTACATCGTTTAGCACTGTAGCCTAGAAAGAAGGACATTTATTTTAGTTAACCCCAGAGGATTTTATTCAGCTGGGGATGTTGTCAATGCGAAAGGGTTAACTTCCTCAATACGATGACGTTTTTAAACATTTATTTCTTCTATCCCCAGACGATGTTACTCAGCGTAGAGGAGCCCCGATTAATAAAGGGGTTAATGAAGGCCATATCACCCCTCCATTCTGATGAGCCTCTCCTGAACTAAAAAGAAAACAATGGAGATGACAACATTGAGAGTAGTCGTCATATCGAAGGCTGTAACCCATTTACGATGGCAAAATTTCCATTTATTTTATTTATACAGTTCCACACGATTTTGCCCAGGAACGGCCTTGTGATGTACATGAGTTAGCCAAGTCAGTTCGATTACGTCTTTCTTACTAAATTCTTGTCACTCTCGGAGGCTCTTTTTCAGGTTAGGAAAGCCTATTCGTTGGAAGAGTTAGTATTAGTATCTGTCAACCCCTTCATTAATAGCGTGCTTTCGTAATAGAATAAAACCATCTGGGGGTAGCTTAAGCATACCTACAGTAGAGTAAATAACTGTAATGAAGGGTTTATGGGTGAGGTATCAGGGAGCCTCCTCCACCCACTAGAACACTGCCCCTCTCTCCTTGTCCCATCAGATATGACAACTCCCATCACTGTCCTAACGAGATGCCTCCTGGTTAATGGAGAGGAGCTGTATGAGGGAGGGCGGCTTGGCGTGGTGTGGGAGGCAGTGGGATCCTTACCGTGTAGGTAGGCTACATAAGTGACTGGGAGAAGAGGGAAAAACTTCTATGTAAATGTCACCTCCCACAGAATGCAGTGTCATTAATTTGGAGAGAAAAATAGAAATAGATAGATAGATAGATAGATATATAGGCCTACAGACATATTGATAGACAGACAGTCAGATATAAAAACAGACACAATCTGGTAAGCACACTTACTCACAGACACAGATGCATGTACAAATAGACAGATAGAAGCAGAATGCTTACTCTCTCTTCCACCTTTCCCAGATATGAATCCAAGCATCACAAGGTCCTTGACCATTGAATTACTCGAATGAAATAGATAGATGGACATACAGATAGATAACAAAATAACGGTAGATAAATAAACAAGTAGACAAAAAGGAGCACTAAAACAGTGCAACACCCACGTGCACCAACTATAACTTTGTCACGTGACCTTGACATGCGAAAAATCACCCTCAAACAGATTTGCTATATTCTTCATTAACCCTCAGTCATTCTACCAAATATAATTCAGTTGATATCAATAGTATCTGAGTTGACTTTGCCTGGTGATCTTTGTCTTTGACTGTTCTCAAAATCGAATACCTTTATCCTGGAAAACCTGAATATTCCACAGAAATTAGTCTAGGCTACACCAGACAAAAACTGTTTAAGTTGACCTCGACGCATGATCATGTTAGTTTTGTTAAAGGTCAAGCTCTTGGGTGATACTCAACTCATCCACCAAGTTTGAGCCAAACAGAATGAAAACTGCTCTACCAGTAGTAATTTTGTGAACACAGAAACAGGGTTCGAAATTTGACTTCGTTCGGTGGCCTTGGCTTTTGATCAACTGTTCTCGAAACTGAATCCTTTCGTTCTTTCATGACCTTTAACACTCCCACAAAGTTCGGTTCATATACAGTGAAAACAGTTTAGATTGACCTTTCCATGTGATCCTGATCATTGACTGATTGGTCTCAAAATAGCATCATTTATTCTTGCCTTATCCTCAGTCATTCCACAAAATTTGAATCAAGTCAGATAAAAACTTAAGTTGACCCTACACTGTGAATAGACCTTTTACCAATATTTGTTTTCAGAAGCAGCATGTTCACTTAGCTGACTCTTAACGCTTCCAACAAATATTGCTTAATTCGAATATTATTATTATTTTTTTTTTCACACAGACACACGGGGCGGAACTTGTCGTTCTTTCACCTTGGCGCAATACTACTTATCCTCAGTACTTGGTTACTTAATTTTTCCTTTAACTTCAACCTTTCCCCAAAGTTTGGTCTGTAATCAATTTAAAAAAATTCAAGTTTACTTTGCTAGGTCAAAATCTCATTTAGCTTTGTGGCCATGATCTTTGACCAAATGTTCTGAAAGTCATTAGGTTTACTCACACGCTGTCTCTAAAGCCTTTCACCAAGAGTGGTTAAAATATGATAAAAACGATTTTATTTTGCTCTCTCTCCCTCTCTCTCTCTCTCTCTCTCTCTCTCTCTCTCACACACACACACACACACACACACACACAAATTATGTGTAGATATATACTATATATATATACTGTATACAGTAACTATACAGTATATTTATATATATATATATATATATATATATATATATATATATATATATATATATATATATATAGTATATATATATATATATATATATATATATATATATATATATATATATAAATATATATATATCGTATACATATATATATATATATATATCGTATACATATATATATATATATATATATATATATATATATATATACTATATATATATACTATATATATATATATATATATATATATATATATATATATATATATATATATATATATATATATATATATACTATATATATATATATACTATATATATATATATATATATATATATATATATATATATATATATATATATATATATACCTAGGGCTGCTTCCCCCCAAGGAAAGGGAGGTAGCCGAGACAGGACGACTGCCACTCTCCATTTACTCATCCATTCAAACACATTCATTCGCATCTTAGCCCTAAAGGGGAGAACGGACAGATCCTCACCGCATCACAGACCACACAAGGGTCAACTGCGCAATGCAATCAGTGACATCCGCAGCAGGGCCCGACAGCAGAACTGGTTTACCCCTGCCACATCATAACAGACCCATCCCCTTACCCGCACCTGACCTGACTAGCTGATCAGACCAAATGCGGGAGAATATCCCCTCAGGGCTGCGTCATCACTTATTCATTCACAATTTCTCTCCATTATTTCTGTCACGCACAGCCACTCTTCCTTGCTCAACAGACATCCCTCTCGCATCCAGCGCTCTCTTCACACTGTCCATCCATCCTATTCGTGGTCTCCCTCTCAGCCTTAAACCTCTCACATCAGATCTAGTTATCTTTTTCACCAATCGTTCATTATCCATTCTCTCCATATGGCCAAACCATTGCAACACCCTCTACTCAACTCTACCAGCCATCTCCCGAACAACTCCAGTTCTCCTTTGCACTTCATCATTTCGCACTCGATCCATACGCGTCACTCCACACATACTCCTCAGACATCTCATCTCCATTACATTCAAACTTTTCCTCTCTGCTACACCTCACATTCCATGTT
>NC_136991.1:27045574-27097491 GCF_032717465.1 Coenobita brevimanus | reverse complement strand
TTCGTATACTGAAGAACGAGGGTTCGCTCCCAGCCAGGGTAATAAACTTTGGGAGCGTTCTTCTGTCCACGTACTGCATTGGCGGACATCAGGGGTGCTGTGGTTGAACCGGCGTCGCATACTATAAAGTATGCTTGCACCCAGTCGGCTTGAGCGGGCCGATTAAACTTGGTTCACAGACTACACACACATCCAATGCCACTACAATACAGTTACAAGCACTTTTCACCCTACATTACAATCTCTACCAGACAGCCTAAGCCACTTCGTAGAGATACACTGGCTGTATCGTCCCCGCTTTGGCTGGGATAGGCCGGTCCTGCACTGGATACTCAAACGGCTGATGAGATTATATATATATATATATATATATATATATATATATATATATATATATATATATATATATATATATATATATATATTTAAACGTATGTGTGTGTGTCTGTGTGTGTGTGTATGTTTACCTTCGTCTCTCCATGTATCCATGCATCTTTCCGTTTCACTGTCTTTTTGTTATTTCATCCTCTCTCTCTCTCTCTGTCCGGAAATATGCATCTATCTATACTTTCTGCTGGTCTGTTTATCTATCTGTCTGTCAATCTCCCTCCCATCCCTCCTGTTGTGACACTGCCGGTCAATTGGATTATTCATTGAAAATTTTCACTGTTATGATAGTGTATGAGAGAGAGAGAGAGAGAGAGAGAGACAGACAGACAGACAGACAGACAGACAGAGACAGAGAGTAGTAGATGTATAAGGAGACAGGTAGACAAAAAATAAACGAATGGATAGAAGCAAGCACAAACGTACGTGTGTGTGTGTGTGTGTGTGTGTGTGTATTGAAGACTGGTCAACAAATCCCTCTATTTCTGTGCGACCTGATATAGAAATAGGAAAATAGATGGACATAGACATTAATATTGAAAGCCCACCAGGTAGATATATTGACAGATACAGAGAGACAGCCAGAGAAAGAGATAAGACCCTCTGAAAATAAGACAAGAGAAAAATTTAGGGTGATAGCGAACCGGACGAGGAGAGAGAAAAAAAGAGAGAGAGAGAAAGAGAGAGAAAGAGAGGGAGAGGGGCAGCGGGAAACTATGTGCAGGCGCAATATGTGATAAACGAGAGGAAAAAGGTAGATGGAGGAGGAGGAGGAGAGGAGAGGCGAGAGAGGGAGAGAAAAGGGAGACATATTACGGACTAAGTGAGGAGAGAGCGAGGGGAGAGGGAGAGGTGGAGAAAAATGGGAATGATGGAATAGACAGAAGAGGAGTGATGATGGATGAGGGGAAACCGGAGATGAGAAAAGGAGAAGTGAGAGAAAGAAGAGAAATTTAGAGGTGGGAAAGAAGAGAAACTTAGAGATGAGAGAGAGGGAAAGGCGAAATGAAATGTGAGGAAGAAACGAGGAGGAAAATAAAAAGAACGAAGATGGGGAGGAGAGGAATGAAGAAAATATGGGTGAAAGAGAGGATTTATGGTGAAATAAATGGGAAGTGGAAGCAAGAGAGGGTAAATGGAAGAACATGAAGAAAAATGGAGGGAGGTGAAAAATAATGGAACACTGTAGGGGAGATATTAAACGAAGAGAGGAGAAACTGAATGAGGAGAGAAAAATTGGAAGGAGGAGAGGAGAAATAGGAGAAAAGGAGAAATGGAAGGAAGCAGGAAGAAATGGAAAGAGAAAAGGAGAAATGGAAGAGTGAAAGGAGAAATATGGAAGGAGGAACGGAGATACGAAAGGAGGAACGGAAACATGGAAGGAAAAGGGAGAAAATGGAAGGAATAGAAGAGAAACGGTAGGTGAAGAAATGAAGGGAGGTGAGAAGAAATGGAAAAGAGGATTAATGGAATAAGGAGAGGAGAAATGGAAGGAGGAGAGGAGAAATGGAAGGAGGAGAAGAGAAACTAATAGACAAGAGGAGGAATAGAAGGATGAGATGAGGAATAGGGTAAGGAGAGGAGATGAAAGGAGAAATGCAGAGACTGAAAAAGAGAAGAGAAATGGAAAGAGAAATGTAAGAGGAAAGGACGGATTGGAGATTTGGAAGGTGAGATATTTAGCTTCTTTGGACCTATGATGCAATTCTCTTTTTCATGTCTTTTTTTTTTTTTTTTTTTTCCCTCTCGACATTTTGTTCGTTTCAGAATATGCTTTCAAAGTTGGAGATATTGTTTTTAGAATTTTTAGCCTCTACAACTAGGTAAAGTAATTACTGTTGTCTCCGTATGATTCAATTCAGCTCAGGATAAGGTTTTTGACCTGGAAGGGTAAGCAACAGCCCACTTTCACTCTTTCGGCAGCAGGCGGGTCGTGTGGTGTCATCAGAGAATACACTACAAACAAACGTGGTTGGACTGAAGGGGTTAAGGGAACGTGTCACACAGCTGCAATGAGATATACAGTCAGGCTACCGATATACACAGACAGCACGGACTCTACTGTCCCACTGAGGCTAAGTAACGTTCTCAGTACGATGACGCTTTCTTTATTCCAGTCTCGCTACTTGCAGACGACTTTGATCAGGTAAGTGAAGGCTCTAAAGTTAGGCTCTAATAGCAAAAGGGTCATTGAGGACTCATTTCCTTGGATTTCTGGGTACAGTCTTTAAAATTTTCAGGGTACAGTCTTTGAAATTTTCAGAGTACAGTTTTCAAAATTTTCAGGGTACAGTTCTAAAAATTTTCAGGGTATAGTCTTTAAAATTTTCAGGGTACAGTCTTTAAAATTTGGACGCCATATCTCAATAACCTGGTCAACATTGGTTGCTGCTTTGGAAAACAATAGTCTACGATAAGGGCCTGTCCTGTTGATGTTCATGATTCAGTATGCACGTTATCCAGCGAAAGGGGCCACCGGGGAACTAATCGGCGGTCAACACTAGGCAGACGGATGAAGTGTTGCTTTCTTGGTGGCACTGGAGGCATCGTCACTCATTTGTACAGATTTATTATGTATGTTGGGCCATAAATCTCTCTTAAGTGCTATTTATATCTCTTTAAAGTAATTCGCATCAGTACCATAGAAGCGGATACTGGTGTTAAACGGGTATAAGAAATCGCTACTAAAGAGCTGTTACGATATCTTTAAACCCACTTCGAATACAAGTTTGAGTTTAGTTCCTGATTTCATTACCAACCTTTTTCAGAGGGAGGACATATTTCGTTCTTGCTTTCTTTAGACGATTTTACTCAGCATGAGAGGCCTTTCGAGCTGGAGGGATTAGATATAGCTTTCGCTAATCCTTTCAGCAACAAAAATGCTTCTTAAGCTGAATGAAGTAATCAGTGAGCAAGAAGAAAAGGTTGTAAAATATTTCTTTGGATTAAAAAGACTAATCACCATTTTAAAGACTATTCGAATCTTTTGCAATATGTATTCGAGAGACTGAATGTTGCCATGAATGCAGACATAACTGCATGCCTATAGAATTCTGATTAATTCTGAAGGAATGACCGTAAACTGTGCTGTGCATTATGAATAGTTTAGTTTTAAAATACTTATCTCTCACCTGAAATTAGTTTCTATGAAAAATGGATGTATATCGCGGAGGTTTGAATAACTATCTATCTCTATCTATAGCCCGACGCCCTAAACCCGCAAAGGGTGGCCGCAGACAAAACGCCTCCAAGTCGCTGTCACCCATCATTTGACTACCCTCCCCCCAACTCACCCCCTCCTCCCTCATATACCTCTCAACTCCATCCCTCCACCTCATCCTCGGTCTACCTCTCCCTCTCCCTCCCTCCACCTCACCTACATACACCCTCTTAGTCAGTCTTTCATTCTCCATTCTCTTCACATGTCCAAACCACCTCAGTGTATTTCTCTTAATCTTCTCAACCACATCCACATCCACCCCACAGCGTTCCTTCACTTCTTCATTCGTCAACCTGTCCTTCCACGTCACACCACATGCTCCTCTCAAGTAACTCATTTCCACTGCTCTCACTCTTGACTTGTTCCCCTCTTGCAAGGTCCATGCCTCGCTTCCATATGTCAGGGTAGGGATCACAATACTATCATGCAGTGACTTCTTAATTTCCATACTCACCTCCCTATTTCTCATCACTGCTTTCAGTGTACCAACAACCTTCCTTCCCTGCTGTACCCTTTCACGCACTTCATCCCCCAAAGTTCCATCCTTACTCATCACACTACCCAAGTACTTGAATGCGCTCACATCCTCCATATCCTCACCATCCAACCTCACTGCACACTCTGTTATTTTACGGGCAACTCACAATCATTTCATCTGAACTGAAATAGCCTACTGCAGCTTTCCTTGAACTGATCGATCTCATCATTCTCCAAAGCTTCTTCTAGGTTCAGTGGCACAATAGAAATATTTTCCGAGAGTCATGAGATTTCATTTGTACAAAATCGCCGAACGTCGGTGTGGTAAATTCCTGTTACGTACAGGTGCTGTTTTAAGTTTCAGGAAAACGTCTGTTAATGAAAAGGTTAATAAATGCTATACCTAACATCTGCAGTTGGAAAAAGGTATGTCCTAAGATTAATTAAATTTCCTGTAGATGTCCAGAAAAAAAAAAAAAAACATTATCGACGTGAGGGGATTGACGATTTGAGAATCATCACAAAAGTGGGCTAATGCTGGTCTTTATTTGCTTTTTTTTTTTCATGTTTATATGAATGGCTTGGTTCAAGGGAGAATTTAACACATACAGAACGAAAACATCTGTTCAGTTAACTCTTGGTGGTACCTCCAAACTATCTTGCTTAGGAAAGCCATGTTATATTGTATTACTTAATGTAAGTTAAGTAAATTCAACTAGTTGGACAAGTCAAAGTTGGTTCAAATACGAAGAAAAAATAAGATGTCCTTGTCCTGAAGAGATTCTTATGGCCCGTATCCTCACTGGGTGAGGAAGCTCCCCAACACCGTTTCATAAGTGATTTATTTTGCTAGTTACACCTCACTGTTACTATCGGTGTTACATCAATTCTTCCAATATCGCGATATTTTCCATAATTAACGTACCAAAGGATATTAGCCAGCCATATCCAGAAATAAACCGCTAAGGAAAAGGTGCTATGGAACTTCCACATCCGACGAAAAAATCGGCCTATATGGTTTGATAAACGAAACAGCCGTCTCAGGATTATAAGATTTTCTCTGACTTCTCTTTGGAGAGAGAGAGAGAGAGAGAGAGAGAGAGAGAGAGAGAGAGAGAGAGAGAGTCTGTGAGCCATAACATGTGAGAGAGGAATGAAGAGAAAGGAAGAGAAGAGGAAACGGAGATTAGGAAAGGTGAAAAACCGAAGGGAATAAAAAATAAACATATGGAGGAAGTGGATAAGGAAGTGCAAATTAATCAAAAGAAAACAGAATAAAGATTTAGGAGAAAAATTCAAGATTTTGCTCCCTCACTCCCTTGCCTTCTCTTCTACCTTCTTCCTTCCCTGCCTTCTGCCCTACCAAGCATCCTTCTCTCCTTGACCTCCCCCCTATCTGTCTTTCCTGCTACCTGCCTTCTCCATCCCGTCTTTTATACCTGCTCCCATTCCTTCCTTTTCTCTTATCTGTTTCCTACTCTGTCGTATCTTCCACCTCTATAGCTCGATTCTTTCTCCCCTTGCTTCTTCCCTCCTTGCCTTTGCTCCTACCTCCCTGCTTTCTCCCCTTCCTCCCACCCTCCCTTCCTTCTCTCCTACCAACTTTTCTCCTTTTCTTCTCCCCTATTTACCTCTCTTCCTTCCTTCTCCTCTACTTAGTACTTACCTCCCTTCTTTTCTTCCTCCCTACCATCGTCTAAAGACTGGAGCCGAGTACATCTCCTATCGGCAAGTTCTTCAGTCTAAATAATCAGTTAAAGTCGTTAGGAAAGTACAGAGTTTGTCAGCTCGTGGAACGAATTTCTCCGACAGTTGCCCTTGTTCACAGAAGGTGGTCTTCATCTCAGTGCGGTAGGTTCTGCATGCCTTGAATAATGCTATGCACTTTTGGGGGGAGAAAAAAGCACAACCCCCAAGGCGAATGAACAAGGTAACATTACTCGTGATCATTGTGAGACTTGTATCTCAAATTCCCTCATTCGGACAAAAGGATGTGTAAAAGTTTTTCGCTTAAATGTGCGCAATGTATAAATTAAACTTATCATTTTGAAACTCATGCTTTTCTTAATGACCATGATATACCTGCCATTACTCTATAGCTGAATGGTAAGCAAAGGGAGTCTAAGATGGAATAAAATTTGCCAGGTTATAGTATTTTGAGTAGTGAAAAAAAAAAAAAAATGGGAGAATGAGAGTCAGTGTACCATTGTATTTGAACAGGAATCTTATCAGTTGATAAGTCCAAAAACACCAATCAATAATACTGAGATAATTAACATTCATCTCAGAATGAATCACACTGATGATGCCTGGGCTATTTATCATCTGCCACCTCAGTTCCGTGGGACTAATAATGAACTATATGAGCCAACCATTACAGTCTACTGCAACCAGTATTCAATAAGAACTGGAGGTTTTTAAGTTACCCATAAGAAAATAGACTGAATCCTGCCCCTTAAAGAGAGGCTTGGTCATGTTAACTAATTTGCTAGGAAAGCTTTCGGAGAACGCTTGGAGCATATATCTTGCATCATGTCTTTGCTACACCATAAAACTTATTACCTCCGCCAAGGAGGTTACGTTTTTGTCGGTATTGATTTGTTTGTCTGTTTGTCTGATAGCAGGATTACTTAAAAATATATGAGCGGATTTTATTGAAATTTTCTGGAGGGGTAGGGTATGGCCCAAGGAACTATACATTAGATTTTGGTGGTGATCCGGATCATCATCTGGATCCATGAATTTTTTAAAGGATTCTCTACCATTGAGGAATAGTGGCAATTTCATCATTTTTGCTTCTAACTCAATTGATAATCCCTACAATGCTGGCACAAAAATTACAAGATAGCATCTCCATAAGATCTACCACACACTCCGCCATGGCGAAGGTTTACAATCTCGGACTGTTCTCGTTTTATATAGTTCCTGTGGGAGACAAATTTCGTTGTGGTTATCATCATATAGCCACATTTAATCTTAATTTCAGTGACAGCAGTGTAACTTCCGGTTACAAGGATGTTCCAGACTACAAGAAATATGTCTTTCAAAAGTTAAGAGCAATGATTTGTAGTATCAACTTGAAACGCATTGCTACAAGTAATAAATATCCATGGTGCATGGGATATATTTTCAGAAATTCGTAGTAACACCAGCAAGGTAAATGTACAAGTGCATAACAGACGGCCTAAAAATATTCTAAATCAAACTGGTGAAACAGTGATTTGAAGAACTGTCTTTCAGCAAGGGAACTTGCCCATCAAAAATTCAAATTCATAAAGGATCAAGAAGATAAAACTATGCATCACATCCTCCGTTGAGTGCCTAAAAGTTAAACAAAGAAAAAATAAAAAAACATTCATTGCCAACATCAAGATGCTTATTTTAATTACGAAAGAAAGATATCAGAATCAACAATAAACCCACTAGTTTTAGCAATGGAGACTATACCAATGATGCAGCCAAGATAGCTAAAATCCGTAATTCTTTCCTTGTACGTAAGTTTACACAAGCGCATTTGTGTTCTAGTCGTTTGTCTTTCTTTGTCTGTTTAGTAGAAGGTAGCAAAACTAGCAAAAAACACTGTGGCCTCATAGAATATCTCCAAGAGGAAACGGGAAGTGATCAGTGGAACACCAAACCTTCAGCTGAATATTTTAACATACCGCTAAGGCGTGAACTTGTTCCATGTGATAAGAAAGTAGCAAATGGAACTTGATCATTCATATGGAGCACCAATTTACATCACATAAATTATCACCCAATTACCTTATTACCAGTAGTTTGCAAGCTGTTGGATATCACAGATATAAATAAAACAGTTAAGCATTTAGAACAAAGCAATCTCATCAGTGGCATCCAGCATGGATTTAAGAACAGTCAGTTATGTCTTACTTATGCAATTAATTCTTTTAAATGATATTTAAAAGTACAACAAAATTAAACGTAAATTATCTACATTCCCAGAAAGCAAAATTCACCATAAGAGACCTTTTGTGAAACTGAAAGTATATGATATTGGTGGCAAAGTATTAAGATGGATAAAAAGCTAGATTATGGAACATACAGACAGGAAAGGATGAATGTTCCAAGTGGAGTTCCACAAGGTTCAGTTTTGGGTCCCATTCTGTTTCTAATTTGTCGATGATATAGTAATGGTTTACATTATACAATTTCCAAATTTCCTGATGATGCAAAGGAAAAGAAAGTGGCTACACCAGAGCAAAGACAGATAATCCAGAGATATCTTAATAAACTGCTCACTTGGACTCAAGCAATGCATGTGGATTTTAATACCGACAAATGCAAAGTACGAAATACTGAGGGTGAAAAATGAAAAGAAATCAGCTACTATTAATGTTTAACTCGTGAAAGCAAACAAAGAAAAAAAAAAGAACAATTATAGCAACTGATTAATGACCAAGATGGCAGGATAAAGAAGCAGTAAAGAAAGCTAACAAATCATTGGATTCATAAACAGAGCATTCTATTTCAGATCTGAGAATATCATCCTCAACTTGCATAATTCCTTAGTGTCCCCACATCCACAGTAGTTATACAATTTTGGGTGCTATATTAAAAGAAAAAAAAAAGATAAAATTAAAGAGAGTACAGTGATGAGTGACAAAAAATTATATCTATGTTAAGGAACAAACCACACGAAGAACGTTAAAAAGAGACTTTTTTTCTCTCAAAGCATAGACTTTGAAGCTATCTGAAATACTATATATATAAAAAATTCAGTGGACGTGATGGTATGGTGGTTTATAAATACCTCACAATTGACAAGTCTAAGTACACAAGAGGTAATTATCAAAACAATTTTAGTAAAATTTGCCTATCAAATGATGCAAAAAAATTTTCTTCAGTGAGGGTGTAAATATAGGAAAACAATTTTCTTGGAATATGGTACAATGCGGTGCAGTAATAACATTTTAAAAATCATCTGAATAAATTCCCGAGTTTGAACTACTAGCTAAACACGTTCATATCTGCATTACACAGAAAATACAACTGTTTCTCTTTTATTCAGATCTCAAGAGCGCAGTTACAAGGCAGGCCAGTATTGAAAAAAAAAAAAAAAGTTACTTCTCCCCTACGGACTAAGGTAGGCTACGATAGAGTTTTTCCTTCCGAGTTTTACTATGAAATTTCCATGAAAGTATTTTTTCATGGTGCGTGATGGTCCTTCCCACATTTTCCCTCTGGCCTCGTCTGGAAAGTTTGGTGGGTGTGCATTATTATATCTTCACCGTTGAACTAGATTTCGTAGTCATAGTCTTTTCCCTGTAACAAACAGCCTAGAAGGGGAAACTAAGTCTGTTGCTGTTTGCTTTCGGTCGTACAGAACCTCCCTTACTTCTCTTCTACCTACCTCCCTGTCTTCTATCTGTCTCGCTTCATGCCTTCCCTCCATTATTTTCTCCAGGCTGCCTTACTTCTATTATTCTTCTACTTACCTCCTTCCTTTCCTTTCCTTCTACCTGTCTCCCTCCCTTCCTTCTTTTGTACCCATCTCATTCCTTGTCATCCCTCCTACCTACCTTCCTCCTCATTTTCCTTCCTGTTCCTCTCCTACACTTTTCTGACCCTGCCTTCTCTCTTACTTCCGTCAGCCCCAATCTGTCTCCTTCCTCTCTCCCTCTCAACCTGCCCCCTCCCTGTTCCCTCCTAACCTGCCTCTCTGCCTCTCGCAAACTGCTTCTCTCTTCCTGCCTTCCTCTTTTCTGCCTGCCTGTTCGCCTGCCTGTCCGACCTCCTCCTTACTTGTCTGCTTGCCTGCCTTTCTGCTTGCCTGCCTTTCTGCCTGCCTGCTCGCCTGCCTGTCCGACCTCCTCCTTATTTGTCTGCTTGCCTGCCTTACTGCCTGTTTGCCTGCCTGTCTGCCTACACTCCATCCTTCCTACATGTCTACCTTTCTGCCTGCGATCGTTCCTTCCTACATGCCTGCTTGCATGCTCTCCTTCCTACTTGTCTGCTTGCCCTCCAGCTTCTCTGCCTTGCTACATTCCTACTTCCGTGTTTGCCTGCCTGCCTGCCATCCATGTTCCCCTCTGGCTTGCCAGTCCTCTTACCTATGTGCTGCTTCCTGCCTGTCTGCCTAACTTCCGGCCCGCTCTTCTGTCCACGTGCACTCCTGCGTGCTTGTCTATTATCTTTCTAAATTCCTGCCTGCCTGCCTTAATGCTTGCTTACTCTCCCGCCTTCCCGTCTACCTGCATGCCTGACATCTCACCCAACTGCCTGCTTTCCCTCCTGTTTTCCAAGCTTCCTGCCTATCTGTCCATCTGCCTGCCTACCCTCCTGTTTTCCAAGCTTCCTGCCTATCTGTCCATCTGTCTGCCTACCCTCCTGTTTGCCTGCATGCCCGCCCTCGCGCCTACCTCTCTGCGTGATCTCCCGCTTACCTGCCTCTCTGCCTATCTATCAGCTTGCTTGCTTGTCCTACTACCTGTCTACTCTCCTGCCTGCCTTCATTCCCATCTGCCTGCCTGCCTACTCTTCTTCCTGCGTAAATGCCTGTCTGCCTGCCCTTCACCCTTCGTGGGCTCCCTCCAGCCTTTCTGCCTGCCCTTCTCTCTGCCTACTTTTTTTTTTTTTTTTTTTTTTTTTTTTGAGTCCGACTCTGGGCACAGGCTTCACAGTCTGCTTTCAAGGCCCAATAGTCCTCCTACATACCATACGGCTCTCTACATGTCACCACTTCGGCGCTAACATCCACTGTCCGTATTGAATACATGCTAGGGTTGTCTCATACAGAACTGGTGTATTGGTATTAGCGGGGATATTTTTGCGACATATCGGCGAGTTTTCTGGCAGATCAATAAAGTCTGATTTTATGAACTTCAAATCCTTAAACTGTTCCCTGGTCCATCGGGGATTTGAACCTGGGTCCGGTAGGACTGCAGGCCACCACACTACCGATTGAGCCACCTCCTCCCTCTGTTCTGCCTGCTTTATTTCTCCCTCCTGCCTGCCAGCCTGTCTTCCTTCTTGTCTACCATCCTGCATGCCTGCTTGATTTCCTGCTCTCCTGCCTGCCTCTCTGCCCTCTTTTCTGTCTGCCTACATACCAGCTTGCCTGCCTGCTTGCCCTGCTCCTCAGCCTGCCTGCCTGCCTCGCAAAGTGACGTGTAAAAGGAGATGCCAGGGCTTATGGCGCCGCCCCTGTCTCCCCCTGACACCCTCTTAGTGCCCCCTCACTCACTCACTCTCGGCACCATTCCTTAGCCCCTCACTCTCTCCCTCACTCCTCACTCCATGCTTTACCCTCCTTACTCCATTCTTCGTTCCCTTACCCCCTTCCTCCTTTACCTCCTCACTTCAATCCTCATTCACTCCTCTCTCATCACACTCCTACTCACTCCCAACCTCCCTCGCATTCTAAACTACAACATCACTCTCTCACCAACACCCTCACTCTCTTACCGTCTCCCTCCTCTCCCTCATTCCGTTCCTCCCCCTGGCTTCTTATCAGTACCCCCTCACTCCGACCCTTCCCATCACCCATCTCCCTACTTCTCTCCCCCGTCTCCTTTCCTCCTTCCCCCTTTCACTTCATCCGTCACTCTCCTCTTGACTTCCTCTTGGTTTCCCTCTCCCTACTCCTCCACTTCCTCTTTATTTTTCTTTCTTCCCCCCTTCTTTCCATCTTTCGACAGAATACGGGAACGTTCCCTGTTGTCCAAGCTCCCTTGCTATGGTCTAACGTCTTTTGTTCCTTTGATTTCCTCATATCTCAGTGACAGGAAAATAAGAGTAAAAGTAGATGATGTATATTCCAATTTCCACTCAATTAACGCCGGCGTGCCTCAAGGATCAGTTCTGGCGCCAACCCTATTTCTGGTTCATGTTAATTATCTCTTATTTTTCACCCACAATCCCATCCACTCATACGCAGATGACTCAACACTACATAGTTCATTCACACTCAGACACCCATTTACAAAGTCAAATATCTCTACCTCTCAACTCAGTACAGCCATCTCTATAAATCAAGACCTATCTACGACCAGTGAATAGGGACAAGCCAACCTTGTCTCATTTAATGCTAGTAAAACTAAATTTATACAGCTTACTAATAGACAGATATTGCCAGATTCGTACATTACCTTCAGTGCTACTAATATTCCCATCTCCAAAAGTATTGAAATTCTTGGCGTCTCACTAAACAGTGCCCTCAGCTGGACCTCTCATGTTAGATCACTTACTAAAACCGCCTCAAAGAAACTTGGATTATTGTACAGAGTCCGTAACTTCTTCACTAACGAGCAGTTAGCTATAATTTATAAGAGTCATGTGCGCTCTCAGCTTGAATATTGCTCATCCTTGTGGAATGGATGTGGAGAGGTTCCATTAAAACAACTAGACAAAATTCAGAACAAAGCTGTTAGAATTATTAACAACCATGCCATTACAAATAAACTACCTCCCCTACAAGTAAGAAGGAATGTTGCCTCCTTTGCATTATTTTACAGATATTTTTATGGCAAATGCTCAGACGAAGTTGCGTCCATGGTGCCACCTCTCCATGCCTTCCCTTGCGCTACACGGGTATCTGGTTGCGCTCATGACTGGAATGTCACTCAGCCATATTGCAGAACTTCTGCCTATCAGAATTCTTTCATTCCCCGAACTGCATCTCTCTGGAACTCGCTTCCTCAGAGTTGTTTCCTTCCAAACTTCAACCCACAGCTGTTCAAGTCTAACTGTTACAGATATTTTATAAACAGAGGACACCAGTAATCTGGTGTATGGATTAATTTTTAATATTCATTTGTTTTTCCTTCCTCTGTTTTCTTATTAAAAAGAAAAATCTTCTTTTTTTTTTTCTTCTTCGCTCACTCCTTTATTTCTTTAACTTGTTCTATCATTCCTTCACTCTCTAATTCCCTCATTCCCTCGCTTATTCCTTCCTTCCCTTTCCCTCCATCCATTCATCCATCAGTCTTTCTGTTTTACTTCCTCCCTCCATCCCTCCCCTGTTCTCCTTTTTTGTCTCCGACTTCCTTCCTTCAGTTGCTCATTACCCCCATCAATCCCTTCTTCTCTTTATGCTTCATCCACTCAGTGCCTTCTCCCTCCCTCCTCTCATACGTCATAGAATTCTTCCCTACAGTCTCCCTTCATGACTCATGGCCCCTTCTCTCCTTCATTCCCTTCGTTATCCTTCCCTGCTTCTTTCCCTCTCTCCGTGACTCTCTTAGTACCCCCTACATCCTTCCCTTCCTCTCCCCCTCACTCCCGTCCTCCACTCCTCACTCTGTCTTAGTATTATTTCCCTCCCTACTTCCGTCCCTCTCTCTCTTTCACCACATTTCTAAACTCTTCGCTTCCTCTTTCCTTCACTTTCCATCTCCCTGTCCAACCTTCCCTCTACACTCCTTTCGTCCCCCCTCCCTCCCTCCCTCCTCTGTCTGTCTGTCTGTCTGTTTGTCATTTCTAAACTCTTCACCTCTTTCCTTCGCTTTCCATCTCCCTCTCCAACCTTTCCTCTATATTCCCTTCTTCCCCCCTCCCTTCCGTCTCGTCTCCGTCTAAGTCTCCGTCTCCGTCTCCGTCTCTCTCTTTCTTGCCCCTTTCTTTCCTTCCTCCTCCTTTTCTCTCGCTTTCACTCTCTATTACTGTCCCCCCTCCTTCACTTCTTCATTAGGGGTGTGTGCTCCTACCTTCTTCCTTCCCTCCTTTTCTTCCTTCCTTCCTCCTACCTTCACTTCATCATTTTTTATTGCCATCTTCCAAAACTTCTTCCCTCTATCTTTCATTCCCTCTCTACCTCTCTCTCTCTCCTGCTGCACCTTCCCTCCCTTTCCCTCCCACCCCCTCTTCATTCTTACTGACCTCCCTACTTCATTTTCCTTCAGTGGCACTTGCTTAGTTCTTCCTCCCTTCCTCCGTCCCTCACTCTCCTTCACTTTCCGTGTACTCTCTCTTTCACTCTCCTTCACTCTCACCGTTCTCTACTCTCGTTCACCCTCCTTCACTCACCCTTATTCTCCTGTACTCCTTCTCACTTCCTTTCATTCTTCCTTACACTCCTACTTTCCCATTCACCCTCACTCTCCTTGACTCTCCCTCATTCTTGTCCACCCTTTCTCTCTTACACTTCCGCATTCTCCTTTACTGCTCCCTGACATACTCTAACTGTCCAGTCCTTCCTTCATTCTCCCTCACATTCGCATTTCCTCTCACCTTCATCCTCCCACTCACTCCTATTTTCTTTTACTATTACCCTCTCCTTTATTCTCTCCACCATTTTCTTCCATCATTCCCTCTGCATCACTTCATTCCAACCTCTAGTTATCTCATTTTTATTTCAGATCAGAACTCTTTTCTGTGATTGTCCATCCATGCTCTCTTTCTGGATGCCCTTAATTTCTTTCATTTTATTTATACGTTTTGTCTTCTTATTTTCTACCTTTCCTGTTGGATGTCCCATATTTTTCCAGCCTTCATTTCCCTCCTTTCCTTATTACTCTGGTTCTTTTCTCTTTCAAAGTGGTAATTCCCTTCCTATTTCATGCATTTTTTCCTCTTTTTCTCTCTCTTTTTTTTTTTTGTATTTTTTTCTCCTATATTTCCCTTTGTCCTAGATTAAACAAATCCTTCTCTCTCTTTCTCCCACTCTTTTCCCTCCTCCAGCACTTCCTTTCACTTTCCCTCTTCAAGTAACTCATGCTTCTCTCCTAAGACAATCATCACCATCATCATCATCATCATCGGTCATTGTAAGACCACCGCTGACCAAAGTCCTTCCCAGCAGCCTCCAAAAATTCCTTAAAGGAGCCAATCTCTGCCAGGTTTTGTCTACAAACTTCCCAGTCTCACCTCTCGACCTTCTGTGTGACTTTTTCTCCTATGCCTGCAGTCTCTTGGAGTCCGGTCAGACAAGCTCTTGCTCTATTGGTTATACCTTATTCTGTTACATGACCTACCCACCTCAATTTTTGTTCTTTTATAACTTCTATATTGTCTGAATTTAGTCTGTTCTCTCGCCCAAGTTGATGTTTTCATGTTACTAAAAGGTGTGTCCAACACTGACCTTTCCATAGCTCTTTGAGAACAATTTTTTTTTTCCTGTTGATTTTGCCAGTTTCCATGACTCACAACCGTACATCACAATAGCTATTATATATTCTTTACGAACTTTCGTTTCATACATAACTGCAAGCTATTTTTCTTTCGATATCTCCATGTTCACAGACAGCTTTCCATCCGATTGCAACTGCGTATTTTATTTTCGTTTTGAAGGTCTTATGTCTATCTATCTATAGCCCGACGCCCTAATCCCGCAAAGGGTGGCCGCAGACAAAACGCCTCCAAGTCGCTCTGTCACCCACCATTTGACTACCAACTCATGAGTTTCAGTATATGCCCCAACAAGTAATTGAACGGTACTCCTCAACTTCTTCCAGTTCTTCGTTATTTTGATGATACTCTTTGGTATACGTGGATTAAACATCACTTTGGTTTTATTCTGCTTCACCTTTAGCCCTACACTGAAACTTTCTTTACTTAGGTCATTTAACATTGCTTGCAATGTCTCTGCCGTTTCTGAGATAAGGACTATGTCATCTGCAAAGCATGTTTAAGCATTCTCCCTGTATGTTTACTTCTTTTTTTTTCTTCCATTCTTTCTGAAAAAAATTTCAAGGGCTGCTGTAAATAAAATTCCTGAAACTGTATTTCCTTGATGCATACCTTCCTCAGTCTTAAAGTTTGTCTGAGTCTTTATGTACATTAAATGTAGAAGTCCCCTTCAGCTGCATGGATATGTTTGCAGGTAGTTTTACAATGTTCTTATTTACTCCATGATCCTGCTATGAATTTATAGTTGCAATGTGCTCCACTGATTCAAAAACCTTTTCAAAATCGACAAAACCTTAGCTCAGTGGATTATTCCGTAGTTTTCTTAGGTAGCTTTTCCATTGTATTGAATCTTGCCTGTCCATGAGGCTGTTTTTCTTCCAAATTTGTTGTCATTTTGTTTGCAAGGACTTTAGTGAAAAGTTTGTAAATAACCGATACTAAGCTAATAATTTCAATAGTTTTAAGATTTGAGGAGCATTTCTTGTAAAACAGAATAACTATTGCACTGCACCATGTTTTGGGAATGTTCTTTTTACGTCGAGTAAATATGTGAGTAAGCAGGCTCTGAACTTCCACTTCTGCATCCGACCGTAAATAATCTATTATTCCATTTTCCCTTAAGAACTTTTCTCTTTTAATACTTCAATAGTAAAGTTCACTTTGTCTAGTGTTATCTCTGGTATATCACTTTCGTCAACTGGAAAGTTAGCTGTTGATACTATTGTCTTTGATGCATTCAGTTCATTGTAAAATTCTTCAGCTCTTTTCACCATCTTTTCTTTGCACTCATCCATTTTTGTCTTTCAGTGATATAATTTGTGGCTTTCCTAGGGCCATTTTGCTTCAAACCAGTTTTTGACTTTTTTCCTTTTTTAATGGTTTCTTTGATTTGGTTCATGTTTCTCTTTCGTTTTTGTTCTCCGTCTCTTGGTGTTAACCTTATTTAGTTCTGCTTTTTCTATTTCATCTTCCTTTGTTTTTACTTTTATCCGTTTCTTCGTTTCATGAAGGTTATTTTTTAATATTTTTATTTCTTAATATTTGTTGGTTTTGGTTGTATTAGATTTCCCTACTCCCTCCAGTGATTCCCTTAACACTTTTGTTAATCTGTGATTCAACTCATCAATGTCACACTCAGCAGAACTTATAACCTGAAATCTGTTCTTTATTCATAACTGACGAGCAGCTCTCTTTTTGCTTAATTTTCTTGCTCAAATGTTTTCATTTTTAATCAGCTTCTTTCTTTCACTTCTGAAACTGAATCTGGCCATGCAACCCACCACTCAATGGTTACTCTGTACATTTGCTTTGATGATATGTGAGAAAATAGTTTCGTGCTGTTTTTTTCTTTTCCCTAATTAAGTCGATTTTTATTATTTTCCCTTTTGGAATTCTTCAGGTCCATTTTCTCCCTGTTCCCTTCTGGTAAAATGTATTCATTATGCCCGTGTTATAAATTTCAGCAAAATTTACCACCATTTCACCTCTGTCATTCCTCTCTCCTACTCCAAATATTCCCCGAACATGTTTTCTCCATTTTCCGATTTGCTAACTTTTGCATTGAAGTCTCCCGTGAATATAGTATATTAGGTGTTTTCTACTTCCATAATCTGGGAGCTGTCGTCATAGAATGGTTGTTTCTTTATTTGTGCTTTGAGAAGTGGCTGCTTATACTTGCTCTGCTTTCAGGGTGCATCTTTTTGTATAGGCTAGTTACAGTCCATGCTATTCTGCCAGGCACACTGCTGAATTTAACAAAGTTCTCTACAAGATTTCTGTTGTTTAGAAATCCTATAACACCAACACTTCGTTTTGCCTTCCTCTGTAGTAAAATAGGTGGGTGCTGTCTTGGAGCTGAATTATATTTTCTTCTTTTCTGTGAATCTCTTTGAGACTTACAGTACCCTAACTAATGTGTCTGATTCAGTTATTAAGGTGTCAAATTTGTAATCTTCAGCGAGACCACACACTGTGCTTGATGACTTTCATGGATTGCAGTTTGTTTTGTGTGCTGGTCTCTGATTTAGCGAGAAAGTGCCTGCTTACTTTTGGTGGCACACGGACTGTAAGCATAGGAGGCAGTGCAGCTGGACTTGACTGAAGTTCAAATGGGATGCCAAACCCTTGCCATGTACTCTACTCATACCTTATCTTACCACCTCGATCCCCTGTCAGTTCTCTCTCATCAGCTTCTGCACCTGCCTTTCTTACACACTCATTTGCCATGTCCACCGACTGTCTTCTTGTCCTATCTTGTTTCAGACCACATGAAATTTTCTCACGTAAACCTATTTCACTGCTCTCTTTACACCCATTTTCTCCGCTTGGCCATGCCACATACTCTTGTATCCTGCTGTCAGCAGACTACCTTATTCCACATATTCTTTAATTCACACTTATCCTATCCAGTCTAGACATTCCAAACATAATCCTCAGCAGTCTCATATTCATTGTTGTTACTTTTAACTCTTCACTCACACTATGCCAAGGTTTAGCATTGGATGTTAAAGCGTGCACACACACACCTCTGTGGTGAAGGCGGTGGCCGAGACGGTTGGGAGGTTGTCTTCTGATCCAGTGGGAGCAGGTTCGAATCCTAGTTAGGGCAAGGAACAGTTTCAAAATTTGAATTTCGCTATAGCAAACTTTTCTGACCTTCCATAAAACCCACCCACATGAAAAAATACCCTCGCTGCCCACAATACACCAGTCTTTTATGACACGGCCTGAATGGGTGTTAGAGCCGAAGTGGTGACATGGAGAAGCAAAGGATAAGTAGGAAGACTACTGGGCCTTAGGGAACGAGCTGTTAAACCTATGCCCATAGTCGAATGAATATAAAAAAGAAAATCCTCTTGTAACACCCATACTTAAATCTTTTGTTCATATCAAGACCTGCACACCAAAAACAACTTTCCTTTTCTGATTCAATCTACTATCCACTTCCTTTCTACGTACATGCACCTCTCTTTTCTGTCATTGCTCCAAGGCGCTTAAGCCCATTCATCAGTTCAAATCTCTCTCCATGTACCAGCACATCATACTGAGAGTAAGTTTCTTTCAAAAATAATTTTAAGTTAATCTTTTATTTATTCTCTCCTTCTCTTCTAGACATTTTTTTCCCTCCTTTTCTAATCTCTTCACCTAACTCCCAATTCGTTGCTTTTCGTCTTTTCCTCCTTAATTAATTTATCTTTCTCCCTGTATTATTTTTGTCTTATCCTTTCCTTTTCTACAGCTATCTATCCTTTCATGCCTGTTGTTTCCCTCCCATCTTCCTTCCTAACCCTTCCTCTTTACTATCCTCTCTCCTTCCCCCCCTCCCTTTTTTTTTTCTTCGTCCTTATGTCCTCATTCCCTCCTCTGCTCTCTCCGTTCTTTCATATCTCTTGCCTTTCATCTCTATTGCAGTTCCTCCTTCCTTCCTTTCATCTCTTCTCTTTCCTTCCCTTTTTTCATCTCCTGCTTCTATATTTACGTCCATCATTCATTACACGCCAGATCCCTTTCATCTACTTCTTTCATCCATCCTCTTTCGCTCCCTCCTCTTCTTTTCTTCCTATATTACCCCCATTGTACTCCTCCATCTGTTTTAAATCTCAGGCTCCTGTGACTCACTCTCATCTAAATATAATCGTCTTTCATTGGCTGGAATAAATACTAAAGAGACCATGCGAGACTTACTGGTAAAAAAAATTAGCATTCTTTGTCTCCGTCACAGACTCCCAGCTGAATAATATCGTCTGGCTTTACCTGGAATGGAATGCTATACTCTCTCATGCTCCTAGACTGTCAGTTGAATAAAATCGTCTGTCGTTAGCAGGAATACAGTACTTCACTGGACTCATAAGAGTAGTAATGATACACTATGAATGTTACTGTATCAATTCCCAATTGAATACTTTAGCATTGTGTTGTTTTACGTGCAAACCGAATACTAGAGTTGTCTTGACCATAAGAGGTTCAGTTCCTTCAGTATTAAGTCCTTCTCTACGGTGTTGTCTGTTATTTTCTCATCAGCACACAATTTTCCTAAGCTTATGATAACCTTATCTAATATGAGAGGTTAAATAGGTCCTTCACTAATTACTTCACTACAAGAGGACTTCTCCTTTACCTGGTTAAAATAATCTGGATTTAGCAATGATCAGCCCAGACAAGACGCCACCTTAATGGAAGAATCAATCCTTATAAAATCGTATGATGGTAGCAATGATGAAATTAAAACGTTAGGTTGTTACTAGAGTCAGTAGTAGGCAACATTTTGTTTCCTTATTAAGCTGAACAAAATCATGTAGCTGTAGCAAGAATCTGCTGGAAATACATCGTAGAGAAGAGGATTGCTATCTCGATTGTTCCTGTTCTTCCTCAGTTCCCCTTTTCATCACATGTTTTTTTTTTTTTTTTTCAAAATTGACTTACAAACGTCCACTGGGTCTTACGTGTAAATGGATTTAATTTTATCCAATCATATAACCTTGTTATAAACCAGCATATCGTGTGTTATCAGTATCGCTATGTGTCTCTTTATGTGTACTCCTTTCTGTGAACTCTTATTTACTGCATATACTCATTTCAGTGTAATTGTACAGTAGGTGGTGGCGACCTTCATTCACTTACTTGACGTAGTGTTGCTTACTACTTTATTTTCATAATTTTATTCCTGTGTCTGCCCTCCTTTCTTCCTATATCTCCCTTTCCTTCCTCTCACTTTTTATTACTCTTCATTTCAGGTGGCTTTACACTGGGTGACAAGTCTAATTCTTCCAGTAACCAAGGAAACAATTTACAACGCTGGGTCTTAAACATATAACAAGATCACGGGGTGAAGTGAACCCTATTCTGATGTCTCTGTTAACTGGAAGGAGAGATGTAAATGCAGTATTCATCCAGGGACCAAACCTCCACACATTTCCCCGCGCCTTGCTGAGGCGAGGCGCTGTCAAATGCAAGGAACATCGGTTCATTGCACGGAGCCGCCCTGCAGTTGCGGTTGCATGTCTGTGGTTAATGGGTCTGGTCGGCCAGACAGATAGCAGATGATCAACAACAACAACTCACTTCAGTGTACTACCATCCATGTACTCCCTTCCACGAATTCCCTTCTATATTTTCCTCTGTATGTACTCCCTCCTATGCACTCTTTTTCCATGCAGTTTCAACGTACTCCTTCCTACTCGTTTGTACTCCTTCCTTCCTAATATCATTCTTTTCCCGATTCTCTGTTTTTTTAATTTTCCTTCCGATTATCTTTACAATAACAGTTCATCTTCTTACTTCTTCCTTACTTCATTCGCAATAAGCTCTTTCCTTCTTCTTCTTCTTCTTCCTTCTCCCTTACCTTTTTTCATCCTTCTTTATATTTTCTCGCTCTTCTTCATATATCCATCTCATGTCAATCCACGACATTCTGTTTCTCATGTTCCATATTCTCGCCCTTCCTTCCTTCCTTTCCTCCCTGCCTCTTTCCCTCCTTCCTCCCTGCCTCTTTCCCTCCTTCCTCCCTTCTTTCCATCTTTCCTTCCTTCCTTCCCTCCCTCCCTGCCTCCTTCACCCTAAAAGGCATGTCAGGGCTTATGGTCTCCTGAGCTGCTCTTGCTTGACACGCTTCTTACGCCCTCCTTCACTTCCTTCACTCCTTCATTCTTTCATTCACTTCCTGGGTACTCCTTCTTCCCCTGACTCCCCGCTTCCTTATTTTCTACCCAATCCACTTCTATCTTCCTTCATTCTTTCCTTCATTAATAACATCATTCCCTCCCAGGTCTATCCTCGCTTCTTACCATTTTTCTTCCTTCAGAGCAATCCTTGCACATTCCTTCATTCTTTTCCTCATCCCATCCATTTTAATCAGTTCAATCCTTCGCTTTATCCTTCATTTACCTTGCTTGACACGCTTCTTACGTCCTACTTCAACCCTTCATTCTTTCCTACATTCTCTTCTTCATTCTCTCCTTTCGCTTTATTTTTTCCTTCATTCATATCTTCCCTTCCATGAAGTCTTTACTCGTTTTTTCTTGTATTCCTTCGTTCTTACCATTACTCACTGCTCCATTCTAATATACTTTCAGTCTTTCGTCTATTCATTCCTTCGCGCCCTCATTCTGTTCTTCACTCTCACTTTATTCTACCACTTACTCTTCTTCATTCTTTTACTTCTTTCATCCCTGCTTTCATTGCTTCATACACCTCATTTAAACCCTCATTCAACCCCATTCTCCTTCTTTCCATCATTCAAATGGTCGCAAATGAACAGTCTAATGATCACAGCACCTATGCTTACTTCTAACTAGCTCAGGTTCCCGTGACTTACTCTCAGATTAATAAAACAGTCTGGCTTTAGCTCGAATACAGTACTAAAGTTGACCCTACCACGAGAAGTTAATGCCCCCTGCTTTGATACTTGCTATTCTAATCATCACTCCTTGGAGAATTCCTAAACTATTTTTCATTTCTTTGATGCTCTCTGAAGCTATCTAGTCGTTACCAAACGTTCATTGCACCAATACGCACAACTGTAATGCTAACTAATACTCATTATTTTAATCCTCACTATTGTTCGCTGATGCTCACCTTCCAATTGGCCATTAGCGCTTGCATCTTTAATGGTCATTGTTCACCAATGGTCATTACACAAATACTCAACAACTCAGTACTGTAATATTCATGTTCTGCTCAGTAATGCTCACTACACTACTGTTCACTAGTACTTTCATATTCTAATGCTGCTCTCCTATGTTCTGCACTTAATTGTTTCTGCTTTCTGTAAGAACGCACTTTAATGCTTAGCTATCCTGTGAAGTTTAATTCTCCTTATTCTAATGCTCAATATTTTGTGTTCGTCTTTCACTTATTCCATCAGATCCTCTCATTTTCCCTGACATTTTTCTTACATTGTCTGTGTGTCATCCTCCTCCTCTCTTGCTCTTCCTTCCTCCTTCTTTTACGCTCTTTTCTTCTCAACCTTTCCTCCAACTTAGGTCACTCCACCTTCTTTCCCCCTTCTATCCCCCTCCCCTCCCTCGTGTTCTGTTACCTCCTCCGTTCTCTTTTCCATTTGTTTCCTCTTCTCTTTGTTTGCTTGCTTGTTTTCCTGTTTTTGTGCTTTCCTTTCTTTTTCCTTATCTTTTCTCTCCTCCTTCCAATTCTCCCTCTTACTCCTGCACTTTAGTAATTACCCTCCTCCCACTCCTGTTGTGATCCTCCTCCTCCTTTTACCTTTTTCCTTTTCTTTTCCTTTCCTCCTTCTCTCTCTCTCTCTCTCTCTCTCTCTCTCTCTCTCTCTCTCTCTCTCTCTCTCTCTCTCTCTCTCTCTCTCTCTCTCTCTCTCTCTCTCTCATATTCCTCTTTCCTTCCATCTCCCCTCTCCTCTATATTTTCATCACCCTCTTACTCTTTTTTTTTTTCTTTCTTACATATCCTTTTATGCTCATACATTTTCTTTTCTCCTCACTTCGGCCTCATCCTCACTTCACCTAATTTTTGCCGTTTCTTTCTTTCTCCCTTTTCCTCCCGTTTTCACCTCTTCTTTTCCACCCTCTTGCTCCCTCTTCTCTTTCCTTCTCCTTCCTTTCCTCCCTCTCATTCTGCCTTTTCGTATTCTCCATAATTGTCTACCTCCCTCCCCCCTCCATTACACTGGCAAGCTGGGCAGAAAAATGGCAAATGATATACAATATAGAAAAATGCAAAGTATTTCATAATGGAAATAACAACGTCCATGTGAACCACAAAATGAACAATATCCAATTATAGGATCTTCGTGTGATAACATCAAATGACTTAAAACCGAGTAAGCAGTGCACCCAGGTGGTTAAAATTCCAAACATATTTGTGCGTTTTACTGGAAGAACTTACGAGTTTAAATAGGAAAAAGCCATATTTGCCTTGTGCAACTCACTAGTGCGCCTCCATCTCAAGTACTGTGTGCAGTTCTGGTCTCAGAGACGACATAGAAAAATTAGAGAAAATACAGCGAAGAGTCACAAAAATGATACCATGACTAAGAAACAAACCATATGCGGAACGCCTTGAAGAACTTAGATTATTTAGGCTAACGAAGGCACGTTAAGAGGTGACCTTACTGAAGTTTTCAAAATCATGAAGGGATATGACAACTTACACATGAATAAACCAATTGAAATAGACCGGTCGAGTCAAACCAGGAATAATGGCCGCAAAATTATGGGAAAGCGTTTCCAATTCCATGAAGCAAAATATTTCTTCTTCAACAGGTCATAAATATCTGGAACAATACCGTGAACATTATCTCAGTGAAGAAATTTAAAAACAAAATAGACAAGTATTTGCACGAGAATCCTCTGCTGACTCTGTCTGAATAACTTACTTTTGTCAACAATGCATAAGTTCCTTCCCCTCCTGCCTACAAGACACTTCGTTAACTTAACTACTCGTACATAGCGTCGCATCACGTTATTATATATTTATCAATTTATTAAATGCAAATAAAGTAGTATAAGCACAGACTAGGAACTGCACAGATAGCCCTGAGTTAATGGTCAGTGCTTTTACTTTCGACCTGTGATGGGCTGTGGATCACTGAGGGTACCTGTTTTTTAAGTGACCACCATCGGGATTTTTATTTTAATGTACCAGGGGTCACTGCTTCAGGAGGTAACTTGTGTACTTGTCCTGCATGGGAATGTCTTTTGTCAGAGTGGAGTAAACGGAACTGTGGCCTGATTGATTGTTGCCTACCAAAGCGCCAGACAAGGCAGCCACACCAATCCTGAACGTCCACACTGCGCATAGTGCAATTTCCACGCTGTGTCTTCAGACGCCCAGTTAACTCACCGTTCCAGTGCATAATGTCATGCCTTATTTATTTATTTATTTGAGTATTCATTTTACTTTCTTACTTTCTCTTACAAGTAGTTTATAAAGTATTATTGGATGTACATTTTCCTTTTCTGTCTTTTCTATGAAATTTCCATATAAGTTATTCCACGCTGCATGGTGGTCAGTCTCTTTTTTTTCCTGCCAGTATTAACTGGAGGGTTTGGAGGCGGGGGGAGCCTTCTTGCTTTACTATCCTTATCCTTCAGCATGTAGAATTAGATCTTGTAGCCATAGTCAGCTCCGTAAGAAGTAGCCTCAAAAGGACCATCAAGTCTGTTGTTTGCTTTCCTTTGTGTATTCCGTTGTATCCTCTTCTCCCTGTGCTATCTATCTTTTCTTCCCCACAAATCTCATTTTCTATTCCGTCTTTTTTGTCACCTTTGGCTTTTTCTCGCAGTTTACTCATACTCTGACATGAACTGCCTAGCATGGATCAACCCATCTACTCCAACTTTCTTCTTTTCCTGCATCACTTTCGTATGTTCCCCCAAATTTATGTCTTCTCCCTTCCTTCCTCACCTTCTCCTCCATCCTCTCTCTCTTTTCTTCCTTCCTCTCTGTCTCTCGTTTCTCTGCCTCTTCCATTCCCTCTTCTTCTCCCTCTTCTTTATCTCCTCCTTTTCATCCCTTGTCTTTTACTTTCTCCCCCTTTCTCCTTCCCCCTTCTCTTCCCTACCCCTCCCCTTTCTCCTCACTCACCCCCTTCTCTGCCTCCTAAGTCTCCACTCTGCCTCAACTCTCTATTCCTCTTCTTCTTTCTCTTCTCTCCATCCTCCACGTCCTTCTCATCCCTTGTCTCTTACCCTCTCCCTCTTTCTCCTCCCTACCCCCTCTCTCCTCACTCGCCTTCTCCCTCTCCCCCTTCTGCTCCCCCGTCCTATACCCTCCCTCTATTAAATATCCCAAATTTATTGATAACTAATTCTCAGCCTAGTAAATGCCTCTTCACGCCCAGTTCCTTAATGCTCACTAATTCAGGCCTCTGCATTGCCGGCGACATTAACATTCCGAGGGTAAGCAGCAATTAAGTAGGGTCTGAGTCACGCTAAGTTTGCTGTTTAATACTTAGTGAGCGAAGGGGGAAAGGAAAGGCAGAGGGAAGGAGGGATAGATGGACTGGAATAGGAAAGGAATTAAATATAAACTGGAAATAACAGAGGAATGTGTAGAACACGATCAAAGAACGAAAGAAAATGTTGCTTGTATCTGTATTTACTTATCCGTTTATCTGCTTACTTATCTATCTATCTATCTGTCTGTCTGTCTGTCTACATCTTTCTATTAGTCCATCTCTCTAACTATTCTATCTATCTACCTATCTATCTGTCTATCCATCCATCCATCCATTCATCCATCCATCAATCTATCTATCCATCCATTCATCCATCCACCTCTATTCTATCTATCTCTTTATGTCTATTTGTCTATCTACCCATAAGTACCGGTATACAGTATATCATCAACATCATTATCATCATCATCATCATCATCATCATCATCATCATCATCATCATCATCATCATCAGCCACTGCAAGTCCACAGCTTAACAAAGTCCTCCTCTCAAACTCTTCCACGAATTCCTTGACTGTGCCAATCTCTGCCACGTTTTGCCTGCTAACTTTTTCTATCACATCTTTCCATCTCCTGCTTGGTCTTTTTCTGTTATGTTTACAATCTCTTGGAATCCAGCCAGCCCCTCTCTCCATCGGTCATCACTTATTCTTGCTACATAACCTGCTCACCCCCATTTTTTTCTTTTCAAGTTTCTATAATGTCTTTAATACTAGTTAGCTCTCTCACCTAGCTTGATCTTTTCCTCTTTTGAAGATATTCCCAACACTGACCTTTCCATTGCTGTTTGAGAACGGATTAATTGATTTTCTATCGATATTGTCAGTTTCCAAGCCTCACAGTATCAGTACCAGTATATATATATATATATATATATATATATATATATATATATATATATATATATATATATATATATATATATATATATATATATATTTTTCAGTACCAGTATATCTCTCTCTCTCTCTCTCTCTCTCTATATATATATATATATGGGGAGGCGGTGGCTGAATCGTTAGAGAGGTTGCCTGCAGGCCTGAGGGACCCAGGTTCGAATCCCGGCTGGGGCAGGGAACAGATTGTGGATTTGAATTTCGCTACAGGAGACTTTACTGATCTACCGGAAGACCCGCCGACATGTCGTAAAAATACTCCCGCTTAATACCAATACACCAGTCCTGTATGAGACAGCCCTAGCATGTAATCAGTATGGACGGTGGGTGTTAGCGCCGAAGTGGTGACATGTGGAGGTGTAGGAGGACTACTGAGCCCCAGGGAGGACGACTGGGACTTGGGGATAGGCCCTGAAGCCTTTGCCCAGAGTCGGAGACGTAATATATGTATATCTATCTATCTATATATATATATATATATATATATATATATATATATATATGATAACCATTAGATAAAAATAATTATTAAAAGAAAGATGCCTAACATAAAGCAAGGTATTACTAAAGGTAGCTTATTAATATAGCTGAGAAGAATACTCAAATATGGAAGGGCAGAAAATAAATGTGAAAGACAATAAAAAATGAATGTTCAACTTCTTTACTGCGATGATGTAATTGTTAATTATATTCAGATGATTGGAGACTTCAAGCTGAAGGGGTTACATACAGCCTTCATTAGTCTCTTTACTATAACGGACCTGCACTAATCTGCATATAATCGCCGAATAACAGCATGAATTAAATTCAGAGACTGTCACTGGGTTAAAGTGGTTAAAAGCAGATGTAAAAGAAACAAGAACAGAAACTCTGAGAAGGAAAATCAGAAACAACAGGAAGCGGAAAGACCGAGAGGATGGTTAAGTGGAAGGAGATAAGAAATACGGCAAATGATAAGCGAGAAAAATAAGGAGAAAAGAGAAAACAAAAGAAAATGAGAAAAAGAACAGGCTGGAAGGGAAATGAGGACGATAATAAGAGATAATCAAGTAGAAATAAAGTGACAATGAAGTAGGATCACTCACAGGGTGCAACACCTGAGCCCGCCAAACGGTTTAGCTGTCAAACATCGGATTTTGCTCTGCGACCTTGACATCTGACGGACTGTTCTCAAAATCAAATCCACCCATGCATACTTTACCTTGGACACTTTCACAAAGTTTGAAATAAATATGATTGACTGTTCAAGCTGACATCGCTATGCGATCATGGCATTTGACTCTTTAGTGACCTTGTTTAACTTTTTGTTTTCAAAATGGAATTCGTTTATTCTAGCCGTACCCTGAACCCTTCCATAGCTGGGGTAAAATTCCGATTAAAGCTGTTAAAGTTGACCATGTCATGTGATCATGACCTTTGATTTATTATACTGAAAGACTATGCGTCAACTCCAAAGCTTGCTCTCAATCCTTCCACCAAGTTTGATCAAGGTCAGATTATTATTCATTATTTTTTTTTTAGTTACTTTATTCACACTCAGAAACAGCGGTCGAAATCTGATCATGACCTTTGACTGACTGTTCCCCAAACTGACTTCCTCCATTCTTGCTTTACTAACATCCTGCATTCTTGCTTTACTCTCACTCACTGCACCAAGTTTTATGAGAGTTGGATAAAAACTGTTAAGTTGAACCTGCTAGCTTAAAATTAGACGTAACACTGTGACGTGGATCTTGTGACGCAATATTCTAAAAAGAACAGGTCCTTCAATCCCTTCATTTAGTTTGGTTAAAACTGCATCAAAACTAGCGGAATTATTTTTTTAACACACACACACACACACACACACACACACACACACACACACACACACACACACACACACACACACACACACACACACACACACACACACACAAGCACACAAACACACACACAAACACACACACACACACACAAACACACACACACACAAACACACACACACACAAACACACACACACAAACACACACACACACACACACACACACACACACACACACACACACACACACGCATGCACGCACACACGCACGCACGCACGCACACAATCACGCACAAAGAAGGACAGACATAATACCCGACTCCTGCTTTGCAAGCATGGATGGAAAAGAAGGGAAAGAGGGAGAAACAAAGAGGAGAGCGGCAGAGAAGAAAAAACATATGGCTCGAAAAGGGAGAGTTTTCTGAACCCAGTAGATACACAGTTTGACAAACCACAAAGATTTTCCTGTCCTTGTTAAATAATCAGGTCTCAGTGCCAATAACAGGTCATGGCTTCTAATTACACAAAAAATAAATGAGAGAGAGAGAGAGAGAGAGAGAGAGAGAGAGAGAGAGAGAGAGAGAGAGAAAACGGAGAAGGAAGGGAGAGGAGGTGGAGGAGGCCGAGGAGGAGAACGGAATGGAAAAAGAGGGAGATTACTACTGCATATTCATAAGGGAGTAATTGGGTGTGTGCCTCCCTGTCTCCCTAGCACCCTGCCTCTCTCTCTCTCCCTTTACACCTCCCTACCTACCTACCTACCTACCTACCCACCTCCATCTCTCCCTCCCTCTCCCCTACCTTCATTCTTGACTCGCCCTTTCTCATATAATGCCATATATCTTTTTCAATGTCCACTTTCAGCTCCTTCTTTCCCTCCCGCCTTTCCTTCCTATCATTCTCCATTTCTTACCTCATTTCCTACTCTCCTTACATTCTCCCTACCTTCTTTCTTCTCTTCCATCCTTCCTTCATTCCACCCTTCCCTCCGTCCTTCTTTCCTCCCTTTTCCTCTTCTTCCCTCCCTCTTTCTACCCTCCTTCATTCTTAACTCTGTCCTATAGAGTGCCGTCCATCTCTCTCTCGCTACATTTCCACATCCATATCTTCGTTCCTTCTTTCCTACATCCATTTCCTTTCTTCTATATAGGATTACTCATCTCTCCCTTCCTCTGCCTTCATTCATTCTTGGTTCTCCCTTTCCCCTACAGTGCCATACGTCTATTTTTGCTTCCATCTCCATTCCTTCCTTTTTTCCTCTTTCAGTTTTTTTTTTATTCCCTCTCACTCTTTACACCTCGTTACCCTTCCCTCCCTACCTTTCCCTACCTTCATTCCTGACGCTTCCTTTCCCTTGTGTCACTATCCATCTAACTCTCCACCTTCCTCACTTTCCTTCCCCACCCCCCTCCCTTGATTGCCACTTCCATCCCTTTCCGATCCACCATCTTTTTGTCTTCCACCTATCCTTTGTCACATATCTTCCACATTCTCCACTTCTACCTTCCTCAGTTCCTCTCTTCCTTCCTCACTCACTTTTTCATTGTCTCCGTCTTTTTCTACACCTCCCAAGCACGTTCCTTCTCCTTTCCTTCAATCATGTCTCTTTATTTCTCTTAACCTCGACCAAGGACCTCATCTCTCTCTCTCTCTCTCTCTCTCTCTCTCTCTCTCTCTCTCTCTCTCTCTCTCTCTCTCTCTCTCTCTCTCTCTCAATTTCCCTTATTTTGTCCCTATTTCCCCACGGACCGCCTGCTCAATCTCCCTTCCCTTCCCTTTTCCTCCCTACCTCACAGCCCTTCTTTCCATTCCTCCCTTTTCCCTTCATCCCTCTCTTACTTCTCCCTTTTTTCAATCTCTTCATATTGCCCCCCCCCTCTCCTCCCTCTCATTCTGTAGCTTATCTTGTTTCTTTACCTTACTGCATACTATAATTATAGACGTATATTTAGTACACGCATACATTACTGTACGAACTTGCACGCGCGCGCGCGCGCGCACACACACGCACGCGCACACGCACACACACACACACACACACACACACACACACACACACACACACACACACACACACACACACACACACACACACACACACACACACACACACACACACACACACACACACCAAGACAGAAAAAAATCATATCCAATTATAAGCCGAATACAGATTAGGGTGAATGACTTGATGGATGATTGAGTGGAAGGATGGTTCATTGGATGGGCAAACGGGTGTGGCGGAGGGTGACTGAGTGATTGCACAGATGATGGGATGAGTGGTTATGTAAATGGAAAACAACGAAAGTGAGTGAAATGGGAAATATGGCTAGTGATGATGATGGTGATGATGATGATGATGATGATGATGATGATGATGATGATGTTAACGTAGGGAAAGCAACGTGTTGTTGGATGGACAGAAGAGGGTTTAATATTGAATGGGAGGGTGAGGAATGAATCCTTTTATCCTGTGCACGTCGTTTTTATTACATTACCGTTGCAACCACACCATTCAGCTTACAAAGAGAGCCCCTTATATGAGTAGTAATATAGGGTGTAATGAATGTTATTATCTAACCCCTCCGTCCGGCCTCTCCTAACCTGAATTAAATCGTCTGGAAATCCAAAGAATAAGAAAAAGAGTACGCCATCGACAGGATGATATTAATGAGACAGTTTCTTAGGTATGGGGTTGGGTAGAAAAGCACTATAATTACGTGCAAAGCTTAACCAACTGTCCATTAGGATTTCGCACAGTTGAAGGAAATCGCCTGAGGTTTGCCTGGGTAGATGCACAGCACGTTCATATCAGTGAAGGGGTTACTGGAGAGAATTGTTAACCATTTGAACATCGGAATGTTAGGATTTGTCTCTGATGAATAAGATCGCCTGTTGCTGGCTTAGAGGAAATACCTACGTGTGCTGACAGAAGTAATAGGGTTAATTAGGAATGGTTGGGCGGATTCCTAAGTGGATACAAGAGTAGTTAATAGGGGCTGATAATTACATAATAGTTTGGGGTTATGTAAATGAGAATGGTTAATGGTTATATGAGAAGATTAGGGTAACGGAAGTTATTGCCAAATCTTTCATTACGACTATGTCTTCTTAAGGCCCGGACACACTTGGCCCCAAACATGTGATCGCCGCGAGGAAACGAGGCTCAATGGCCCATCCAAAGTTCAGACGCGAATACTACAGCAGCTCTACCCTGGTGCTTCGTTTCATCTCGTCGATCACGTTTCGAGCAAGTGTGGCCGCACACTTAGGTATTCTTTACTCTCCTCACACGATGCTATTCAGCCTCGGAAAGACATTACGAACTAGAAAGGTTAGGTATAGACTTCATTAACCTTTCACTACCAAAGGTATACTTGGATATGATCATCAGGTGGCACCCAGAGTACAATAAAAAATAAAAAGTTACCTCAGCGAAAGTTAATATTAGTATTACAGTACTACTGACGTATGGTTAGAGAGAATGGTAAATGAAGAGATGGGCAGACGAGGAGTAAAGCAGAGAGTTTGTTGAAATTATCAACCTTAAATAAAATGATAAACAGTTAAACGAATAAAAAGATGGTAATATGTAAAAGTACATAATATATGAAATTATGGAACAAGAAGTGGATATATATATATATATATATATATATATATATATATATATATATATTGTGTGTGTGTGTGTGTGTGTGTGTGTGTGTGTGTGTGTGGAGAGAGAGAGAGAGAGAGAGAGAGAGAGAGAGAGAGAGAGAGAGAGAGAGAGAGAGAGAGAGAGAGAGAGAGAGAGAGAGAGTAAACGTCAAGCAAGAGATATGCACTAGAAGTTGGCAACAAAACAAAATAATTATTTCATAGAAAAACACACATAGAAAAACACGCATGTAAAAACACAGACAGCCATAAATAACCCGACCTAAAAACACAATGCAAACACCCGGACCCAGACACAAAAGATGACCCGACAAAGAGCAAAACAGGAGGAAGAAAGAGAAAGAGAGGGATAAAAATGCAATGAGGAAATTAAATAAAGGAGAGGTAGGCGATGGGAGGGAGAATTTACCCCCAGTGAAGGTAATGTTCCAAGAAATTCCCTGCCTTGCAAGATAGAGGGCGGGAGAGAGGGTGGGGCGGGATGGGGAGTCGCGGGGGAGGGGTGAGGGATTGGTTGTGGGAATGGGAGTTGAATGTGGAATAGGGAGATGGAAGGGAAAGGAAAAGGTAAAGAGAGACTGGATGAGGTAGAGGTAAAGCAATATGAAGGAGAAGGATGGGGATGACGAGAGGAGTTCATTGAGTGGCTGATGGGTAGGGGTGAAGTATAGGGGATAGCGAGAGACTGCAGGAGGAGGTGGATCGGGGAAAGACAGGGACGGAAGTGATGGGGATGGCTAAAAAGCTGAGTGAGAGAATGGGTCTGAGGTGGAGAGAGATGTATTTAAAGATAGATAGGGAGGGGAGGGGAATGGGAAAGTTCTGGGGGAAGAGGATGTGTGTGACGGATAATAAAGAACCATGTATGGAGGAAATAATATGTGAAGAGATTGAGGGAAGGGATGGAAAAGAGTAGACAGATTGACCGGGAAGGGATGGACAGGGGCAGAAAGATAGAGGAAAGGGCGGAAAAAGTTAGAGATAGACAGACAAGGACTGAGAGAGCTAAGTAGAATGAAGGCACGAGTGAAGAAGGGTTTGAGATAAGGAGAGGGGTTTTGTGGGAGGAGTAGGGAAATGGGACTGAAGGATGGGGCTGTGCACATGGGGAAGAAGCTTCGTGGTAGGAGAGGGGATGTGTTGAAGCCGGAAGTGTTTGAGGAGTGAACGAGGAAGATGAAAGTGTAGGAGAGGGTGGGGCCAAGAAAAGAAGCAAGAGGATAAAAGGGGTATTTGAGGCAGAGAGGAGACGAATGTGCCTCCCCTCCGTATTCGCCGTGACCACCTGGCCTTGTCCTACGGCATAAGGACATTAAGAAAAAGTAATATCGGCAATGTGGCCTGTACCCCCCTGCGTCAATACCATCACCTTCTGCGGAGGGTGCGTCGGCCACTTGCCGCTCGCCTCCACTTACTGACTCAGGAGCTTGATGTGGACCCCAGTGACTGTGACAAGTTGGTGCTTAAAAATATAGCGCCTTGGGAGCCACCTGGCTTTACAGTCGATGTTACGTGGCTCCCAGCACCAAAGGCCAAGGCGCCGGAGGCGGAGGTCCACCACTTGTTTCGTAACATCATTGTTCGTCACTTGGGGTCCCATCAATTGTACACCGACGGCTCCAAGTCGAGTGAATGTGTGGGTGCAAGTGTGTGGTCGACTGAATGTGCCCTTAGGTATCGGTTGCCGACTCATACATCTGTGTTTACTTCAGAACTTTTTGCTATTGACAAAGCCATAGACTATGCTCTCAATTCTAGACATGACTCATTTGTCATATTTTCAGATTCAAAATCAGCCCTTCAGGCAATTGCATCTTGCACTACGGACTCTCACGAGATCCAGGGCCGCATCGTTAATAAGTTGCATTCATGCAACAAGTCATTCACGCTGATCTGGGTGCCTGGTCATTGTCGTATCTACGGCAATGAGCAGGCTGACTTACTTGCAAAGTCGGCTGTAGAGCTCGAGGAGACTTGGGACGTTCCTCGTGATCTGCGGTCGAGTCTATCTCTCGGAAAGAAATCAATAAATCTTTCTGTGGCAAGGTCAGTGGACCAGACTAAATATTCCAACTTGTAAGCCGTACCTGGGCGACTGGGACACTGCCAACCGTCCCAGTCGCCTAGAAGAAAAAGTGTTGGCACGGTTACGGCTTAATGCCACCATTGTAACCCACATAAAACCATATATGGAAAGACGCTTCCCACTGCACTGTGATATCTGTAATGCGGTGTTATCTATTAGTCATATCATCCTGCGCTGTCGGCGATTTATTCGTGAACGCGCTTCACTTATAAATTACTGCGGCGCAGCAGACGTCCCCTTCACCCTTTCCAACATCCTGGGTGATGGGGACATTGTTATGACTGATAAATTGATGGCTTTCTTGAGAGAGACCGGACTGATCAGAGTGATGTGACTTTTTTACTGCGTGGTTATGGTTTTTATGAAGAGTAAATATGTATATATTGTAATATTAATTAGGGTTGACAGTTGACATATTTTAAATAGTTCCTCCTCCCACCGATCTATTTCTAATATAGATGTCCCCTACATTAAGCCAAGTTCCTCGCCTGACAGTCACCAGCTGATGAGTGCAAGTGTGCAATATAGGAAGGTATTGGGCACTTGTAGTCGATGGTGGTCTGCTGGGCGAGGTTCTTCACTTTTTGTACAAATTATGTATATACATTATATCATCTTGCTTAAGTTATTCTAATTAGGGACGACAGCTGACGTATATGGAAATGTTCCTGACTCGTCTGGTTCCCTTTCATATATTGATGTCCCCTATATTAGGTTGTGCCTCGACTGACAGTTACCAGGTGATGAGTGCAGGTATGTCATGTAGAAAGGCATTACATATCTGCAGTCGATGATGTTCTGTTAGTCGAGGTATTTTTACCATTAGTGTAGGTCTAGCTATTTGTCTCTGTAGGATTTAGTATATGTTAGCGATTTGTCTGTTAGGTGATTAGTTTTAGGGTCTTTAGATTAGTGTTCCTTTATAATATAAGGTATAAAAAATAAAAAACCAAGAAAATATTAAAAAAAATAAAAAATACAAAAAAAAAAAAATAAATAAGATTAAAATTATTATATATATATATGTACGTTTGCATGAAAGTGTGTCTGTATGTATGCATGGAAGTGTGTGTGTGTGTGTGTATGTGTATGTATGTATATATATATGTTTGTATATATATGTATATATGTTTAAATGTATATACATATATATATACTGTATATACACGGCCTTAATAACCAGGGGCTTCGGCCCCAATGGTTGATAGGCCGGAAAAAAAAAAAAAAAAAAAAAAAAAAGAGAGAGGAGAATGGACATAGAGAGAGAGAGTGAGTGGAGTGAAGAGAGGGGAGGGTGGGGTGAGGAGAGGAGACTGTGAGAATGAAGAGAGGGGAGGATGGGGTGAAGAGAGGAGAGGACGAGGGTGAGGTGCTGGTAAAGGGGTGGAAAGAGGAATGCAGAAGGTGAGGTGAAATTAGTAGAGGATGGAGTAACGGGAGGTGTGAAGAATGGTGTAAAAAAAGGAAAGTGGGGTTACGTGAGGGAAGAAGGGAAGTGAAAAGGGAAAGATGGGTGTGAATAGGGGATGGGATGTAAAATAGGGGAAGATCGACTGAAAAGGGAGGACATTAGGGCGAAAATAAATGTGAAAGAAGACGATGCGATGAAGAAAAGAGAGTGACATGAAGGGAAGGTGGAACGAAAAGAGGGGCGGAAGAGGGTGAAAAAAAGTCGGGACGGTAGGGTGAAAGAGAGGGGAGAAGGGCAGTGAAAAAAGGGGAAGGCTGAATGAAAAGAGAAGACGGTGGGGTCAAGTGAGGGGAGGGTGGAGTGAGAAAAAAAAAAAAAAACGAATGATGGGGTCAAGAGAGGAGACGTGGTGATGAAGAGAGAAGGTTGGGATGGACTGAGAAAATGTGGGGGTGAGGTGAAAGGAAAAAGGAGAGGTGAAGGTAGGGGAAGGGATTAACTATTTCAACAATATGGCGTGTTTTTTCTTGCTCTCTCCAGCAAGAAAGATATTCAGAATAGAGCCTTTACGAACTTCTAAAAGAGAATTCTTTGCCTAGTCTGGGTAAAGCCGTCTGGAGTCAGCGAGGATAAAAATGACGTTCCAGGGCTCATGGGGTAGAGGTGTGGGGAAAAAGGAAGAGTCAAACATAAGGGTGAGGTATTGAAACGAAGTTCTGGGGAGGTTAATCCCATCAATGATGCATTTTTAATTTTTTTCTTGCCACGATTTCATTCAGGTTACGAGAGGCTTCAGAATAGTGAAGGTAGTATAGTCTTATTTTATCTCTTCACTGTCAGGGGTCGTCCCAGAGGTAAATAAAATAGTCTGGTGATAGCCTGAGAAAAATGAAACATACGGCATCGAAGTGAAGGGATTCAGGTCAAAAGACTGGGTGAAAACTAAACCCTTCAATACGGTGGCCTCCATTTATAGCTAACTCTTGATAATCCTCAAGGAGATTATATATAACTTAGGAATGATCTTCTTGTACTAAAATGGTTAACGATAGCTATATGTAAACCCAGTAGTTCGAAAAGTCACTCCAAAGTTGAATAAAATCATCCGATGGTAGCAAGAATAAAATGAATTTTACTTCATCAGTCTGAAGTGGTTAAGAGGAGGTGGAAACAAAGAGGAAGGAACAAGAAAGAAGAAAATATGGAAGTAATGACACGTTAAAGAACGCAGTGAGTTACTTATTCAAGAGAGAGAGAGAGAGAGAGAGAGAGAGAGAGAGCTGCTAATGACAGTCGTTGTACTGAAAGTTATGATTATCACAGAATAATGGTAGCTGTCTAGTGGAACGAATGGTAGTAGCAATGATGGTGGTGGTGATGGTAGTAGTGGTAGTGATGGTGATAGATGGTGGTAGTGATGAAAGTTGGGCTGGTGGTAGCAGTGATGGTGATAAGCAGCAGCACAGGTGGTGGTTGCAGGTGGTAAGTAATAGTGGTGATGATGGTGGCAGGTGGTAGTGGTGGCAACAGAAACTGCAATCGTTATTATTGGCAGTAGTGGTGCTGGTGGTAGGTGGTAGTAGTGATGATGGTTGTAGATAGCAGCAGCGGTGATAGTGGTAGATGGTATTAGTGGTGATGGTGGCAGGTGATAGTTGTGGTGATAGTGGTAGGTGGTAGTAGTGGTGATGGTGGTAGATGGCAGTGGCGGTGATTGTGGTAGGCGATAGTAGTGATGATGGTAGGTGGTAGTTGTAGTGACGGCGGCAGTATAGTAGGGGTCATGTTAGTAGGTATTAGTAGTGATGATGGTGGTAGGTGGTAGTAGTGGTGATGATGGTAGGTGGCAGTAGTGGTGACGGTGGTAGTAATAGTGATGGTGGTAGGTGGCAGTAGTCGTGATTGTGGTAGGTGGCAGTAGTGGTGATGGTGGTAAGTGGCAGTAGTGGTAATGGTGGTAGGTGGCAGTAGTGGTGATGGTGATAAGTGGTTGTAGTAATAGTATAAGTAGGTAGATGGCAGTGGTACAAATGGTGATGACAGTAGTGGTGATTGTGATAGGGTGAAAGTAGTGGTGTTGGTGGCAGTTGGTAATAATGATGATGGAGGTGGTGTTAGTGGTAGAGGGTAGTAGTGGTGAAAGTGGTAGATGGCAGTAGGTGGTGGTTAATGATGATTTGTGTGCGGGAGAAAATCGGATTAAATATTGGTACAAACATACAGTACACTGAAATAGGGAATTGTGGTAGCTGTGGAACGAGGATGGTGGTAGTTGTAGGAATGGTGGTAGCTGTAAGAACTATGGTATATATGAATGGTGGTAGTGGTGGTGTGCGAGTGTTGTTAGTTGTATAAGTGATAATAGTTGTCGTGAAAGAATGGTGGTAGTTGTGGTATAAGACTGGTGGCAGCTGTGATATAAGAACAGTGGTAGTTGTGATAGAATGGTGGTAGTTGTAGTGTAAGATGGTGGTAGTTGTGGTAGATAAATTGTGGTAATTTGGTACAAAAGTGATGGCAGACGTAACGTAAGAATGGTGGTAGTTGTACTGAAAGAATGGTTGTGGCTATAGTGCATGAATGGTGGTAGTTGTGGTATGCAAATGGTGGTGGTTATAGTGTAAGAGGGTGGCAGATGTGGTACATGAATGGTGGTAGCTACTGTATAATGGAAGAATGGTGGTAGTTGTGGTAGCAGTATACAGTATGCAGCATAAAATGTGAAACTCGTAAGATTAGTGGTAGCTGTGATGCATGATGAAGGCAGTTGTATGGTGACAGCTGTATGAATCGTAGTAACTGAAGTATGAGAATAGCCGTAGTTTGAGTGTAGTAGTAGTGGTAGTTATAGTGAAAGAATGACTGTATGGTTAAGAACGGTGTTAAGCGAAGGAAGAGAAAAAAAAATCTTAATTATATGGCAGCTGCGTATGTGAAAGTTTTGTAGTAGTGAAATTCCTGAAAATCGGTGGTTAGTTAAACTTCTTGATGGTGATCGTTATGCTATAAATGTTGTGAGCGATGTGGTGTTATGGTGACATCTGTGATATTAAGAACTGGCGGCTGCTGTAGTATTGGAGTGGCATAATTTGTGGTGCAAGTAATGAGTGTATTTGCAGTGAAACAGTTGCAGAGACGTACCAGTACAAGAAAGCAATATATTATGCAATTGACTGTAGTAGTACTGATGAGTAAACTACGTAATAATAGTGGTACAAATATTCTAATGTAATGAGTTTATTATATGGTAATAATAAACTAAATGCGCAGATATGATAAATATACAAAATAAGTTAAGCGTGTGAATGTATTAAATTTAAAAGGTAATAGTGGTAGTAACATAACCGTGTAGCTGTAATAATTTTAATTCCTAAGATAATATAGGAAAACAATGTATAAAAAGTGCTTGTCTCTAAAGCAAATTAATTATTATCTCAGTACCATCAAAAGCAAGACAAACTGTAAAGAAAATCTAATATACAAGTAACTACAGGATGGAAGATCTCAAGCTTTATATACAGTACATATTTGCATCCGGGGATATTCTTAAACGCTCCCAAATTGCCATGGGTATTAGGAAAAATTGTGTCTGGAATAAACAACAGCGTAAAATATAAACAGAAACAAAATAACCACAGCAGCAGCAACAAGGAAAGCTAATTTGACTCTATCGCACAAAATGTATATAGCGAAAACCAGATATTCAAATTACGCGCTTTTTAAAATGCATGAGTCCGTAATATTTTGCAAAACAGAATTAAATATACCATTAGGAGTATCCAATGGTCCTGTTATACTCAATTCCGTTTATCTAGGCGGAATTTTTGTGGATGCTGCCAAGGAGAGACTATTTGGCCGCTACCTCGAAAAACCGGTCAGAATAATGTACTGTACTGATGGTAAATTTTTGTGTATTTTCGAACTTTCATATGCGTAGAGCCTTTGGAAGCTATTATTTGTGTGTTATTGGTTTGGTTTGTGGAATAAAATTTGCATATGAAAACTTACATTTGCGTGGGGTATTTTAAATATATGATTTGCTTGTCATTGCATGGGTTTCTGGAGCATAATCGGAGTATAAGATCCTTATTTGGAAAGAGCTTTTGTATTCAGTATCCTGTTTGCTTCTCATTGCTTGGATTTCTAAATAATGATTGCCCATATCTTTTCACGCTAAGAAGAAACAAACAAAGGTTGAAAACTAGCAAAAATGTTCCTCTCCAGGAAAAAGCATAACAAACAACAGCCAAATTCTAGATCCATTTACGTTGAGATACCTGAGAACACTGCTTTTAAAAGACTGAGGGTACTGGACAGAGGTATACATATAATAAGAAAGACTTCAGCGGCTGACCTGTTGCATACCTGAAAGGACTGAGCGTATCGATTAATTCTTGCATTAGAGAGTAAGATGGAAAAGAGGCAAGACTGTGTTGCCTGACAGATTCTGAATGTTCACTGTAATGGAGGAGGAATACAAGGAGACAGTTCAGAAGAGCAGCGGCTGCTGAAACAGCGATAGTGAAGTGATAAAGATGTATAACATTACTGCAAAGAGACAGAGGCTGAGGGGAGTCAATGAGACGATGACGAGAGTAATTAATGAAACAAATATCTTTGGACTTTTCCCTGTTAAGAAAGATGTATGTGGTGAGGGTCCCTCACACACACACACACACACACACACACACACACACACACACACACACACAAATGTATCCCGAACAAGGGCGAAAAAGACCCCTTTACAAAGTCAAGAGCTGTGCAGGGGTAAAAGAGCATGGAGTTGGCTTAGAACATACAATCTCTTGGATGCAGATTTTGCAAGGGAGGTAATGTGATCCACGATAAATTCCAGGGCCGGATTTACAAAAAGGCCAAGTAGGCCACTGGCCTAGGACCCACCTGTATCTGGGGGCCCACTGATATAAATTTGTCGCGCTGTGTGTCAGCGTATAACCTTGTTTCAAGTGTACACCGAGTATTTCATTATATTATATATTCACAACCATAAGGGCCCCTGTACAAAAAGTATAGGGCCCGGAGTATGGGACCCCTCTATTATACAGTACGTATAGGCCCACAGTGGTCTTCAACCGGTAGGGCATGGCCTAGGGCCCACAAGTAGGTAAATCAGGCCCTGTTCCAAGAGAAAGAAACCCCACAGTTTTTGACAGATGACAATGGACTGAGTTGCTTACTCTAAATATTAATTTTTCATTTGCTTTTAAGCTTGACCTCCCAAGATGGGGGATCCAGGCCTTCTCTGTAGCCCGGTTGTTGGTATCTGTCTTCTTTTAGCTATTTATTTATTTATTTTAGGTCGCGGCCGGTCTCACGATTTATTTTTTTAGTCAAGTGGGGAGGAACGCCTTACCTCCTCAGTTAATATGCTCATGGGGACGTTATTTACAATCGAAGCACCTTCGGCTCGCAAGAGTTTTGAAGGTGGGACTGTGTCGATGGTATGTTTGGGTTTGGGTATGTCCTGCCAGTTACGAGGCATGATGTGGCTGTGCATGTGGGTACGTAATGTAGGAGGGGGAGGTGCATGTGCATCGCCGTGTTCACATAATATGCCATTTGGGGGAGTTATTGAGTGCATTGGGAGCATGTTGGCAGCCTAGTACTAGGAGCTGAATTTTGTTCATAAGGCAATTTACTCTATGCTGGGAGATGTTTAAGGGTTCATAGTTGGATGCTGAGGTATGCCAGTTTGCTGTTGGAGAGCTTTCATTTACCCAGGGTTCATAATGTTGGTTGAGAGCAGCTGATTTGGCCTTGATGTTTCTTTTAATCTGGGACAGGCTGGGGTAACTGTGATTATATATGACTAAACAGTGGCTTGTCTGTACTGTCTGCGTTCACAGTGTTCTTTATTTCGACGGGAATGGGTATCCAATGGAATGTTGCGTTTTTGCCTTCTTCGGCGATGTGGGTGGCTGGTTCAAGTACTGGGGTTATAATATTGACGTTGTCTTGGTGCTCTGGTCAGTGCATTGTATGGAAAGCAGGGACAGCATCGGTGTGTACAGTAATCTGGCTAGATGCTGCATTATTTCTTGCAGTCTTAGGGCTTTGTTGATGGTAACTATACTCGATTTTTTTCCAGCTGATGATCCACTTTCGTGAATGTGGCACCTGCGCACTCCTGCGGCGTGGTTGGTTGGTTTCAATTTCATACCTGAAGTATCATACTTACAAAAAACAATTGTACCTAATATTCCAATTCTCACTAGTGCTGTTTTGCACTGTCATTGAACTATACAAACAGACATGAAACGAGTATGTATCTGTGCTTCACCCAAACGGACAATGAATTTGGGGAAGTTGAATTTGAATTGAAATATTTATTGTTGTAAAAGGTACAGAGTTGTTACACCTCTAATGAATAAATAAATAAATGACGAAACAACTTGTTTTTCCTTCCTGGCCGTCTCTCGTGTCCCCCCTCCCTCCTTCTCAGTAGTGACTGTTCCATTCGCCTCCCCACTTCCACCACTTTAGCACTGACAAAACCACTAATTTACTTAGAAAGGTAGTATTGTCTAAAGTAACAAGTGCCTAAGTATTAAGATACCTTTTATTTGCACTTACCCAGCCAAATGCATTTATTAAAAAAAAAATAGGGAGATGCAACAACTCCGTACCTTTTACAATAAATACTTCAATTTAAATTCAACTTCCTCAAATTCATTGTCCATTTGGGTGAAGCACAGATACATACTCGTTTCATGTCTGTTTGTATAGTACAATGACAATGCAAAACAGTGTTTGTGAGAATTGGAATGTAAGGTACAATTGTTTTTTGTAAATATGATTCTTCAGGTATGAAATTGAAACCAACCAATCATGCGGCAGGAGTGCGCAGGTGCCACATCCACGAAAGCGAATCAACAGCTGGAAAAAAATCGAGTATAGTATGGAGTGTTAAGGCACCATTTTGGATCATCCATGCTGCTGATCTTTCTCCACAGACAAAGTCTGAGCGAGATCTGGCTGGATTTTTTTTTTTTTTTTTTTTTATGCGAGGAAGAAGGAACCAAAGGCCACGGGCCCGAAATTATTGTTCCTTCCAAGAGAAAAACAGAATACAAGAGAGAGCCAATTCAAGATCCGATCATTTCGAGATGCCTGGACACACTGCGTTTGAAAGACTGGAGATCATAGGAAGCAGGAAGTACAGACAGAGGGAGGCAGTTCCAGAGTTGACCTGTTGCATAAATGAAGGACAGGGAGTAACGGTTAACTCTTGCATTAAAGAGCTGGACAGAAATGGGATGAGAGTTTGCTGCTAGAAGGGTGTTACACGCCCGTCGTAGAGGTGGAGGAATGCATGCAAACAGTTCAGAGGAGCAGTGACCATTGAAGTAGCAATAGAAAAGAGATAAAGACGCAACAGTGCGGTGAAGAGATAGAGGTTGAAGGGAGTCAGTAAGAGGAGGAGAGTTAATGAGACGAAAAGCCTTTGACTCCACCCTATTGAGAAGAGCTGTATGTGGGGAGCCTCCCCACATATGAGAGTTGTGCTCCACACAGGGGCGGATAAAACCCCTGTATAGAGTCAACAATTGTGCAGGGGTAAAGAAGGAATGGAGTTGGTTAGCACACCTAATCTCTTGGAAGCAGATTTTAAAAGAGATGTAATATGATCTTTCCAAGATAAGTCCCGAGGAAATGAAACCCCAAGCATGATCAAGGATGATGCAGGATTAAGCTGAATATTATTAAACGTTAGTGGGTATACCTGTGGAAGATTTTGTCAGGTTGATAGGTGTAAAAACTGAGTTTTTGATGCATTAAAAACAACAAGATTGTTTTTACCCCACTCAGAGATACAAGCCAAGTAAGATATTAGCTGTGCCATAGCCTCATCCCTTGTCTGTTGAAGTAACTGCTGAAATGGACGTTGCGGGAACCGAATGGAATGGTGAAGGGTGGAGTCATCAGCGTATAAGTGGATAGAGTCTAATGTACAGCTAAGGTCATTGATGAAAAAAAGGAAGAGAGTTGGTGATAGAACAGAGCCCTGAGGAACACCACTGTTGATAGATCGAGGAGAAGAATGATGGCCGTCTACAACAGCAGTTATAGAACGACCAGAGAGGAAGCTATAGATGATGGCACAGATAGAAGGTTAGAAACCGTAAGAGGGCAGTTTGGAAATTAAAGATTTATGCCAGACTTCATCGAAAGCCTTTGAGATGTCAAGTAAAATGGCAAAGCTTTCGCCAAAGTCCCGAAAGGAGGATGACCAGGAGTCTGAAAGGTAGGTGAGAAGATCGCCAGTGGAGCGTCCCTGATGGAACCCATACTGACGATCAGAAAGAAGGTTGTGATAGGAAAGATGCTTTAAAAATTTACTATTAAGAACTGACTCAAAAACTTTTGAGATACAGGATGTTAAAGCAACTGGACGATAGTTAAAGGGTTGGGAACGGTCACCCTTCTTTGGGACTGGCTGAATGAGAGCAAACTTCCAGCAAGAAGGAAAGATACAAGTTGATCGACAAAGGCGAAAGAGTTTGCCTAGGCAGGATGTAAGCACAGAAGCACAGTTCTTGAGAACAACAGGAGGGACTCCATGAGGCCCATATGCCTTGTTAGTATTGAGGCCTGTGATGGCAGAAAATACATCAGCTGAAGAAATTTTAATGTAAGCCATGAGGAAGTCAGAGGGGGGAAGTGATGGAGGAACAGCACTGGAATCATCTAATGTGGAATTGGAGGAGAAAGTCTGAGCGAAGAGATCTGCTTTATCAGTAGAAGAAATAGCTACAGAGCCATCAGAGTAGAAAAGAGGAGGGAAGGATGATGAGGTAAAGTTATTAGAAAGGTTTTTGGCATGGTGCCAGAAGGAACGGGAAGAATTTGAGTTGGGGAGTTGAGAGCATTTAGTACAGATGAAATTATTTTTAGCAGAATGAAGAACAGACTTAGCATGATTCCGCGCAGAAACATATATAAGGTGTGATTCAGGGGTGGGTTGGCTCTGGTACCTTTTATAGGCCCTCTCCTTGTTGCGGACAGCATTAGAACAATTTTGATTATACCAAGGCTATCTTGCATTAGTCAAATGAAATGAGAAAGGAATGTATGCTTCCATGCACGAGAGGATAACCTCCGTAATGCGCAAGGCACACTCAGATGGCTCACGGCCATGGAAACAATAATCATTCCAGGGAAAATCAAAGAAGTACTGCCTGAAGGCCTCCCAATCCTCAGCTCCAAAATGCCACAGACGACATTTCTTTGGAGGGTCCACAGGCTGTACTGGAGCGATAGGACAGGTTAAGGTGATAAGGTTGTGATCGGAGGAACCCAGTGGAGAGAAAAGATTAACAGTGTAAGCAGAAGGATTAATTGTAAAGAGGAGGTCAAGTATGTTGGAGCTCTCTCCAAGGCAGTCAGGGATACGGGTAGGGTGCTGTACAAGCTGCTCTAGGTCATTAAGGATAGAGAAGGTGTAGGCTTGTTCAACAAGTGGATCAGTGAAAGGAGAGAGCCAAAGGTGGTGGTGAACATTGAAATCTCCTAGAATGGAGATTTCAGAGAAAGGAGTAATGGATAGAATGTGTTCCATTGTAGAAGTAAGATAATCGAAGAATTATTAATAGTCAGTCGAATTAGGAGATAAGTAAACAGCGCAGATATATTTAGTAAGAGAATGACAGGAAACCCATTAGTGAAATAGGTGATGGTGTCAGGGGAGGGGGGGTGAAGTTGGCAATTTTCTAAAGGTCTCCTGGCGTAGTTGTGGTAAGAGGGGAGGCCTTGGCTGTATGGTGAGGAATGACAGATTGGAAGGGTTATTTTGACCATGGTGGTGGCTGGTGATAGGCGGGATTTTGTGTGTTTGGTTCTTGTCACATGACTTCTTTCAGATTCAATAAGCAGATGGCCTGAACTGCACCATAAGTCCAGGTCTTTCTGAGTAGGTCAGGGTGTATATTAATCGCAGCCCGAGATAGTGTCAGAGGGGAGGACAGGAGAGCATTGTATGCTATTTTTACTATTACCCTCGCTGTTCTGGCTTGGATGTGGTGATGGAGTGACTCAACACCGCACTCTCAAGATTACAAAGGCTTGTCCACATCAGTGAGCTAATTATTATTCTCAGCGCTTTGCTTTGAAATGCTCCTAGTTTTTGTATAGACCTGCGTTGATGTTGGGCAGTATGGTAACGCAGTAATCTTCTATGGAACGATTGGCTTGCATGTCAAAAAGCCTAAAGACCTTGTACAATTCTCGTTTGCCTTTCCTTGTTAAGGCCCTGAGAGCACTAATCCTAAGTTTGCGTCCCGCTGAGGTAGTATATATTTCTTTTTAGCATAAATTTGGATTGAGTCACACTCCTAGAGATGGGTGTGGACATTGTAGATTGGAGTGACCTCAATATAAAGGGATCTCGGTGTGGTTCCCAAGCCAAATGATAGGGTTTTTGTGTTGCTGGTGATGATTATGAGGCCAAGCTTTGTGCATTTTTATTGGATTACGGCTATTGCCCTTTGGGATCGAGAGGAATTGTTCCTGTTGGACTACCAAGGCCAGATCATCGGCAAATAATTAAGGCATAGTTTTCTAAAAGAAGTGTGTGTGTGTGTGTGTGTGTGTGTGTGTGTGTGTGTGTGTGTGTGTGTGTGTGTGTGTGTGTGTGTGTGTGTGTGTGTGTGTGTGTGTGTGTGTGTGTGTGTGTGTGTGTGTGTGTGTGTGTGTGTGTGTGTGTGTGTGTGTGTGTGTGTGTGTGTGTGTGTGTGTGTGTGTGTGTGTGTGTGTGTGTGTGTGTGTGTGTGTGTGTGTGTGTGTGTGTGTGTGTGTGTGTGTGTGTGTGTGTGTGTGTGTGTGTGTGTGTGTGTGTGTGTGTGTGTGTGTGTGTGTGTGTGTGTGTGTGTGTGTGTGTGTGTGTGTGTGTGTGTGTGTGTGTGTGTGTGTGTGTGTGTGTGTGTGTGTGTGTGTGTGTGTGTGTGTGTGTGTGTGTGTGTGTGTGTGTGTGTGTGTGTGTGTGTGTGTGTGTGTGTGTGTGTGTGTGTGTGTGTGTGTGTGTGTGTGTGTGTGTGTGTGTGTGTGTGTGTGTGTGTGTGTGTGTGTGTGTGTGTGTGTGTGTGTGTGTGTGTGTGTGTGTGTGTGTGTGTGTGTGTGTGTGTGTGTGTGTGTGTGTGTGTGTGTGTGTGTGTGTGTGTGTGTGTGTGTGTGTGTGTGTGTGTGTGTGTGTGTGTGTGTGTGTGTGTGTGCATGAAGGGTGGAAAGGATGGAATTATGAAGGGTGGAGTCAGTAGTGTATGAGCTGCATTGGGCTGGATGTGGAGCACAGATCACTGATGAACACAAGGAAGGGTGTTTGTGACGGGAGAGAATCCTGAGGAACACAATTTTTTATAGCTTTAGAGGAATAAAGTGGTAGTCTACAACAGCAGCTGCTGGACGACCAAAAGGAAAGTTAGATAAAGAGGCATATATGGAAAGCCACAAACCATAAAATGGCAATTGGGAAATTAACAATCAGTGTCAGATTCGGTCAAAAGCCTTTAAGATGTCAAGTGCAACTACAAATGTTTCACCAGAGACTGTTTCACCAGAGACCCGAAACATGGATGACAGGGAAAAGGGAAGGATCACCAGTTGTCTCCAGGGTTTGACACTAATATATGTGATAATGCTTGAATGTGAACTTAAATTCAAGTTAATATTAAATTCTGTACATACGTATATTTTTTTCACAGTACAGTATTTATATTCAGTATTTGAATGCGAAATTATCTATGCCTTTTATATGTTTTAATGTGCATTTTCAAATATATCTTTAAATAATTTGCAAAAATATTTGTCTGTATGTTCCAAGATCTGTACTGAGGTGGAAATCTTTGGGGTATCATAGCTCGTACTGTGCTGGGCAAAAAAAAAAAAAAAAAAAGTCTTACACCTCTACGTTGGCCGATTTTGGATTTTTTCTCACCTAAATGGGCTTAATACATCAATATAAGATCCCTGACACTAATAAAAGTACTCACCAAAGCCAGAAATTTGGTTGAATTGAGTTGGGTTGGTGCCACTCGAACACTGAAATCTTTGAGGTAGTGTGCATGAACTTTCACAGAGTCACTGACCCCTGGCCAGCTGACTGTGTTTGGATGTGGCACTGGCTCAACATACAGTAATATATTTATGATGAATGAAAATAGTTGAGGATGCATATATCAAGGCAGTGGACACTTCAGTGTTGCAGGATGTAGATCAACGTCACTGGCGTTTTAGATGGAGACATTCATCTACATCACTGGCATTTTTGATGGGGACGTATATCTACATCATTGGCATTTGAGATGGGGACATATATCTATGCCACTGGCATTTTAGATGGGGATGTATATCTACATCACTGGCATTTTAGATGGGGACATATATCTAAGTCACTGGCATTTTTTACGGGATGTATATCTATGTCATTGGTGTTTTAGATGGGGATGCATATCTACATGACTGGTGTGTTAGATGGGGACGTATATCTATGATGTTTTAAATGGGGACGTATATCTATGTCACTGGCATTTTAGATGAGAACATATATCTACGTCACTGGCATTTTAGATGAGGATGCATATCTACGTCACTGGCAATTTAGATGGAGACGTATATCTATGTCACTGGCATTTTAGATGAGGACGTATATCTACGTCACTGGCATTTGAGATGGTGATATATATCTACGTTGCTAGTGTGTAAGAGGAAAGACTGGATATCGTGGATTCTTATCAAGCGAAGAACTAACTGACCAGTCAGAGGATGATGGTGTAATTATGACTCCATACCTATCTCCATGTTCATCAGTTAACATTACAGACATTAGGTTATCCTTTCTTATTATGTAAGATGTGCTTCTCACATGCTAATCTAATTGCAACAACTGATGCAAAACATGCAAAGAGGACACGACAGTTCTGATAAGTAACTCAGTTTGCTATAGGGAATTGAACAACTTTATGGATAAAGAGGGAGCTCTAAGAGAGTGCAAACTTGCACCCTACAAACTGTGATACCAAATCTTTGACCCTGGCCTTTGCCTTTAACCCTTTAAACGCGGCCGTGTACAGCCGATCCCCCCCCCGTGTGGCGGGGTTGTAGCGGGGTCAGAGTACCTGTGGGAAAATATTTGCCAAAAATCAGAGATTAACCCTAGAACATTAAAATTGTTATGGCTTATAGTACTTACATTCAGCTTTCTCCTGAGACAGGTGTTGAGCCTTCGTGGACTACCAAAGGACTTGTGGAGACTTGCAAAGTTGGGTAACAAAGTCTTCACTTTCACACCTCCAGCAACCCGGTTTCCCCTCTACCCAGCCTCAGTCTGTCTAAGTACACTTTATACAACAACGTACAGGTAGTTTGGAATCTGTATTTGTACAATAAGCACTGAAAATAAGGCTACAATCAATGGAGTGTACGGCCGACATGCAGCACGGCAGCGTTCTTCCCGTCACTGAACACACATTTCCCTTTTCACAGCTAAAAACACGTATACTACATTATTTTCCTTCATAGTACTTCGCAAAAGCTCGCTTGGCACTATTACGGCCATAAAAATCACTGTCACTGCCAGTATTGTGAAGCGGGAATGAGAAAGACCACCGCGGCGCGATTTTATTCTGCCTTTCGGCAGGCACTTTATTCTCACTCCTGTCGGCCACTCGCACTTCATTTCTATCGCTCACTTTCACTCTCGCTGTCAGTTTAGTGCCTTATTCATCAGTGTCACTGTCATTTGTTATAAAAATAATATTTTCTACACACCAAACTGTCACTGTCAGAACATAGAATAGAAAAATATGCTTTCAACTTCTTACAATGGAGTGACTGTCACTCTCAATACTTATATTATTACTATGTACAATTATTTACACTGAAATCACTGTCACTGTCAGTGCTTTTACAACTACATACACTAATTTACACTCATCAGACTGTCACTGTCAGTACACACAAGAAAACTAAACACTAGTATCACTGTCACTCTCAGTATTATTTACAAGATTCTTACCCTTATTTTCAATATCTAGTCAGGCTGTGGTAGTCAAAGAAACACGGGTAAGCGCAGAGGGGAATTTTGCACTCTTTGCACTGCAAGGAGGTGCACCTAAATGTTCTGTCTTGCCTGGTAGTGTGGCTGCACACATGACACCACCTCAGTGCTTTTCTCTTCTTGGCAGTGCTAGGCAGTGGCTCCAGGCGGTGTTGCTGAAGGTAGTCCTGGCACTGTAGGCGGTCTGGAGGTGTGTGTGAGTGGCGCCTGGGACTTGATGGCAGTACCTGCCCAAAATGCTGAAGCAGCTGGTACACACAAGTCTTAGAAAAACGATGGAGAGAGTAGTTTGCTGGCTTCCTGTTCTTGATCTTATACAGGATGAAGGCATTCAGCATGCACATATCAAGCAAGTGCAAGAACACCTTCCTGTACCAGTGACGGTCCTCCTCAGGCAGTCTATCTCTCCGATCATCATATCAGACTTGTCCACCAGCCGCATATTGACATTGTAGTCAATAACAGCATCAGGCTTCATCACAGGATCGCCAGTCCTTCTATCGACCTTCCCTGTGGCTTGCATTTCCCCCTTGTGAACTGTGGTGAGCACATTGACGATCCTCTTGTCGTGCCACCTGATCGCCAGCATTTTGTCTTATTTTTTCAGGTGCACGTCTCTCCACTTTGATCCTTCAGCCTCGGGGAAGGCAGGGTAGTGTGCCCTATTGCCACAGGATCCGACGCCGTGTTCTGAAAGGTACTTGGCGAGTTTGGGAGCTGTATAATAATTGTCTGTATACAGGACATGATTCCTGCCAAAGTACTTTTCCAAAAGCACTTTCACCACAGAACCAGAGAATTCAAGGGGGTCAGTCTTGTCCAAGTCCACACTGCTGGCGGTGTAGATAACGAAGTCTAGGATGAACCCCGTCTTGCAGTCACACAGCACGAAAAACTTTATTCCAAAGCGGTGGCGTTTGCTAGGAATATATTGCACGAACCGAAGATGGCCCCTGAACAAAACCAAGGACTCGTCAATCACAACTTTCTTGAAGGGCCGAAGGAACGTCATAAACTTGTCCTTGATCAGGTTCAGGATTCCCCTCACTTTCCATAGTGGGTCATTTTGGGAAGGTTCATCGTTGTTGGCAAAGTGAAGGTACGTCATGAGTTGCCTGAAACGATCATGACTCATGTACTTGTTGAAGATGGGTGTGGGGCAAAGATTGTCAGCACTCCAGTACTCCTCGAGCTTGTGCTTCCAGTTATGTGGCATGAGAAGCATTAAGCCGATGAATACAAATAGTTCCCGGATCGTAACAGGAACCCATGCTGCCATCCGCGACGTGGATGGCGTTGCAGCTTCACCTTCACCTTCACGAACTGCAGCAGATTGCCCTTCGTACCTGTTCGTCTCGGTACAAATCTGCTCCATGACTTCGTTATCCAGGAAGGCCAACAGGTAGTCCAGACATTCACCATCCTCGGAGACAGGGAAGTCAGCCTGTATCCCACACCCACTGGCATCAAAGGGCAGATCCTCTGGCACAAAATCTGAGCCCTCAGACCACACGAAGGCATCCAGAGTGCCCTGCCTAGGCTGGGAGGGGGTGGGGGCGGCGGGGGGTGAGGCAGGCCGTGTGGCAGTGGGTGAGGCAGGCGGTGAGGCAGTGGGTGAGGCAGGCGGTGAGGCAGTGGGTGAGGCAGGCCGTGTGGCAGAGGCTGTGCTAGGTCGTGTCGGTGTGGTGGTGGTGGTGGTGGTGGGGAGATAAGGAGAAGGTTCAACATCACTCGCAGTGGCCTGAGTGGTGAGTTGCCTAGTGTGAGTAACCTTACCACTAACTCTAACACTAGGCGACACTTTCCTACTCCTACCAGCACGAACACGGGGCCTACGGAAACCTCTACGCAAACCAGACTGCTTACTTCCCTTCCGAGGTGGTGAAGGAGACTCCGAAGACTCTGGAGAAAGCACAGCAGAAGATGACGACGAGAGAATGGGGCTGGGAGTGCGTGGCGGTATGGCGGCGGCGTGACCTGGTGTAGGGGACAATGGCCGGTGTGAGGAAGACAATGGCTGGGAACCAGGGTCACCCCTTCGCTTCCTCTTGGCCCCCTTTCCATACACTAGTCCCCTTTTCACTGGAGCCTTGCCTGTTGAGGTGCTGGGCACAGGAATTGTCACTTCAGGCACCTCAGACTCAGCACTCGATAGAGTGTCTGACTCAGCAAGGCTCGATAACACTCCGACGTCACTACCATAATCCATTGACGCTTTCAATAATTCAACGCCTATAGCCGAGTCACTAAGGCCCTTAGCAGTTCCTAGTAAGGGTTTGGATGGGGTAGAGGTCACAAAGCCCTTTTTCGGAGGGCTGGAAGGCACAGACTCGGAAGAGCTTGAGTGAGACATGGTGTCACCTTCAAAGATTGCGGTAAACTGA
>NC_136991.1:26985574-27040574 GCF_032717465.1 Coenobita brevimanus | reverse complement strand
ACTACAACAGCAGCTATAGAACGACCAGAAAGGAAGCTGTTGATGAAAGCACAGATGGAAGGATAGACACCGTAAGAGGGCAATTTGGAAATTAAAGATTTGTGGAAGACTCGATCGACAGCCTTTGAGATGTCAAATGCAATGGCAAAGGTTTTGCCAAAGTCCCGAAATGAGGATGACCAAGAGTCTGAAAGGTAGGTGAGAAGATCGTCAGTTGAGCGTCCCTGATGGAACCCATACTGGCGATCAGAAAAAAGGTTGTGATAGGAAAGATGCTTTAAAAGTTTTCTGTTAAGAATAGACTCAAAAACTTTTGAGACACAGGATGTTAAAGCAATGGGACGATAGTTAGAGGGTTGGGAATGGTCGCCCTTCTTTGGGACAGGCTGAATGAGAGCAAACTTCCAACAAGAAGGAAAGGTACAAGTTGAAAGACAAAGGCGAAAGAGTTTATCTAGGCATGGTGTAAGCACAGAAGCACAGTTCTTGAGGACAACAGGAGGGACTCATCAGGCCCATATGCCTTGTTAGGACTAAGGCCAGTGATGGCAGAAAATACATAAGCTGTAGAAATTTTAATGTAAGCCATGGGAAAGTCAGAGGGGGGAAGTGATGGAGGAACAGCACCGGAATCGTCTAAGGTGGAATTGGAGGAGAAAGTCTGAGCGAAGAGATCTGCTTTATCAGTAGAAGAAATAGCTACAGAGCCATCAGAGTACAAAAGAGGAGGGAAGGATGATGAGATAAAGTTGTTAGAAAGGTTTTTGGCACGGTGCCAGAAGGAGCAGAAAGAATTTGAGTTGGAGAGTTGAGAGCATTCAGTACGGATGAAATTATTTTTAACAGAGCGAAGAACAGAGTTAGCACGATTCCGGGCAGAAACATAAAAAAGATGTGATTCAAGGGAGGTTTGGCACTGGTACCTCTTATATGCCCTCTCCTTGTTGCGGACAGCATTACAACAAGCGTGATTAAACCAAGGCTTTCATGCATTAGTCAAAGGATATGAGAAAGGAATGTATGCTTCCATGCCCAAGAGAATAACATCTGTAATGCGCAAGGCACACTCAGATGGCTCCCGACCATGGAAGCAATAATCATTCCAGGGAAAATCAAAGAAGTACTGCCTCAGGGCTTCACAATCTGCAGCTCCAAAGTGCCACAGTCACCGTTTCTTTGGAGGGTCCAGAGGCTGTACCGCAGCGATAGGACAGATTAAGGTAATAAGGTTGTGATTGGAGGAGCCGAACGGAGAGGAAAGATTAACAGAGTAAGCAGAAGAATTAGTTGTAAGGAACAGACAAGTATGTTGGAGCTCTCTTCAAGGCGGTCAGGGATACGGGTAGGGTGCTGTACAAGCTGCTCTAGGTCATTAAGGATAGAAAAGATGTAGGCTTGTTCACCAGGTGGATCAGTGAAAGAAGAGGAGAGCCAAAGGTGGTGGTGAACATTGCAATCTCCTACAATGGAGATTTCAGAGAAAGGAGTAATGGATAGAATGTGTTCCTTAGTAGAAGAATTTTTGATTGTAGAATTAGGGGATAAGTAAACAGCGCAGATATATTTAGTAAGAGAATGACAGGAAAGCCGAAGCCAGAGAGAAGAGAATTCAGATGAATCAAGTTCAGGAACACGAGAGCATGATAAGTCGTTGCGTACATATAAACAACAGCCACCTTTGGCTTTGAAATGAGTATACAGTAGAGAAAGCAGGAGGATACAGAAAAGGGTTTGCTGTCAGTTGCCTCAGACAGCTGAGTCTCGGTTAGAAAGAGAAGGGGAGGCGTCTTGCTGTGGAGGGGTAAAAGATAGATAAATGCATCTAATGACCCTATGTCAAAAGATCTCCCCCACTCTGGAACAAAACTGTAAGGTGAAATAAAAGCACGCTGTATCAGTGAAATAGTTACGATCAATGATCACCCCACTGCAATTACTCTTCACAGCACAATAAACGTTACCCCAAGTACAAGACATGATGCAGGAGCCTCAGAACACTAATACTGCACTTCGCTATAGGTGTTGTCGTTAAGGTCTACCTACGTTTAGTAGGAGCTTCTGGACCCCAGTATGGTACTTTACTAAAATGGGAGTGAAGCACCCCTTTTCCGAAAAGTGTTAGTGACAGGCGGACAGGGCCGTTCCTCAAGAAGCTCTGTCATCTAAATAATAATAATAATAATAATAAGTAGTAGTAGTAGTAGTAGTAGTAGTAGTAGTAGTACTGTAGTAGTAGTTGTAGTAGTAGTAGTGTTATAAAAATATGATGAGGCAAACTGAAGAATCAAACACCCCCAAAAAACAAATTAATGCCAACATAAAGCTACAAAAGATCATCCCACCAGTAACACATCACAAAGGCCAACAAACGTCCCTAATGTTAATATATAACTCCATTACTGTACCAATCGCACTGTAGTAGCTCTTAAACACAAAACACGAAAATCATGGAAACATTTAACTTTATAATTAAACGCAATGTATCAGCACGGAACGTAACTCATAGTAACACAGCAAAGAAAAACGTAAAAAAAAAAAAAAAAAAACGATTTAACCATAACACCCCCAACACGAATCACCATATTATTAAACCCACACAAAAACACAAGAACACCATCAAAATACCTCGATAAAGCTAGAACGAATGAAAACCACCTTCAGTAATATAACAAGACGCAACCGACACCTCAGCACGAGCAACAACAACAACAACAACAAAAATAAAAGTACAAAACTCTGTAACAACTCAGGCCAAGGAAAACTACCTTGCAATAAAACACCACAAAGCGTAACAAACGGCCGTAAGGTAAATATTTAAGATCATTACCAGACATAGCGTAATGGGGCCTAATCACGCACAGGTGGGTGGGAATGGCCACACTAATTAAGCATGCTCTTTGAGACGGCATTACCTACCTACCTGCCTTTGTTTCTTAGGAAATGTTGTTAGTACTGCATTACTCCCATTTTTTTTTTTTGGTGTGTGTGTGTGTGTGTGTGTGTGTGTGTGTGTGTGTGTGTGTGTGTGTGTGTGTGTGTGTGTGTGTGTGTGTGTGTGTGTGTGTGTTGTTAAGGCAAATAAAGTCCTAAGCTGTCAGCCAGGAAAACTTTTCTCATCCATAGCAAACTGATTAAACAAAAAGCCAAATTCAGGATCCTTTTAGTTTTTAATTGCCTGCGCGCAATACATTTGATATACTGGAAATCAAAGCGGGAAGAAATATATAATTGAGGAAGACAGCTCAAGAGCTGACCAGTTGCGTAAATAAACACAGTGCGATCAGAAGTGCAGTGACCAGAATCACTACGGAAAAGAAAAAGAAAAGCTGATGGGTGTCGATGAGAGGAGAGTTAATAAGAGACTTTGATTGCACCCATTTAGAAATAATGTATGCGGCAAGCTCACACATCTGAAAGCAATACTACACTCTGGGGCGATAGGAAACATGAAACTAAGTGGAGTTAAATGCATGGCATTGTTTTTTCAGCCAGTCTGACTTGTGAGAATGTTTTTGCATGAGTACTGTGATCTTTCCAAGACAGATCATGAAAAAAAAGAGACCAAAAATGCTGAGATGTGTGATCTTTCCAAGAGAGGTAATGGAAAAAAGAGGCACCAAAAATGCTGAGATGTAGTGACAGATTGAACTGTGTTACTGAAGGTAGGGGGATAGTCATGTGGCAAACTCCTAAGTTGTGAAGCAGTAACTAAATCTGAGACGTTGCATGTAAGATTTTTTTTTTTTTTTTTCCCAGCAGACAGAGACAATTCAGAGGATAGATGTGCTGCAGTCTCATCTGGTGATTTTTATAGTGGCTATTTTGATGGACGCAGTGAGATGCTTGTAGAAGAAGGATGGGTGGCATCGTCGGTGTATGGGAGGATAGAGGTAGATGTGCATCTCAGAAAGCAATTAATGAACATGAGAAAGAATTTGCGAAAGGTCTTAACCCTGAGAAACACCATTACTGATAATATTCGAAGCCCAATACTCGTCTACAACAGCAGCTGCTAAACGAATGGAAGGAAAGTTTAGACGAAAGCACAGAAAGAGAGGCATAAACCACAGGACAGCAATTTGGAGAATAAGATTTGTGTCAGAATGCTTAAGGCCTCTAAGAATTCCAATGCAATACCTGAGGTTTCACCGAAATCCAGAGAAGAGGGTGATGAAAGATCTCTAGTGAACTCTTTCAGAAAAGCCCATGCTGGTACAAGGAAAGATTATGAGAAGAAACGTGTTATAAAATATTCTGTTTGAGAACCGACTCAAAAGACTTTAGATATTCAAAATATGAAAGCAATTGCCTAATAGCTAAAGGAAAGAGAATGGTCACCCTTCATCAGGACATGCTGAAGGAGAGTCAATAGTCAAAGGTACGGTACGTGCATGTTTGCGGAGAGGGGAAAAAAATTGCCGGACAATGGCGTCACTGCACCAGAACAGATTTCGCGTACCATAGGAGAGATCACATAAAAAAAAAAAAAAAAAAAATAGGCATTATTCTTTTAGCACTGAGGCCAGATAGGGCAGAAATTGTATCTTTTGAAAAACAAAAATCGGGCATGAGGAGAAACATTTAAAGAAACTACTGTGAAATTACAGGCAACTAATGAATGAAGGGCTTCAGCCTGATCAGAAAAAGGAACATCATCAGAGACGTCCGAGTGGAAAGAAAATGATAAAGGGAGAAGAAATGTTGGAGGAGCTTTATGAACCTGCCAGAAGGAGTACTAAAAGTTTCATCTAGAAATTATTCTTGGCATGTTCATCATAATTTGGAAGAATGAAGTTTTTCTTGGCAAGACAATAAACAGATTTAACAGGGTTCGGACACAAACATGAAAGGCACGTGATTCAGTGGTAGGTTGGCGACGATGCCTTCCAAAAGTAATACGTTTGTGTGAGAGGCTACTGCTATGTTACTGCATACTTCGATATGCATTGACATTAGCACTGGTGGTAGAAAGATGCATACAAATCTCCATTTGTTTTTCGCTTCGTGCTTTGCATCACAGAAAAAAGTATATATATATATATATATATATATATATATATATATATATATATATATATATATATATATATATATAAATGAGGTGTTTAAAACTAGAAGTCCGCAAGCACATTTTTTTTTTCTAAAGAGAAAAACGTCCCTAAAGTTTATTTCTCAGGAACTATTATAGACAGCTGGGAATTGCTTTATTTTAAAGGTATGGCCCATACCTTTAAAATAAAGTAATTCCCAGCCGTCTATCTACAGTAGTTGCTGAGAAATAGAAAACTTTAGGGACGTTGTTCTCATTAAAAAAAAAGAATGGTGCTTGCGGCCTTCTGGTTTTAAATATATATATATATATATATATATATATATATATATATATATATATATATATATATATATATATATATATATATATATATATATATGAAACAACCTCTAGGAGATATATTTTTGTACATCTCCTCCTACTATGAATAGTAGTATTAGAGAGATGTAACAATTTGCTAGTCACGTTTGACCTGTAAATAACTTTTTGCAACTGCACTTCAGGAACGGCCTTATAAGTCATCATATTAATGTAATGCTAAACTCATTTGCATAAGGAGCCTTGTTTTGTTATTTTAACTTTCTGTGTTACTTGAGAAAAAAAATTTGTGGTAAGTTTTCTTTCCCTGTTCTTTTACTTTAGTTATTGTATAAATATTATCACTTATGTTAAGTTATGTTCATACCAAGTACTCCATATCCATTGCACATATCCTAGGTCTGTAAAAAATAACTTGCATGATGTGGCAAGTATCAGAAAATGTATGATTAAACCATGAGTTCTTTGGGTCTGTGACTAATTCTAAGTTCAGGCCCTTTACATACATACACACAGTACATATATATATTAATAAGTTATTGACATGTCAAAATATTAACAAAACATAAAAGAATAGCCTACTCTGTCATTGTATATTCCATTTATTAAAACTTAATGAGGGCAAAACAATGCACAGTGTTGCCACAGTACTATTTATTCCCCCCCCCCTTCATCACAATATACTTGGATTAGCCTTCATATAAATCCGCCCTTGGATTAACACCAAAGATTTTGGGCACTGATAAGCAGGTAAGAAAAGGATTTTCTTCATCCATGCCTGAGAGAACAACCTCCGCATTTTGCAGAGCACACCTGGGTAGTTCTCGACCACGGAAGCTATGATCATTTGAAGATAAGTCAAAGAATTACTGCCTGGGGCCTCTCAATCCGGTCCGCCATAATGCAGCAGACTTTAGTTCTTATCAGAGCTCACAAGCTTACTGGAACGACCAGACATGTTGTTGAAATGAGATTAGGATTAGTCACCTATTTCAGAAAGAAACAGCAAATTCAACAGAAGGATTAGTACTAAGGAAAAGATTATTCATTTTGAAACTGTCTTCATGGAGACTGGGGGTTCGGGTATGGTGGTGTACAAGCTGCTCTAGGCCGTTAATCCCTTGTATCTGGTGACATATTTGAAGTTTCAGAGTCCTTTTTTCCGCTCTGAATAGACTTCCCACTGGAAGGGATAGACAGACTTCAACTCCTTTATGAGGGGCACCCCTCCCAAGCTAAAAAAAAAAAATTGTTGAAGGCAACAAAAATAGGCTGAAAAAGGTCTCACTGGATACAAAGAGTTGAAGATGCAGAATGTCCACTAGGTACAGCAGTAAAAGCAAAGGATAGCCGATAAGGTAATGGACTTTAAAATCTATTAACTTGAAAAGTTCGAAAAAAAATAAAAGATAAAATGAATACATCTCAGATTAAAAGTTAGACAGTCGACGACTTTCGAATAGTCAGTTTAGGATACGAAATCAACACAGATCTTTTTAGCCAAAGGTTGACTGGATAGCCATAGCCAGGAATCAGAATGTTCAAGTTTGAGGGTGAGGGAACAAGTTAAATTGATGCAAAATATGCATAACCATTTGTTGGTTTTAGATGGACTCAAAGTAAGTGGATACAAAATAGGAGCTAATGTAGGGAGCCCATGCCCATTGTGTCATGTTCAGGAAAATACAGTATGATTTAGATTAGAGAAGTGGTGTTGACGGACGAAATTGGATGACGGACCACGAAAGTTTCAAAAATCACAAATAATGGGTTACACAATCCCCCAAACCATCTCAGATGATCGACTACAGATTAGAGGACAACGATGGAGATATTTCTGGTCACCCCTTCTCCTCCCAAGAGACTTTGAGGCTGATCTTTTGATTACCGTATCTTAATGATTTTGAAAGGCTGTGTATCATGTAATATCAATGTAATTTCGTGTAGACAATTTGTGAATAATGTTTGGGAGACTATGCTGGACTGCCAACCATACCAATGAAACATTTCAAATGTCAACAAAAGAGATGAACACAATATCGGCACCGTATCAAGAAGGATTATATCTTGGAATGGCTTTCAGAAGCACAGAAACTGGTAAACAGTGTCAAATCGACCAAACATAAAATTATTAATCAACTGGTTTATTATCCTTCTGTTAAAAACTATTATTGGTAATCTTAATCATCACCATCATCGTCATCCTCATCGTCATCATCATCATCACACTGCTTCATACGGGCCGGCAGAGTCAAAAATAGAAGAAGAATGCACAGAATTAGCACAAGTGATCAACAGAGTGCTCACTGAAAAATGACAATCATCAGTCATCATTCAGCCCAGTTAATTTTCCCGACGACTCTCTCTCTCTCTCTCTCTCAGACACCACACACACACACACACGAGAGAGAGAGAGAGAGAGAGAGAGAGAGAGAGAGAGAGAGTAAACACACCATATTAGACACATCCTCTAATTATATCTATTTTCTCATATTTCCAGCCTCATAAATTTCCAAGCAACTTTAAGCTTTGCAGTCGAGCCCATCATTTATATTGCCCTATTCTACTAACACCAGGTGCTTTAATTCAGGTTAACTGTTTCAATCTGATAACATATTCTAGATACGGGAGCAGTTGTAAGATCGATGCTGGCCGTCATCACTTACTAAGGATTTTCGGAAAGGTGGTGGTCAGCTGCTGTAGAACTTGAATACACAGTGCTTATTATACTGCTGCTACTTCTAGGCGATTTTACTCAGCTTGGGAAGGATCTTTCGCACTGACTGATTAACGAAGGCTGACTACTAACTCATGTACTGCGACAAGCCACTCACAAGCTAAACACAATCTTCTGAAGGCAGCAACTATCAAGCTGAAATAACCTCCCAGGCAGAATGAGTTAAGTGAGACGTCTCGAAGTCCAGTAACTGCAGTACTCTCTATTAACCCATTCTGTGGTGGACGCCTACTTTATATATCGGTATATTATTATCCAGGAAACCATTTACTGCTCTGAGTGGTAACCATATAAATAAATCATGGCGCCTGGTGGTTTAGTGGGTAATTAGGGCGCTCCAATCGGATTGAGCCAGGGCCGGTTTATATCCAAGGGAAGGTTGGGGTTTCTGGCTCACATAATGCCACTCAGGAATAAGTCAGGCTGGTACTCTCATTTTAATGTCAGGACCAACTTGCATAGGCCCGAGCTCCTATGCTCCTCGTGGGGCAACACTGGATTAGATGATGAATTAAATGAATGAATATAATTATCGCTGCCTGCAGACAACACTCATACAATACTCTTTTCACCTTAATTTGCTAAATTTTTTGCTCTTCTGGAGCTAATTTTTCGTAGCTCAGTGGAAGAGAAAAGAAAATTCTACGACTCCACCTTACCATAATACTTCTTCGTGGTTAGCATTAAAGTTTAGTATCGATCTATTGCTACGACTCAGCGTTCAAGACGGAGAGATGGTAAACTTTGCCAAGCAAGGGTAAAAAAAAGGTATTTACAGGGTTTGGCTCTTCACTCTACTGACAACTAACTTTAATTCTTTCTTGCTCACACCGTAAGATTTCATACAGGTCTGAGAACTACTATGCTCTGTTTACTTTACCTTGGCCTAAACTTGCCATCCTTCCAACCTGAGTGCTGAGTTATAACATTAGATCAACACTAGAATATCATGGTAGTCACGAAGAAGTGTTACAGAAAGTATGTGGAGCCAGAGCATTGTCTTTTTCTGCCACTAACTTACGTGAAATAAGCTGGACAAAAATTAAGGCCAGTTTAAGTGAATGAACTATAGTGGGAGAGTCAGTGAAGACTATATCTAACCCTTCCCTATCGTAAAGACTATCCTAGTTTGAGAAACGTCATTTGCAGGTACGATAGCAGAAATTAGGACGTTATCGTACTGAGGGTATTGAAACTCTCTCTCTCTCTCTCTCTCTCACACACACACACACACACACACACACGTATGCACTGATGCGGGTGGGCACGCACACACAGAGAACCACAAACACGCGAACAAACTACGGAATAAAAGCAGAGCACACACACACACACACACACACACACACACACACACACACACACACACACACACACACACACACACATTAGAACTGCACCTGCACTAACAGTCCCTTTTAATTCTGCTGGAACAAAGCACACACATTAACACGACACAAGCTCAGCATACAGACACATAGAAAATAAACATTCTTAAGCACAAAACACGAACTACATTTGTACTAAAACACACACACACAACACATACAATGGCAACCACCTAACTGCACCTATACTAACAGCCCCTCTTGTAATTCTAATGGAAAAAGAGTGATAAAATCGAGAGAGAACACAGGTACCAACGCAGTGGGTCGGGCATGAGGCGAGGGGTAATGGGCGGATCGCGTGAGGACGGAGTTGGCAACGCTGACGACTCCTCTCTTAGCGAATTAGACAAAGTAATTTCAACCTAATTTACTCGGCGCCGCTTATAAATTTTGCCTAATGCCGGGTTGGAATGGTCGATGGTGTGGCTGTAATGACGGGGGGGAAACTCTACAGGGGATGGTTTAACTTTTTTTTTTTAATTCACCTGTTATTCGTGTGGTGTGGAAAGAAGGTTGTTACGAGTATGATGGTGTGTTGGTTTACTGCTTTAATATTACGGTTCAGCAACTACTTCAATAATGAAAACAGTTCATTGCTTAATTATTATGGTCGAATGAATTGCTCTAATCCTATCAACCGATGACGTCTTTTTATTTATTTATTTATTCATCTATATATAATTTACAGGTGGGTTCATGCACCTTATGATAGAGTTTTTGAGTGCCATGGACCTGATTTAGCTTTCTTTAACGTTTTCCTTTCTATAGATCCTTCCTTATTTGAATGAAATTGTTGAATGGTACTTTGAGCAAAATAAACAGAAAATAAATGGTAGTTCTGAACTGGATAATAATCTGGCTGACTGCTTATATAGTATAGTCTAGCCTTGTATCACATCATTGTCATTTGTCAGTATTAAAATTCATTAATATAGAAGTGCTTGTCACTGTTTCAGTAGAATAGGCAGCTGTTAAGCTCTATGGTTCGTTATCAGTATTTAAGTTCACAGATTCATTATCTAGAGTGACTGGTTCATTGCTGCAAATTATTATACCAGTATTGCATTTACCTTTCTCTATATCGCGGTTCAATGCAATAATATTACGCTTAACTGAAACAACAAGGGTTCACTGGTTCAGTACAGTTGTTGGCTGTTTAATTCGAGTGGTTGTTGTTTTAATACTTTTCATTGTTACGGTATCGTGGGTCAATGTTGGAAGTCTGTGATTTACTTATTCATTATTACCCATCCCCGCCTGGAAGGGGCTCCGGGACGAGTATTGTTTTCAATCGGCTTGCCTTTTTCCTGCCTGCCTGCATGTCTGTCTGTTAACAACTTTACGCGAAAACTACGGGTACGATTTTGACTAAAATTACAGGGATGATGGGCTATGATCCTCTGAACACTTGATTCAGTTTTGGGCCAAATTGGGCCAAGGTCCAGACTGTAGGCCCAAAAAATGTAAAAAAAAAAAAAAAAATGCAAAACACAAATCGTTTTTTCGCCATAACTCCTTTCATATTTGTAATATCGACATGAAACCAAAACCTAAAGGTGCATATTTCTAATCAGCATCCTATAACATGCCTCATTACACCAGGGGGATCACCTCCCAGTTAGCGGTCCGGGGGTCAATGTCTCGTGGATAGGGCCTAAAAATTCAAATGGGCATTAAACTGTCAATGTTCACCCGCTTAACTCCATGTGACATCTTTGACCAGATATCTTGCTGTGTTTATACGACATCACTAAAATGACTGCCGGGGACGGGTTTGCTGTGCCTTGGCACAGCTTCTTGTTATCATTTATTTTCATGGTTGCTTCATTAATCCACTTTTTCTTTTTTCACAATAACAGAGCGGAGGAAGCAAAAACAAATGGAAGAAAATCCGTACACCTGATTACAGGTGTCCTCCATTCATAAAAAGTCCGTAACAGCTAGACTTGAACAGCCGTAGGTAGAAGTTTGGGGGGAAACTATTTTGGGGAAGCGAGTTCTGAAGAGATGCAGTTCGGGGAATAAAAGAATTCTGATAAGCAGAAGTTCTGCAGTATGGCAGTGTGACAGTTCAGTCATGAGCGCTACCAGATGCCCATGTGGCACGCGGGAACGCGTGGAGAGGTGGCACAATGGATGCAATTTAGTCTGAGCATTTGCCATAAAAGTATATGTAAAATATTGCAAGGGAGGCAACATTCCTTCTTAACTGTAAGGAAGGTAGTTCATTTGCACTAGCAGGGTTATTAATAATTTTATCTTTGACCATCATCCATTCACTTGATGTAGTACTGCCTACTTCTTCCTTAGCCTTTATCATTCTTTTTCTGTGCCTGCCCTAAATCTTCCTTTTTCTCCCATCTTTCCTGTCACTTCTTATTGCTTTTCTTTCCTTTACAGGTGGCTTTACATTGAGTGACAAGCCAAATGGTTTCCTGTAAGCCAAGAAACCATTTGCAACGCTGGGTGGTAACCATGACTAAACCATACGTGCTCCCTACGTGTCAACAAGTGGGTTGGTGGAAGGTTAGTGCCCCTCCCTGTAAAACAAATAACTCAAAGTCAAATGGCCACCCCTCATGGGATTATGGCACCTGGCGATAGATAGATTGTTCTGAATTTTGTCCAGTTGTTTTTGTGCAACCTCCCCACACCCGATCCACATGGGCAAGCAATATTCCAGCTGAGAGCACACATGAGTCTTGTAAATTATAGTTAACTGCTCATCAGTGCAGTAGTTACGGACACTGCACAATAATCCAAGTTTCTTTGAAGCGGTTTTAGGAAATGATCTAACATGAAAAGTCCAGCTGATGGCACTGTTAAGTGAAATACCGAGAATTCCAGTACTTTTAGAGATAAGAATGTTACTAACATTGGGAGTAATACAGGAATCAGGCAAACTCTGTCTATTAGTAAACTGTATACAGTATATTTGGTTTTCCTAGCGTTAAATGATAGTGTTATTGTGTCCTCATTCCGTGATCTTAGATAAGTCTTGATTTATGGAAATTACTGTACTGAGTTGTGAGTTATAGGTATTAAACTTTGTGAATGGGTGTTTAATTGCAAATGAACTGTGAAGTGTTGAGTCATCCTCATATGAATGAATCGGATTAAGGGTGGCATATAAAAGATCATTAATATGAATTAGGAATAGAGTGAAATGGCTGGGGACAGGGCGACTTGGAGGCGATTTGATTGTGGCCACCCCAAACGGGATTGAGGCGTCTGGCAATAGATAGATAGATAGATAGGAATAGAGTTGGAACCAGAACTGATCCCTATGGCACGCCGGCATTAATCGAGTGGAAATTGGAATACAGATCATCTACTTTTACTCTTACCATTAATAATGGTAACCAATTGTTAAATTTTTTTCCTACTCCCCTCAGACTATTTTAGTTAGCTCAGGAAAAACTTTTCGAACTCTAGGCGTGAAATATAACCCTCATAAACAAAAAAATTCTTCTAAGGTTGAATTAAATCGTAAAAAAAAAAAAAAATCTTGGTACTGAAGGGTTTTAAGTTTAAACTACTGTTACAATGAAATAGTTTACAGAACCCACTTTATAATTCACTGTTTAAATATTACAGATCAATGATTTGACAGTGGTTTACTGTTTCATTATTTCAGTTCAGTCTAAATTCTGTGTTTTAATACTAGTGTAACCCTTTCAGGCCAAGGAAACGTTTTATATTTCTTGCTGTCTCTAGACAAAGTTAGGATCGTGATTTTTTTTCTCTCAAACAGGAGGGGTTCAGTACAACCTTTACTAGCTCCTTCACTGCTAGGGGCTCTCCTTAAGTAAGTAAAATCGTCTGGTGGTGAGACGATTGAAACCAACACGTACAAAAGTACAAGATCGATGTGGACCAATCAGAAGGATAATATGGGGGATGAGGGATTCGGTGAATTCTTAGGGACTGAAACATCCCGCGTCCGTGAACGTTAGTGAACGCAGACTGACAGGGCCACTGTTAGGGATGCCCCGACAGCTGAAAATACGTTTTTGGGCAGAGGAGATAAAACAAATCGTTGCTATTTCATTATTGTGGTTTACTGAGGTGCTGGAGTGGGACGCCTTCTCGTACTGGCACCTATACCACTGGTCAACTCCACTGACCAATTATACAATTCTCCCATTTGTCCTCCTTTTCCTCTGACAAGAGGATGGTGAATTACGAAAGGGAAATTTCAGTTTGCGGTCCACCTGTATCACGTCCAAATGGGCCTGGAACCACACCAACTAGAGCACGGGTCACTGATGCTGTATTATTCACTATGGACCCCATTCTTACAAGCAATGATGAACTTGACCTCTTTAGCCCAAATACGCCATTTCTATTTTTGTTTTGTTGCCATCTGAAAACGATTTTGCTCATTCAGGAGAGACTTTTCAAACATGAGGTGTTTAGTGTCTTCATTAGGCACTATGTGATGGTCGGCCTTCCTGTATGTCGAGTAATATGGTATGGTGGTAAACTATATATATATATATATATATATATATATATATATATATATATATATATATATATATATATATATATATATATGAAAATGAGTTCTTCCGACAAATGAAATAAAGCTGAGTATCTCTGGCAAGCGTCTGGCTACGGCAGAAATATCAGTATACACATCTGAAATAGTAGGAATGAAAAAGGCAGGTATACCACTCTTATTTTACTTTCATGGGACGTCTAACGCCATACACAACAAGGGAGTAAGACAAGGCTATGCGTGTCCGTAGGGGGGAGGGGGAGGAAATGAAGGGAGAGGTAATTGATGGGGAGGGTGGGAGGGAATGAGACTTGATGGGGGAGAGGGGAAGAGAAGGAGTGCCTGGTGAAGGAGAAGGTAAGAGAGGGAGCGCCTGGTGGAGGAGGGGGAAGGGTGGGAATGCTTTGTGGGAAGGAGAGAAAGAATGAGTGTTAGCTGGAGGAAGGGGGAGAGAGGGAGTGCTTGGGGAAGGGGGGAGAGAGGGAGTGTTTGGGGGAGGGGGGAGGGAGGGAATTCTTGGGAGAGGGGGGAGGGAGGGAATTCTTGGGAGTGGGGGGAGGGAGGGAGTGTTGGGGGTGGGGGAGGGAGGGAGTGCTTGTAGGCATGGGGGGAGGGGAGGTTTTGCTTGGTTGGGGAGGTAGACGGTTTGACGGGGCAATAACGGAAGGAAGTAGGAGTAAGTGGGAGAGGGGAGGGAGGGAATGGGACTTTTGAGAAGGGGGAAAAAAAGGGGAAATGAAGTTTTGTGGCAAAGTGTGGGAAGAGACGGGAGACTGGAGGACGGGGAGGCAGGGACGGGATTTAGTGGGTGAGGATAAGTGGTGGAGATTTATCGTGTAAGGATGGGAGGAGTTAAGATTAGTGGAGGGAAAGAAGGAGAGGAGAGATTGGTGAGAAACAGCAGTGAGGGAGGCGAAGAGAATAAATCGCGTTGGGGATGGATGGAGGGAGTGGGATTTGGTTGGAGAGGGGAAGAAAAAAGAGGACTTAGTGGGGAAGACGAGGAAGAAAGGGGGACTTTGAGGGAAGAAGGCAGAGAAGATTAGTGTGGGAGAGGGTACGGGAGTGGGTTGGTGGAGAAAGAATGGAGGGAAGGAGTGAGGGTTGATGGAGAGGATGAAGGGAAGAAGTGAGGCTTGGTGGTGAAGAGGAGGCTTGGTGAGAGAGGGCAAGGAGGGAGGAAACTGGATGAAGTAAGGGAGTGAGAGGGTGACAAAGGAGAGGAGTGAAATGAGTGCGTCTTGATGATGAAGAGATGTTTAGTGAGGGAGTGGAAAAGGGAGTGAGGTTTAGTGGTGGAAAGAGAGGGAAGAAGGGAGAGGGGTGATAAGGGAGGGAGAGGGGTGACGAGGGAGGGAGGGAGTGATGAAGGAAGGAGGATGATAACAGGGAGTGAGCGAGGAGGGGGCTAATGGAGAGGAAATACTAGTGACTGGTGGGGTTATCAAGTTATCAGGAAGATGGGGACAAAAACTTTACATTCAGACTATAATCAGTAAACCCTGACTAACTGTAAACCTTGGGTCTCAAAATACACACACACAGACACACAGACACACAGACACACACACACACACACACACACACACACACACACACACACACACGGTGGCTCAATCGGTAGAGAGGTGGCCTGTAGTCCTAACGGACCCAGGTTCAAATCCCGCTGGGGCAGGGAACAGTTTAAGGATTTGGATTTCGTAAAATCAGACTTTACTGATCTACCAGAAGACCCGCCGACATGTCGTAAAAATACCCCCGCTAATACCAATACACCAGTCCTGTATGAGACAGCCCTAGCATGTATTCAATATGGAAGGTGGGTGTTAGCGCCGAAGTGGTGACATGTAGAGGTGTGCGGTACGTAGGAGGACTACTGGGCCTTGAGAGCAGGCTGTGAAGCCTATCCCCAGAGTCGGACACACATAAAACACACACACACACACACACACACACACACACACACACACACACACACACACACACACACACACACACACACACACGCACACACACACATTTATCAACCTATCCATCAGTCAAACAGTTTCCCAGTTGATCTTGCAATCAATATTTAGTGACCATTAATACAATTGGTAATGGCTCACAGAAATCGAGGTACGAATTAATTCAGCTATATTCTAAGTATACATGGGTGAGACAGGAGGGTGGAACGGTTGTTGATAGAGCTTTGATGGACTATGTGATTGTGTCTAGGAATGTAATAGGAAGATTGTTGGATGTGAGAGTTCTGAGAGGGGAGGGTGGAGGTATGTCTGACCACTACCTGGTGGAGGGAAAGTTAAAAGTAGGTAAGAGATGGGTAAGAGCTAGGAGGGTCAGGTGTGGCAGGGAGGTTTTGAAAGTGAGTGAGTTGGATAAAAGAGAGAAAAAGATAGAGTATCAGGAGAAATTGAAAGATGAATGGAATGCAGTGAAAGATCGGGAAAATGGCAGCGTGGAGGAGGAATGGCAGTTGTTTAAGAGTGCTGTGGTGGGGCATGCAGAAGAGGTGTGTGGTGTGAGACGTGTGGGTGGTAGTGTAAGAAAAGGAAGGGAATGGTGGTGCGAGGAAGTAAGTATGGCTGTGGCTGAGAAGAGACGTGCATATGAAGTGTGGCTGCAGAGGAAGGATGAGATGTCATATGAAAGGTATAAGGAAAAGAGGAATAGAGCGAGAAGGGCTGTGCGTGATGCTAAAGTGGCAGCAGATGAGAGGTGGGGTAGGCGGCTGACAGAGAATTTTCAACAGAATAAGAAAATGTTTTGGAAGGAGGTGAAAAGGATGCGAAAGGGAGAGTCTGGGAAGGAAGAACGAGTAAAATCAGAGGATGGAAGGATGTTAATTGAAATGGATGCGGTAAGGAAGAGATGGGCAGAGTATTTTGAAAGATTGTTAAATGTAGAGGAGGAATGGGTGGCTGAGATTGTGGCGGATGGAAGGGTGCAAGGAATAAATGTGTTGGGAGAGTTAAATGATTCTTTGATCACGAAGGAGGAAGTGGAGAAGGCAGTAAAGGAGATGAAAACAGGGAAAGCTGCAGGTATGGATGGGTGTGCTGTGGAATGCCTGAAGGGTGGTGGAGTGACTATTGTTAACTGGTTAGTAAGATTGTTGAATGTGTGCTTTGAGAAAGGTATGGTGCCAATTGACTGGGCAAGTGCTTGTGTGGTCCCATTGTATAAAGGCAAGGGTGACAAATATGAATGTACTAGCTTTAGGGGTATAAGTCTGTTGAGTGTTGTAGGTAAGGTGTATGGTAGAATGTTAATTATGAGAGTTAGAGAGGGTACAGAGGGAGTGATTGGTGATGAGCAGTGTGGCTTTAGGAGAGGGAGGGGATGCGTTAATCAGGTGTTTGCTGTGAGACAAGTGTGTGAATAATATTTAGCGAAAGGCAAGGATGTGTTTTGGGCATTTATGGATTTAGAGAAAGCGTATGATAGAATTGATAGGGAGGCTTTGTGGACTGTTTTAAGATTGTATGGACTTGATGGTAGGTTACTAAAAGGGGTGAAAAGTTTTTATGTAAATAGTAGAGCGTGTGTAAGAGTGGGAAATGCTGTAAGTGATTGGTTTCCCGTGAGAGTGGGGCTGCGACGGTGATGTGTGATGTCACCGTGGTTGTTTAATATTTACATGGATGGTGTTGTAAGGGAGGTGAATGCAAGAGTTTTAGGTGGAGGTCTGAGTCTGGTGAATGTTGATGGTGGAGAGTGGAATCTGAAGCAGCTGCTGTTTGCAGATGATACTGCACTGGTGACTGATTCAGAGGAGAGATTGAGACAGTTGGTAGAGGAGTTTGGAAGGGTGTGTGAAAGGAGGAAATTGAAAGTAAATGAGAATAAGAGTAAAGGATGAAGTGTACGAGGTTGATAGATGGTAGGGGGATGAATATGGTTTTGAATGGTGAGTTGCTTGAGGAGGTAGATTGTTTTAAATATCTAGGGTCACATGTTGCTGTGGATGGAAGAATAGATGCAGAAGTGAAGTTTAGAATAAATGAAGTAGGAAAGGTGCTGGGAGGAATGAAAAAAGTGTTTAAATGTCGTTCGCTTAGAATGGATGTAAAGAGAAGGCTGTATGAGGGTGTTGTGGTACCGACTGCGTTATATGGGGCTGAAACATGGAATATGGGTGTAGCAGAGAGGAAAAGTTTGAATGTAATGGAGATGAGGTGTCTGAGGAGTATGTGTGGAGTGACGCGTATGGATCGAGTGCGAAATGATGAAGTGCGAAGGAGAACTGGAGTTGTTCGGGAGATGGCTGGTAGAGTTGAGCAGAGGGTGTTGCGATGGTTTGGGCATATGGAGAGAATGGATAATGAGCGATTGGTGAAAAAGATAACTAGATCTGATGTGAGAGGTGTAAGGCTGAGAGGAAGACCACGAATAGGATGGATGGACAGTGTGAAGAGAGCGTTGGATGTGAAAGGGATGTCTGTTGAGCAAGGAAGAGTGGCTGTGCGTGACAGAAATAAATGGAGAGAAATTGTGAATGAATAAGTGATGACGCAGCCCTGAGGGGATATTCTCCCGCATTTTGATCTGATCAGCTAGTCAGGTCAGGTGCGGGTAAGGGGATGGGTCTGTTATGATGTGGCAGGGGTTAACCAGTTCTGCTGTCGGGCCCTGCTGCGGATGTCACTGATTGCACTGCACAGTTGACCCTTGTGCGGTGTGGTGCGGTGAGGATCTGTCCGTTCTCCCCTTTGGGGATAAGATGGGAATGAATGTGTTTGAATGGATGAGTAAATGGGGAGTGTGTCGTCCGGTCTCGGCTACCTCCCTTTCCTTGGGGGAAGCAGCCTAGGTATATAGATAGATAGATAGGTATTCTAATGTACAGTATTTTTGCCACACGTTTCAGTGGGAATGCTGCTATACTCACAAAAAACGCATTGGAGTATAATAATATTTTTATGCAGAATGTATAAGGTTCTGAGAGACCCATTGAAGCATATTTTTAATATCAACATATGTTTCATCATTTGCTCGTAGTTCCTTCAGTAAGCACAGGTTAGTTTTCCGGTAGCTGCGTTTTTTCCCGACGAGAGTAATCGCTTTGTTAAATATTATTGTTTTTGCATTGTTCAAGAGATAGTCTGTGTTCCGATGATTTTACCTTCATAAAACATTTCATACAGTTCTCTTCACAAAAATATTTACACTGTAACTATTTATTCTCTGCATCCTGGTATGGAAAAGGAAGTGTAAAGGATGTTTCTGTGATGCTCTCTCTCTCTCTCTCTCTCGTGTGTGTGTGTGTGTGTGTGTGTGTGTGTGTGTGTGTGTGTGTGTGTGTGTGTGTGTGTGTGTGTGTGTGTGTGTGTGTGTGCGCGAGCGCGCATTTAGTAGGTAATTTAAGCCTCTACAAGCGAAACTTTTCACAAGCTCAAATCACGTTTTACAGGTTCTCTGTGTCGCTGGAGACATGACTATCCTCCATCTAATGGTTCACGCCCGGGTATAAGTGTGCAAGGTTCATGATGTTTCGGGTGGAAGGGGAAGGAGGATGTCTTTGTTTTAGGAGAGGCTGTGTTGGAGAGACAACGTTTGTATGCGGTATGTTATGGAGGGAACGTAGACAAGTTGCGAAAAGATGAGGGCACATGAAACGATGCATTGCCGAACCCTCTTTAATATCCCCCTCTGGATAGGATCGAACCGAGTTCAGAAGCACTGACAAGTATATAAAACAGACTGTGTCCAGTTGCTTTTCCCTGAACGATATTGTGTGTGGAATACACCCAAACCGTTTCTTAAATGTAGTGACCCATATGAATTACATGAGACTGTAGCACCTTAACCCATTTGACAACAAAGAGTCCATTTGGTTATGTGGTTACCAACTAACATCATAAATAGTTTTCTGAGTTAAAAAAGAAAAAAAGGTTTGCAACTGAGTGCAGAATCAGCTGAAGGTAGCACCACATCAAGTGAATGGATGGTGAGCGTCTCCACCTACCGCACTCGAGAAAAATCTATGCGCACAATTATGCAAAAAACATTATTCAGATAAGGATATAAGGTTAACTCTTTAAATCAGGTTGGTTAGATTAGCTCTGGTAACATCACATCTTCTATACCGGTACTGTTAGTTTTGGCGCGCTGTTTTCTGTTATCTGTAGATTAGGCTTAGTGAAAGAAGTGATTTATTTTTTCTTTTACTCCGCCAAACTCTAGGCACTGACTTGACAGCCCGTTCCCGGGGCCCAACAATTATCCTACATGCCACACAACTCAGAATGTCACCACTATGGTATTAAATTCTACTGTCAATACTGAGCACTTGCTAGGGCCATCTTATTCAGAACGCCTGTACTGGGAGTAGAGAGGATGTTTTTATGACATGTCGGTGGTCCTTGTGGTGGATTGGTAAAGTAAATTTTAAAGAATTTTCACTCGTCAGACTGTTCATGTGGTATGTGGTGGCGACCATCATCCACTCACTTGATGTAGTGCTGCCTACTTCTTTCTTAGCATTTATCATTCTTTTTTCTGTGCCTGCCCTCCTCTCTTCCTATTTCTCCCATCTTTACTGTCACATGTTATTGCTTTTCTTTCCTTTACAGGTGACTTTACATTGAGTGACAAGCTTAATGGTTTCCTGTAAGCCAAGAATCCATTTACAACGCTCGGTGGTAACCATATAACCCAACCATACGTGCTCCCTACGTGTCAACAAGTGGGATGGTGGAGGGTTAGTGTCCCTCCCCGTAAAACAAATAACAAAGTCAAATGGCCACCCCATCCGGGATTATGGCGTCTGGCAAAAGATAGATAGATAGACAGACTGTTCACTGCCCAGCCTGGGTTTGATCTCACGTCACTGCAGACAACAGATGACCTCCCCAGCTACCCAGCCATCACGTCTACCAGGCTAAAGTTGACAAGTAGGCTAACGCTGTATCAAGTCTGGTTATATTCGACTTGCCTCGACTTAGCCTACTGAAATTTGAATGGATCTGGATTGTGTTGAATCAAATTGTATTTGGTTAGCTCCATACTTGTTGAATATGAGAACGTTGCTGAGGCTCGGTCAGTGTTTGCCAAGTCTCATTCTCTCCTAGAACACCACTCGCATATTTCGCTTTGCATTCAGGTCACTGACTGTACTGCTGGGTGAACATGAAGAAGTGGGAAACATAATGAATCTGTTGGAGTACAGCTGAGGACCCGTAGATGAATGTGAGGGGAGGGTGGACTTGAATGTACAAGAGAGGGAATGCCGAGGGAGGGGTGGAGGTAATGGTGAGGGAGCAGTGGAGGTAATACTGAAGGAGGGTTGGAGGTAATATTGAGGGAGGAGTGGAGGTAAGGATAAGGGAGGGGTGGAGGTAAGGTGATTACCGAGCCATGTATTGAAATATTGACACTATTTATATTCAGTTTAGACGCGACTCTTGTCATAAGATCACACTTGGCTTAATTTATAATCCATCCAGTCAGCCACCCTTCATGAACAGTGAAATCTTCAATCAAATGGCCGAAATCTCTTATCTACAAAGCACCGTATTATTGGGTGATTTAATTCCAGAATGGGGAGAAACCCTATCCTCGCACACTGGGTTAGACCTATATACAGCAGAAACTTGCAGGAAAGTTCATTGTATCAGTTTGTAAATTATCCGGCACATGGAGTTAACATCCAAGATCTTCCTTCTTAGCCACATCAGAAAATTTAGTGAGTAATGTTATTGTAAAAGAATTTAGCGCAAGTGATCGTCTGGTAGTTACATTAAACATTAAATTCAGTGAAGAAAATGTCAGGCCCAGTTGCGAGAAAGTGCCCGACTATAATAGGTCAAATTTTAATAAAATAAAGGCAACCGTAGGTGCAGGTGACTGGCATCCCATTGCTGACACATTAGATGTCAATGATGCAAGGAAATTTTTAACAAAAACTCTCAACAATGCAGTCAGGTTATATATTCCAATGCACAACAGAAGGCCTGCCAAAAATTCCCACCCTAAATGGTGGAACTCCGATATTAAATATTGTCTGGTAGCAAAAAATCTTGCATGTAAAAATCATAATACTACATAGAGTCAAATACAATGCTCCTTGACGGAAAGTAAAAAAAAATAAATAAAATAAATAAATAAATAAACGCTGTAAGAAAAACCTTGAGGCACATATCGCCTATATCAGTAAATCAAATTCCAAAGAATTTTTCATTTATATGAGAAGCAAAAAGGTAATAACTCCAAGAAATGGGCCATAATTCACAGATGACAGAGTACACTGATGATGAAACTAAGATGGCGAAAATTCTTAATACTTTCTTCGCATCAGTATTTACAACAGAAAATATACATACATTTCCTGAACTTTCCCCAGTTCCTAAAGAAGGGGTCGACATAATAAATTACATTACATTTAGTGATCACGATACACTATTTGCAATGAGCAAATTAACAGAGAATAAAACACCAGGACTGAACAGAATATCACCATGTGTTTTAAAGCAACTACAGTACAGTATGAATAATCAAAGCCTTGATCTGAACTTTAAAATTTATCACTAAAGAGCAGTAAATGTGCCACACGAATGGAAGCTTGCAAATGTAACCCCAATATTCAAAACGGGCAACAGAGCACAAACAGAAAACTACCGCCCAATTAGTTTAACATCAGTGGCATGCAAATTACTTGAAAAATTATCAGAGTCAAGTTTATGAAACACACAGAAACAAATGATATATTGAACATATACGAAGAGACTAAATCTGTTATGTTGGCTACTTCGATTTTCAAAAGGTTTTTGACAAAGTTCTGCACACAAGACTCCTTCAGAAGCTAAAGGCAAATGGTTCCAGTGGCAGTGTGCTCGGGCGGGTAGAATATTGGCTTACCAGACGAAATCAAAGAGTTGTAATAACTGGAAAAGTCAGACTGGATAAACGTTATTAGTGGCGTGCTGCAGCGCTCAGTGTTAGGTCCTATTCGTTTTTTAATATATATAAATGATGTTTACAAAGGATTATAATTTAAGCTTTCCAAATTTGTCAATGATATTAAAATAGGTAACAGAGCAGATACATCACTACAGAGGCAGGCAATTCAGAGAGATCTTCATTGACTGTTGAAGTGGGCCCAAACATGGCAAATGGATTCCAGCATTAATAAATGTAAAGTGTTCAACATTGGCAGTAAAAATGTCACAGCTAGTTATAGCATGAATAATGACCAACCTGATAGGGTAAACATGAAAAAGAGTTAGGAGTTATAATAACAAACGATTTGAAACCAAGGAAACTATGTACTGTACAGAAGCTGTAAACAAGCCAATGAATTGATTGGATTCATAGGTAGAGCATTTGAATATAAATCCGACAATACTGTCCTCACTTTGCATAAGTCCTTAGTACACCCGCACGTGGAGTATTGTGTTCAATTTCGGTCACCGTATCATAAAAAAGGATATGGAGAAACTTGAGAGAGTACAGCCAAGGGTGACAAAGATGATACCTAGTTTGAGAAATAAACCATGCGAGGAACGTTTAGAAGCCCTGAATCTCTTTACCCTAACTAAACGAAGGTTACATGGAGATTTAATTCAAGTATTCAAAATATTCAAAGGACACGAAAATATAGTCATCAATAAATAATTCACAGTTAATCACTCAAACTACATCACAGTTATTGGGCATAAAATTAATGGTAAACTATTTCAGTCACATGAAGCAAAGCATTTTTTTAATTAGGAACAAATTGTCCTCAACTGTACAGTAGGCTACTAAACTGTGATACAGTACTAACCATTAAAAATAACTTGGATAAGATAACCCTCACCTAAGTATGTTCACTCCTGAACAACACAAGTCTGTGGTGTATGTTATTTTTTCTTTTTCAGATCCTGGAACATAAAACTGCTGAACAACATCAATAAATATTGCTGACTTAATGTTACTCTCCCTTTCAGGTAGATCGTCTCGTTATCGTTTTCGTTTTTGAAGATTACAACATGCTTACATGCATCGGCCTTGGTCACATAATGGCTGCTCTCCATGCTGCTCGATTCTTGGCAGCTTCCCTTAGTCCCCTAAGCCTGAGGACACAGACAATTACCTCGTCCCACGTCTTTTTCGGTCTACCTCTCGCTACCCTACCCCCAACATTAACATTTTTCATTTTCTGCACCCAATTATCATCTGCCATCCTCTCCACATGCCGAAACCTTCTCAATCTACCTCTCCTTATCACAACACCTATACGGTACACCCCAGTCCCATCCAACCTCTCAACTCTTCTATCGTAAATTTAGCCCCCTCAGGCTTTGCACTCAAGGACACACTGCACATCCATCTAATCATTGCCATTTCTGTACGTTTGAGCCTGCTAATATCCTCCTCCTTTACTGCCCTGGACTAACTACCATACAGCATTACACTCCTAACACATGCTACATCCAAAGATCATTTATCACGGAAGGGAAGCTCTCTTAATGTCAGAAGAGGCAATAGCTCCCTGGACTTCTTCCAATCACTCTTCACTCTAACCACAGAGCTAGCTCCAGTCCCACCTCCAGCACATAACATGTCTCCCAAATAACAAAACTCTTAACACAGTCAACAGACTCATCAGCAAGTTCAGTTCTTTCACGCCTGGCAATATCTGCATGCTCTCTCCAACACACTGCACACATGAAATCAGCATTATTTCGCAGTCTACCTCTAATGTCATTATATCACTTATGCACCCACTTATCACAAACACTGCACAAGATAGAGTTATTTCCCACACCCTTGTGACAAATTGCACATGGCCACACTCCCTCTTCTTTGACAGTACCACTCCCAGCCCCAGATACCATCACTTTTGTTTTATCTGCATTTACTCTTGAGCCCTTGTGCCCCATACCAGGTAGACAGTATAGATTAAAATTTCCTTCCTCTCTTTCCTATGAAATTTCCACGACAGTTTTTCTATGCTGCATGATGGTCCTTCTTACTATTTCCTGCCGGCTTCGGCTGGATGGTTTGGTGAGTAGGGGGGAGCCTTCTTGCCTTTCTATCCTTGTATTTAGCTGCTAGATTAGTTTTGTTAGTTATAACCTTCCCTTTACCAAACAGCCACGAAAGGACCAACAAGTCTGTTGCTTTGCTTTCCTTTGCACCTCTCTGTATTCCTTTATAAGTGTTAGGGAAACGTGGAGTTGAAAGTGAGGAAGGGATGGAGAGTACGATAAGGGAGAGGTGGAGGCGAAGGTGACAGGAAGGGGAAGGTAAGGGTGAGGGAGGGGTAGAGTGAAGGTGAGAGATGGGAAGTGAAGGTGAGAAAGGGCAGGTGAAGGAAAGTGAGAGAATATGAAGGTGAGGGAGGGGATTAAATGAATGTAAGAGGAATGGTGAAGGTGAGGGTGTGGGAGTAATGGGGGTGAGGCTTAGGGAATCAGAATAAGAATAAATTTATTTTCATAAAATGAGTATTCTGGTTATACAATACAATATTAGTAAAGTTATATACAATACACCTCCAGTTCATAATCCTCTTAGTTGAGCCTTTGTTTAGCGAGGGGCAGAGGTAAAGATGAAGAAGGGTTGGAGTAGAGGGAATGGATGGTAGGGGTGGAAGAAACAGCACAGGGTGAAAGAGAAAATGAGGAAGAATGGGATGAATGAGGGGATGGCGAAGGGTTAGGAAGAGTGAGTAACAACTGAAATGGGGAGGGAGTGAGGGAGGGAGTGATGGAAAGTGAGGAGTAAGAAGAAAAAATGTACTGTACCTGAGGGTGGGATAAAGAGAAATGAGAGAAGAAGGAGTGATGGGGGAGAGGGTGAGCGAAAAGGAAGAGGAACATGAAGGGTTTAAGTAAAGGGTTGAAGATGAGTGAGCTAGGAGTGTGAAGAAGGGGTGAGGGCTAGAGTTTGGGAGGTGACGATAAGGTGTAGGGAAGAGACAGGGAAGGTAAGAAGGGAGGCAATGAGGAGGTAGAGGGTGAGGGAAGAAGGGTAGGGGAGGGGTAATAAGAGGAAGGTGAAGTAATGGCGATAAGGTGAATGATGACTATAACAGGAGGGTGAAAAAGAGGGGTGGGAAAATAAAGGCTTTGTTTGAGAGGGAAGGGGCGAAAGTGGGAGAGGGAGGGGAGGAAGAAATGTGGGGAGATGAGGGAGAGGAGGGAGAAATGTAGGGAGATGAGGGAGGAATGTAGGGAGGGGAATGAAGGGTGAACGTTGTTAAGGGAGAGGAGAGTAGTGAAAGTGATGTGTTGAGGAGGACAGAGCGGGGATGGTAAGGATGGCGGATTATGAGAGAATGTGAGATTGGGTAGTATGGAAGCGTGGGGGAGGAAGGGAAGGTGGGTGAGGAGAGGGCTGATGAAAAGGGAGAAGTAAAAGGAAAGGGGATAATGGAAAGGAGAATGGAGGACGGAGATGGGAAAGATGATGCAGAAAGGAAAGTGCGAAAGGGAATGTTGGGAAGGAAAAAGGGCGTTGGTGAAGAGGAAAGTAGGGTGCGAGGGTTGAACAGTAAAGGGGAAGGAAACAGAGAGAGGTGGAAGGAAAGGGGGAATAGGTTGTAGAAGATCTGTAAGTTTAACTATTGGTTGGTACGATTGTATATTTTATCTACTATTGTGAGAAGATTAGTCGGAGCCCACTCAAGGATTATGTTTATTCTTTAACCTTAGAATTCCATCCAGAGCGAATTTGCGATATCAACTCTATTACTAAAGAATACGGTATTAAGCATGGCCTGTATTAATGAGGAAGAAATTTGGGTTAATATCCATAACAATAAGCACCAAACAATATGCCAGTAATCCTCTTTTGCGATTAATGAGTTTTGCTTGAAACTACTGCTTTGTGGTTATCCCCATTGAATATCATCCTAAAATCTCTGGAAAAAAATCTGAATAAATCAAAATTCAGACTTTCTATTTTTTTAAACGCAATTCTATATGTTCGCTTGGGTTATGGATTTTTTTTTCTTTTTGCTTGTTTCTTGATCAGTACTGGAATATGTCCATATTATCCTTCTACAAAACAATTCAATCACGCCAAAGACAGCTAGGCAAAACCTAGCCTAAGCTAACTTAGTTTTATATAGTTCAGCCAACCCTAACCAAAAACAATGACCAAACCCAGCTACCTAACCTAACCAAACTTAAATGTAACCAAAACGTAGGTAATTTAACCTATCACAGCCCAAACAAACCTAACCATTCAGAATCAACCAAGCATAAGCTGTCTTGCCGAAGCGCCCTACAGTGTCAGTGATAATTATTTCACACAGTTTTTGCCAATTTCTGTTTATTTTATCCTACTTCGAATTTTTTTCCTTACGGGCAAACACAGAGTACGCACTTTTATATATACATTTCTTTGGATTCCTTACACTTACAGCAACAGCCTTTTCTTGTATCATTCCTTTGGAAACTCGCAATAACGGAAATGTTGGACTGGAGACTATTTACTCCTTGCCTGATCGAAAAACTCAACCCAGACTCAAAGAAGGGAGTAGACTATAGCACCACTCAAACAGGGCGGTACTCCCGAGGTTGATGGCAAGCTGGTGACAGGGAGAGCAGGTGCTCCCGTTTCACCAGCCCTTGGGACTGTTCTTTACCATCTCCCTTTGCTAAACATTATTATTGTTTTCATTAAAGCAGAGAGTACAGTAGGACAACATACTCTCTTAATACCTCCACCTCCAACTGTCTATACCACACCACATGCACTTTACATAGGCTATCACACCTATTTCCATCCTCCCTTAGCAATTGTCACTGCATTATTATTAGCAAATTCGGTGGTATCTCGGATTGCCACCATTGGCACGGTAGGGCTGGCGGCATAGAGTCCTCCTGGTTGCAGTCAAGTGACTGTGCCGACAGCGCTTGTTAGAAACACTGTTCAAGCTCTTCAGCACAGAAGCGTGGGTTCGGCATTATATATATCACCAAAATCCATGGTCTTGATATCAATCTGAATTCCGTTCACTTTTTCCTCCAATCTATATCCCCTCTGGCCCTGTTCCTCACAGAAACCCAAATCTCTCCCTCTACTGACATATTCCCATTTTGTTCCTGTTACCATCTCCTCACAAACTTCCGTAACAAAGGTGGCAGCTGTTGTTATATCAAAAATGAAATGGCAGTAGTCACTATTTTGAATTTCACTTAAGCTAACTTTGATTATTCATTATATAAACTAAAATGCCTAAATATTACCAAATATATCTGTATAGTTTATCGCTCCCCCAATGCTTCTTCAAAACCCAGCGTATTTGATTCCACATCCACACAGTTGACCAACCTTAATCTCACCCTTAACACTGAAATTACCGTTTTGAATTATTTAAACTTTTACAATGAAGAATGGTTATTGCATTCTGCCAGGACTGATAATACTGGTCTAGAGTGCGAGCTGTTTACAGAATCGTTTAATCTCACGCAATTGGTAAAACATCCAACCAGAATGTCAAACAAACCTGACCATAACGCCTATCTCACGGACTTGTTCCCGACAAATAACCCAGATCAATACAGGATAGAAGTACTATCACTGTTTGGATCCTCCAACCCCAATCTCATCAGTCTCATTAGCCAGTTGCCCCAAACCATTTCCTTCTGAACCTGTCAGGGTGACCAGATAGTACTTCGATAGGACAGACTGGGATGGATTTAGAAATTATCTCGCCGACATTTCACAGCAGTCTTTCTTCTCCAGTGACATAAATTCTACCCAGTCCCACATTAATGACTTAATACAATCTGGTATGGAATTGTTAGTACCTAGTCGAAAGTTTACTAACCAATCAAAATACCAACTAATCCTGACCATAACACCTGTCTTTTGGATCTATTTTTGACAGATAATCCAGACGAGTACAGGATAGAAGTACTGTCAACACTTGCAAACTCAGACCACAATCTCATCATAGCCTGATTGGTTAGTTTCCCTAAACCTCCTCGTTCTGATCTTGTCAGGGTGACCAGATGGCACTTTGATAGGGCAGAGTGGGACTGATTTATAAATTATCTTGCCGACATTCCATGGCAATCTTTCTTCTCCAATGATGTCAGTTCTACGCGGACCCACATTAATGACTTAACAGAAGCTAATATGGAACTGTTTGCACCCAGTCAACAGTTTACAAAAATATCAGACCCCCCAAAATGGTTTGACAGCAATTGTGCTAGAGCAAAGATTCAAATCTCCTTAGCATATAACTTTTACTGAAAAAAAAATAACATCTGAATCGTTCAGTCACTTTAAAATCGCTGGAAGCCATGGAAAAGCAGTGATAAATTTAACTAAACCAAACTTTCTTCACAACCAAGCATCAAAACTATTGAGTAATCCTAATGACAATAGAATATTCTGGTCAACTTTCAACTCTTTCAATAATAACTTAAAAAATCACTGCCCTTTCCCCCACTAAAATCTTCAGATGGTAACACTTTAAATGACCCACATGGAAAACGATCATCCTTGCCAGAACATTTGCCATAAATTCTACCTTAGAGGAAGTTGGCCAGAGCGTCCCTCTACTAGAACTTGGCTCTCCCGAAATGGCTCCACTTCAGAGACAGACTAGATATGTAGAGTCCATCCTAGACAATTTAGCAGCCGACAAAACTCCAGGTCCAGGTGGAATTCCTCCAATTGTTTTGAAAAAGTGTTTCCCAGAACTTGCTTCGGTTCTAGCTAAATTATTCAGACTATGCATACCCGTACGTATTTCTTCTTTCTTTAATTCTCAGTTCCGAAGATAGGAAGTTCCTCTGACCCCTCTGATTACAGACCAATAGCTATCACATCTCTTGGTAAAGTATTTGAGACTGTAATTAATAATCACATTGTTAAACATCTTCACTCCAAGAACTTAATTAATGACAGACAGTATGATTTTCGCCACGGAAGGTCCAGTGTTGATATACTCAATCTCCTGACTCATATCATCCTGCAGTCAATTGACCAATACGGAGAAACCCATACAGTAGTCCTTGATATATCTAAAGCTTTTGACAGTGTGACACCATCCCCTGCTATCGAAACACCATTGCCATGGCCCACCATCTTTTGTTCTACTGTTTCCTCATACCTCAGTGACAGAAAGATATGAGTGGATGTATATTCCAATTTCCACTCAACTAATGCTTGTGTGCCACAAGAATCAGTTCTGGCTCCAACCCTATTCCTAATTCATATTAATGATCTCTTATCTCTCTCTCTAACTCACAACTCAGTACAGCAATCTCCTTGATTCGAGACTTATCTAAGATCAAGAATGGAGACAAAATAACACTGTCTCATTTAATGCTCGGAAAACCAAATATATATAGTTTACTAATAGGCAGATATTGGCTGATTCCTATTGCACATTACCTTCAATGTAACTAATATCCATGTCTCTAATAGTATTGAAAATCTCCGTGTTTCACTTAACAATACCCTCAGCTGGACCTCTCATGTTAGATCATTTGATAAAACAGTGTCATAGAAACTTGGATTACTGTACAGAGTCCGTAACTTCTTCCCTGACAAGCAGTTACCATAATTTACAAGGGTCATGTGCACTCTCAGCTGGAATATTGCTCAGCCTTGTGGAGTGGATGTGAAGATGTTGCACTAAAACAACTGGACAAAATTCTGAACAAAGCTGTAAGAATTATTGATAACGCTACTATTAAAAATGAACTTCCTCCCCTACAAGTAAGAAGGAATGTTGCCCACTTTTCATTATTTTACAGATACTTTTATGGCAATTGCTCAGACGAAGTTGCGTCCGTTGTCCCACATCCCCACGCCTTCCCTTATGCTACACGGCCATCTGGTAGCGCTCATGACAGGACTGTCACACTGTCACATTGCAGAACTTCTGCCTATCAGAATTCCTTTATTCCACGAACTGCATCTCTTTGGAACTCGCTTTCCCAGAGTGGTTTCCCCCCAGCCTTCAACCTATGGCTGTTCAAGTCAGACTGTCACAGATTTTTGGTGACCCCAAGACACCTTTAATCTAGTGTATGGATTATTTTTCTTTTCATTTGTTTTTCCTTCCTCTGTTCATCTTCTGTAAAAAAAAAAAAATGCTGTATCAAGGTTATGCATAGTGGGGGATAGTCAATAACATGAAGGAGGTGTGCAGTTCCCCAGTTAGGAACCATGGAATTTTTTTTTTCTTTTTTCACGATCAGTTTTGGAAATAGGGCATTGCAAGTGCAAGGGTCAAAATCAAAACTTGGCTTATCCACAAAACTAGTAGTTGCCTGAAAGTAAAAAATCACAATACACATTCTTGTCATCATTCCCCAGAGTACTGGACTTTGTAATGAAATGTAAATGAAATCTAGGTGAAAATTATTTATTTGACTAACTAGCCTCAAACAGTCAAATAGCCTATCTGTTTATCTATCTGTTGTCCAGGCCTTTACCTTCCCACCAGGAGCAAGAGGCCTGGGGTTTGGCTACACGGTCGTATCACTAAAGATGATGGTGACCAGACACACTCTCCTCTATATGGCATTATGTGGACAATAAACCTGTAAACCCCTGCAGGCACCACCTAGATGGAGTGCCTTAACCCCCAAAGTTCAGATGACGGCTGTATCAGTCATGAAACAGGTGGTGCTTTGTATTTCCCATTTTCCATGGTGCCCAGTGTGTGTTGTAGGCATATTGGAGGCAGGTGAGCTACTTTGGCAGTCTTTTATGGGAATCAGGAGAGGTAGGACTCAGAGTGACGTTTTCTGAATCCTCGTGTCCAATCCAGTTGCTGGCATGAGTGACGGCCTGGCCCCTGCCACCTCCACCCCTGCTTTGTTTTCCACTGGTACAGGGAAGCGGTTGAGTGATAGTTCGATTGAGAGAGTTTTAGAGATGACAGTGTCGTCATTATCAAGTGGACAGACGTCGTCTGAGAGTAAAGTGATGTGTGCTGGCCATCCATTATAGCCTCCCAGGTCCTTCCCATTGTTTCCACGGCGCCTACGTCTCACCACTCTCTCACCATAATCTACATTACCCTAGTCTGACAATTTCGGGTGTGTGGGGAGGTGTAACATATATAGTGTGAATCTGTACATAAAAATAAAAAAATGGCATGGAGCAATAATGAAAATTTCAGTGAAGACAATAAGTGTTTCTGAAAGTAATGACTGATATTCGTTTAATAAAGTAAGACTGTAGAAAGAAATATACGTAAGCAATACAAGATAAGAAAAACTACAAACAAATGTTACAATAACCAAGAAGTTCTACATTAGTGATAGGCTGGTTGTGAAGTATGAAATTAGCTATGCTAATGCTTTAGAAACTAAAGAAAACTATGGGTGTAAGAAAATATAATGGCCTCTGGGATACCTAAAGTGGTCATATAAGACAGAAAACTTATTCGCGGGAAAGTAAAAGTGATCTTTCATGGCAAGTAATGTATAATAAGCCTTGAAATTTCTTTTCGCTATTTGCCACACATACAAGGGGAGATGATTCATTCATGCAACGGTGGCTGAGGGCAAAGGAGCGGGGTGTCAAGTTCAAGTTGGGCAAGGGGGAGTTTGAGTGAGTGTTACCAGAAATCCTTGTCTGGCCCAGGCAAGTGCGTGGCCTGTGAGTTGCAGCCATTGACTCACGAGCTTATACGAACACAGCCTTCTGTGTTCCACAGATTCATCACTTCCTACCTTTTCAGTGCCTTTATCTAGAGATCTGGGGATACTTACAATGGAGAGATGAAGGATTGATGAGTATGATCTTTACTTGAAAACTGTATGTTCTGTAGTTACAGAGGTATGACTGCATGACGACAGCCTACTTTTCGAAAAAAAAAAAAAAAAAAACTGCATTGGGTAAATATTCGACTCGCAAAATTCCCAGGCTTTGACGGTAACCCACTTTACCACCAGGCATCATTTGGTTATAGGATCATCACTCAGCATAGTAAATGGTTTCCTGGATTACAGTAAACCATTTGCTCTGCCACTCATTGTAGACAGTGCTTCCAAAGATATTTTCAGAATTCCTCAGATAGACCTAAAAATTGTTCAGAGTACATGAAAATTCCATTAATATGTGTTCCAATATCCGTACATGATTATATGTTACAACGTACTATCACTGGGAAAAAATAGTCTTTTACGGTCAAGGGGGAGGGTGTACATTCATTTTCATGCTTGTTGGACGACAGGTTGTTGTCTAGTCATCCCCCCCCCCCCAGCACAGATTCTCCAGTCTCTTAACAATCGAGCTATGATATTTTCGTCTCTCCGTATGGAGATGGAAACTGTAATTTTTTCTATAACGAATTTAAAATATGTTTATAGATTCGTGTTATTACATTTCTTAGGATAATATCACAAACCATGAAATGATTATGACATGTGTTACATTACTGACGCTTCAGTCTTGGTAGTCTGAGGTTCACTGAAAGACGAAGATGTAATGTCACATTACCATAACAACCGCCGTCTTGGTTCAACACAAACATCTGACAAGGGGCTTTTACAATGACTTCTTTTCTTTCTTTCTTCTGGGAGGAAGGAAGACAACATTTTAGTGCGAAAACCACTATAAATGTATTCATATATCAACCTTCTCTTACCCGAATGGTGTAATATTAGGCAACATTAAGGATAAGGAGAGCCCTGAGTTAGGCAATAACGCTTATCAACCTAGCGGATTCTGTAGTATCAGTTATCAACTGCTCAGTCTTATTTATTTATTTATTCATTTTTTTGCCACGGTGCAGTATGTTCATTGGGTCACAGTGTTGTATATATACTGGGTGCCCAGTAGCCAGTTTAAGATTTATTTACTATTACTTCAGGTTTTGTAGGTTCACCTAGGTTTTGTTCGCAGGTAAAGCTGTAGTAAGGTCAGGTCAGAATTTGATTTAGTTAGGTCTAGTGGCAGTTTGTGTTAGTTACATCTAGTAGCAGTCTGTGTTAGATCTAATGGCAGTCTGTTAGTTAGGTCTAGTGACAGTTTGTGTTAGTTAGAGTAGGTCTAGCGGCAGTCTGTGTTAATCAGGTCAAAATCTGATTTGGTTAGGTTAGCACCAGCGGTAGTCTATATTAGTCACCTAAGTTGATTTAATTTGGTTTGGTTAAGTGGTAGCCTAGTAGTACGATGAATGATTTCTTTAGTCAGCGCTATCATGAATTCTGCATTCTACTTTAGAAGGTACAAAACGCTTTCATACAGTTATACCAAGAATAATGCATAACACGCAAGACAAGCTGGTATTTACTGTATTCAATATCTTGCTCGTTCAAGCACAAATTTGCCGTTTTTGTATGTTTTCCGTGCCCTGGTAATCTTTTTGCCAATTTTATTTCATTGACACTAACCAGTTCTTTACTGTGGAATGGAACAACAATTTTAAAGATCTTGTCTGGTATTATGCCAAATTAAAGAAAAAATCTGCTAAACTGATATCATTGGATAAAGAAACTTTATTTCTGTCAGTAGTGATAACTTAAATGAAGAAATGGTTTGCAGCCAAACCTGACACATTCCAGACACACTATTTTTGTAGACTTTCTTTGATGCTAGACCTAACTTTACTTACCTAATATATCACCACTAGAGTACAAAGGAATACAAAGGAAAGCAAACAGCAACAGACCTTATTGTCCTTTGGAGGCTGTTTCTTACAGAGTAGATAAAGACTACGAGATCTAATGCTGCATGCTGAAGGATAAGGATAGTAAAGCAAGAAGGCTCCCCCCGCCTCAAAACCCTCCAGTCAAAACTGTAAGGAAAAAGTTAGAAAACCCACCATGCAGCATGGAAAAACCGACCTGGAATTTCATAGGAAAGACTGAAAATGAAAAGTTACGTTTTATAATACTTTAGAAGTTACCAGTTTGAATAACCTGAAAGAGAAAGCAGTAAAGTAAAATGAATAATTATATAAATAAATATTATGTACGGGTACGTTGAGGTAACCGGGCGTCTGTAGACACAGCGTGGAAATTGCACAGTGCACAATGTGGATGTTCAGGGGTGGTGAGGCAGCCTTTCCTGGGGCTTTTAAGGTAGACAGCTGTCATTCAGGCCCTAGGTCCGTTCACTCCACTGAGATAAGGAATTTTCCCATGCAGGACAAGTGCACAAGTTACCTCCTGATGCGTGACCCCTGGTACATTAAAAAAATCCTAATGATGGTCACGTAACTATCAGGGACCCTGAGTGATCCACAACCCATCACAGGTCGAAATTAAGAGTAGTGACTGTCAACTCAGGGCTATTTGTGCAGATCCTAGTCTGTGCTTACACTATATTTGCATTTAATAAAATGATACAGGATTTGAATATATATATATATATATATATATATATATATATATATATATATATATATATATATATATACACACACACACACACACACACGCACACACACACGCACACACACACACACACACACACACACACACACACAAGTTTTATTCAGGCGTAAACATTTTAAGCTGGGGGTCTGACCACAGATAGCCTACTTATCCAAGCGACCTTTCAAGGTTAGTACTGTATTACAATTTACTACACTGAAGGGCAATTTGTTCCATATATTTACAACTCTATTAAAGAAGAAACGCTTAACTTCATGTGCATGGACTTGTTTGCCAATTATTTTATGCCCATTGTCCCTAGTATAATTCGAGTGATGAACTGTGAAGTATTTAGCGACAGCTATATCGACATATAAATACATCTATTGTGGTTTCCGCACTTGAATTTTAATTTCCTTCCTTCCAGAAGAAAGAAACAAAAGATAATAATGTAAATGCCCCTTGTCGAATATTTGTATTGAACCAATATGGCAGTTGTCATGGTAATGTGACCTTACACCTCACGTCTTTATTCAGCCTGATTCACACAAGCAATATCTCTTTCACAGATATAGTACTACAGTATTAGTTAATGTGATAATTAGGTGTTGAAGTGGTCTCTCTTACTTTCAGTGATAATGCCCCCTTAGTATTTGTTGCTTGTAATAGTCCTCAAAAAAAAAAAAAAAGTCTCAAAGTTGGGTTAATGTTTGCAGTAAACTTGGGCTAACGTTAGTCTGTGGTTTTCAGTGAACGTTAAAATGTGTGGGATTTTTAAAAGTTAGTGTGATATTAAACTGGGATCGAACTTGTGACAAACCTGGTAACAAACCAAATTTCGATTTGTTCATACTATCATATAATACTTCATCCACTTTTTGGTGTAGGAGCCTGAGGCTAAGCTGTACCCTGGAACCATCTTAAAGAAAAATCGTTACCAAGTCGGGGAATCAATTTGCCACATGTGCCCCAGCATGTTTCACAGCTGGAATACTGTACCACTCGCACCACCAAAAACCCTTTACTTAATTGTGTATTATCATGGATTTTAGGTGATGAGATTAAACTTGCAATACAATTCATAGCAAAATTATGAACAGAGGGTGCACGTATGCAGTGTCAGTGGCTGGCGTGCACTTTACGGATGCAAAAACCACAACGGATTGAAAAGCAACAACTAAATGCAGAACACAATAACCACCGATTAAGGGTGAAGTAATAAATTGGGTAGTTTAATGTGTCCAAATTTTAGGGTTACTGACTGCAATTACAGCTAATAATATAATGACTGACTAAATATTTTCTCTTAAAAAGGCTATACAACGTTTCAAACAAGCTCTTCAAAATAACTGTTATTCAGACTCACTCAACGGTCGCCTTTGGCGGCCTCCGCTCAGTATGAAGGCAGTTTCTGTTTTCAGTTGATAGGTAACAGAAACTAGAATTACTCAAGTCGTGAGCGAGACTGAGCGAGGAATTTCCCCTTATTTTTATCCTGCTGGGACACCCGTTGAGAAAAAGAGAGAGACAGGCATGGTAGTCGCCTAGTGTTTGCTGTTATACTAAATTATACTATAGCATTATAGTATACAATTTTGGAGTATAAGGAGGGAGGAGGAGGGAGAGGCAAGAGAGTGATAATGCAACAAACACGTCAGTCTTCTCCTGTCATGCTGGTAATTTTAGTGCCGGACTAGGAACGAATCCATCCCCTCCACTAAAAGCAAGTGCTAGATTTGAAGCAAAAGGCCAGTAATGAGTAATATATTACTCGGGAACCGGTTGACCGATTGGAGTGGAAATTATTCTATTCCGCATGTTAAAGCATTTTCACGGTACATTGCTGTAAAAAAATTGCACTGCATTGAGTCGTTCTTTGCTGTGCTACGGTAATAAACAAACAAACATACAGATGTCGGATCATTATAATATAAGATATGCCACGAAAAATATTCATTAGCATTAAGTCCAGGTGCCCTTCCCCTCAGTGATAGCTGGTAGTCCATGTGACATCAGTAACACATAGGAGTCGCACCAGTCCTACTGTGTGGCCATCACCACAACCCAAGCTACCTGCTGAGCAGTTGACCAATCCACCTGTAATAAACTTTGAGAGGTTGAAACTAACCGATCAACTTAAGTCTTTTTAACCACTCTTGATTTTCCTTAATCACTTAATTCACTGGCCAGTACATATCGAAATTACTCATCTCTGGAGGAGAGAGGTGTTTACCGAAGTTGGTCTCTAGATGAATATGAGCGACGGGGTATGCCTGGTGAGTTCACATATTGTATACAAGAACTGGTTTCCAAAGTGGTTCTTGCTGGCCCTCGACATGGAGTGTGTAGAAAAAATATGGCGGAACATTCAAAGCTTTGTCAAGTTGCCACGTACTACTTCAGTCGCATAACGAATTAAAATAAGTTTCTTCCAGTCTTTTCATATAAATCTCTGTGTCCATCTTCTCCAGAACAGCTGCGGTTATATGGCATTTATGCCCACCTAACTGGACCAATGGTTTACCCAGATCAAAGGACTGTGGTTCCTTATTGATTAAAAGCCCTGTAATGGATAAACTAACTTGGTCTACTGTAGGTAACTCCAGTTCCTTCACAGTACCAGCAGAAATAAAGAACTACTGTGTATCAGAAAAAAAAAGATTCAGATACTCCTTGGTTATCATTAATTATATTTAAATCTGCAGTTGGAAATGCAGCCAACATTATTACTTTGTTAGCTGTGTTTGTAACTGACATATTGACACTTGCAGTTTTATTAACTTCATCACCATTTATCCCTGGACACAGAGCAGTATGATGTCTACGGTATGTCTGAAGTAAATAGTCGTATTAGTTTTACAGTATCGGTATGTGGATTTGTGTCGGGCTGAAACAAATCAGGTAATGTTCCATATCCATTATTTCTGTCATTCTTGAGTCTAAGTTACGCCATTTTTTGCAGAATGCAGTGGAATGGTATTCACCACCAAAGACAGTTCTTCTTTTAGTTTACCATGAAATCTTTTACATTTTTACTTCGACAGGATTGTATATTCCCGCCTTTAAAGGTTTTTCCCTCTTTTACAGAATTAACAAAAGTGTATTGAACGAAAACATGGAAACTGCATACCCAGTTCTGCGGTGTGTAGCCTATGATGATTACTTCGAAATACATGTACTCACAATCCCCTATTTCTGATAATTTTTATTTTTTGAAGGGGGCTGACCCCCCAAGAATCATGGGGTGAATTAATGCTCCCAAAATATCGCATTATGGATAAGTGTCCATTGTATGGCAAATGCTAAGATATGAGAGCCATATCTGCCCTCCTTTCACTGTTTCTGACAATTTTTAATATGGTGTGGGGCTGACGTACCTCCTTTAATCATTGTTGCAAAACTGTATATAAGGAAAAACCTCCTCAGGAACTAGCAGAACTCACCTGGGAAGTTTCATTCAGATTCATGAAATAGCGGAGGAGTTTAAGCGCGCGCACGCGTGCACACACACACACACACACACACACACACACACACACACACACACACACACACACACACACACACACACACACACACACACACACACACACACACACACACACACACACACACACACACACACACACACACACACACACACACACACACACACACACACACACACACACACACACACACACACACACACACACACACACACACACACACACACACACACACACACACACACACACACACACACACACACACACACACACACACACACACACACACACACACACACACACACACACACACACACACACACACACACACACACACACACACACACACACACACACACACACACACACACACACACACACACACACACACACACACACACACACACACACACACACACACACACACACACACACACACACACACACACACACACACACACACACACACACACACACACACACACACACACACACACACACACACACACACACACACACACACACACACACACACACACACACACACACACACACACACACACACACACACACACACACACACACACACACACACACACACACACACACACACACACACACACACACACACACACACACACACACACACACACACACACACACACACACACACACACACACACACACACACACACACACACACACACACACACACACACACACACACACACACACACACACACACACACACACACACACACACACACACACACACACACACACACACACACACACACACACACAGAACCTGTGTCTGGCACAACGGTATAGGGTGCATTAGAGAAAATGATTCCATCCTGCTTTGAAGGATTGGTAACTGGGAACTGACCCAAAATACCACCCCCAAAAAAAACTCATAGTCTGAAAATTGGCATTGTCTAAACCAGATGAAAAATGAGTGGACTACCTCACATTCATTGGATAAATTATAAAAAAGAACTCTCATTAACCTACTTTCTTTTTGCCATAATCTGCAGCAGACTGGTGCAAGACAGACCCCTATCAATGCTTGGGCATATTTCCAATTGTCCCGTATGAGATGAGTACCCATTTTGGAGCTTTTTTTTTTTTTTTTTTAAGAGTCAGGACTTGTCAAACACCATTCCGTCGACCGTGACATTATATTAATTCATCGAACCCTCAACTACAGAGCCACATAGAGGAGGAACAGCATTTCTATACACAGTAGTCAGTGCCATTCGTTTTTTATTTCCTTTCACTTATTCCTGATGGCCCCCTGTTATCCTTAACTATTATAGCGAAATATGCAAAATATATTTTAAGGAGGTTAAGAGAGTAAGACAGGATGATAAAGAAGGTACTAGGTGAGGGAAAGCTAGAAATGGCACATTGCTGGTGGAGAAGGGGGAAAACGTGAGTAGATGGGAAGAACAGTTTAAGGAATTGTTAGTAAAAAAAGAATGAGAGTAACGTTAGTATAAGTGGTTGGGGAATGGCTGGGAGGAAGTGGGAGATAAGAAAGGAGGAAGAGATTAGTAGGATGGAAGTAGTGGAAACAGTGAAGAAAGTCAACATAGGAAAAGCCCCAGGAATTGGTGGAATGTGTGGTGAAATGCTGAAGCACGGATGAGAGATAGTAGAAGAATGGATATGGAACATGTGCAGATTGGTCTGGATGGAATGTAGAGTCCAGCAGGACTGGGAGTCAAGTATAATTATTTCCCTTGTACAAAGAAAATGGAGAAAAGTGCGTGTGGTAATCTTAGGGGCATTTGTGTTCTTAGTGTAACAGAAAAAGTATATTATGGGATACTTATTAACAGAGTCACGGAAATAACAGGAATAAGTTGGAGGAGAATAGGGAGGTTTCAGGAAGTGAAGAAGCTGTGTATATCAAAGATTCATCCCCAGGTGTTCAGTGGAAAAGTTTCTAGCTTGGGGAAAGAGGTTATGTGGTGCCATGATGGATTTGGAGAAAGTATTTGACAGAGTGGATGGACAAGGAATGTAGAAAGTATTAAAAATATGTAAAGAAAACGGGAAGCTGATGAATGCTGTGAAGAGTATGAGGAAGTAGGGCTGCAAAGCATGTGAATGGTGAACTGAGGGAATATTCTGCCTGAATGTTGGATTGATACAGGGACATGTCATGTTTCCATGATTATTCAACCTGTATATGAATGGAGTTATAAAAGAGATACAGGGTAGGGCAGTGGATGTTGGAGCAGCCCTAATGAGAAAGAGCAGAGTTTGGAAACTTCCTGTTTTGTTGTTTGCAGATGACACTGTATTGTTAAGTGAAGACGAAGGGGAGTTGCAAGGCCTGGTGAATGGGTCTGAGAGAGTGTATAAGAAATAGAATCTATGGGTGAATATAGGGTAGAGTAAAGCTGTGGTCTTGGAGAGAAATGAAGTTACAGCATGCAAAATGAGACTGGATAATAAGGAAATGGAAAAAATGAGAGTATTTAAATATTTGGGTAATGTGATGAGTGAGGATGAAGTGCTTGAAGGGGTAAAAAAGAAGAAGAAGAAAAGTTGGTGGTTCTCTGAATGCAGGGATAAGAAATAGGAAAATGAGCATGAAAGTAAAAAAGTCACTGCCTGATTGTTGTGATACCAACTCTAACATATGGACGCGAAACTTGGACGTTGTTGGAAGGATACATGTCAAAGAGTAGGGGCAGTGGAAATGAGTTGTTTCAGAGGAGCATGTGGAGCTGCATGGAGAGACAGACTGACAAATGAGGAAGTGAAGAACCGTTGTGGTATGGATGTGGATGTGATAGAAATTGTTAGAAGAAATACATCAAGGTGGTTTGGCCATGTGGCAATGATAGAGAGTGAGAGACTAACAAGGAAACTTCATGTGAGTGAGGTGGAGGGGAGGCGAGAGGGAGGGGGAGACTGAGGATGAGACGGAGAGATGGAGTGGAGAGGCATATGAGAAAGGGGTGTGTGAGTTGGGGGGAGGGCAGAGTAATGGCAGGGGCAGGGCGACAATGAGGCCATTTTGTTTGTGGCCACCCTTTGCAGGATTAAGGCGTCAGGCTAAAGGTAGACTGATAGAGAAAAGCGTTTAAAAAGCAGTGATTGTTTACAATCCTTAATGGCGCCGAACACTGACTGACGCCATCCTGTGGTGGGCTAAGACAGACGGTTGCCATCATTAAACGCAAAATTTGAACAAAGTCGTCCTCAACATTGCCTGTTTATCGAAACCTAACCTAAATTTTCGTAACTTACAACCCTAATCCCTACGTGTCAAGTGGGGTTGGTGGAGGATTAGTGCACCTCCCTGTAAAACAATTAACTCTAAGCCCTTGGCCACCCCGGTTGGGATACATGGCGTCTGGCAATGAATGAATGAATGAATGAACAACCCTAATCTAACCAATCTTATACTAATGTAATCAGACTTATCCAAACCTAACTTATTTTATATTAACCTAGCCAAACATATCCATGCCTAACTTAACCTATCCCTGTTTAATTGTATTTTTCTTGTCTATTAATGCAACCTCTTCATACTCGAATAAGCTCTTCAGTACAGCGTTGCTGCGTTACAACGACAATGAAACACTTCAAGGTAGGCTAAATTTTCTGTAAATTTTTAAGAGTTGGTCCTGTGTGTCCTTATGGATTACTCTTTGTCCTCAAAACTACTACACGGAGAGGTTGTTATATATATATTTTTTACTATTCAAGAACATTCACGTCGTTGGTATAATATCGTAGTCTCAGACATTCTTTTTTTTTTTCTTTTGTTCAGTAATACTGGGGAGAATTGGATGTAATATGTGCATAAGAAGATATTAGATGGTAAATTTATCATCATCATCATCATCATGACCGTTTTCCCACCTAAGGATGTGGAGAGGTAAGGTTCGGAAATAAAGAAGTAAAAGAACGTGAGAGCGAGAACTATCAGTGGCATGTCCAGTGAAATGAATCAGACAACCATTCACAAACCAATCAAACCACGAGCATCCTGACTCCACCCCATAGGCCTAATTATGTCCCGCTACATATACCCGTATTATTTTTTTTTTTATGGCGTCCCTTTGTATACATAGTAAGTACGTCGAACATTAAGTTCAAAAAAGGGTGCCCAGCTTTTGTCATTCTCTCTCTCTCTCTTTCTCTCTCTCTCTCTCTCTTCTTCAGCGAACTCGCTCCCCTTTTAATTTATTTCACTTTCTTACACATTTATCATAGCCATCCACCATCTTGGTCTGCCATACCCCTCCTCCATACCCCGAAACATCAGACTCACTCATATATTCCATTCCCTTTACTCCCTTCATAACCATTCACTCCATCTGATCATATCACCTGAACACACTATTTTCTATATACTCTGTTATCAACAAACTTACTTGGTAAACATATTTTTCATATCAATTTATATTTTATTCAATTCCCTCTAAGTGATACACTAAATTTCATTCCTCAGTAATCCCATTTCCACCATCCTTATTGTTGACTTTTCACTCTTCGTCATATCGAAGTCCGGCTAACATACTCTACCTTCTTGACTGTATTTCAGGCTTTATTAGTGTTTTTAATATGCAATAAAAGTTAGTCTGTTTTAATCCCCAGAACACACAACGTGCCCATTCACTGTCTGAGTCAATTCGCCCCCTGAAAGTCTATGCACTTCACCGATCAGTGGCCTTTACACTGCAGACTGGGGAGTAAAGACTAGCTCACTTAATACTGAAACGGAATTAATTCCCCAACTTAACATTGGAAAATTATGCATCTGAAGAAAGTATGTTTTTCTTCTTCATTAGAGATACTACATAATTGTCAACCCCTTTTTTATACACTAGCCTGTTTCCTTACTTCTTCTAAAAAATTTTCACCGGTCTGAATAGCAGCTTCATCAACATTCGAAATAATCTTAGAAGTGAAGTAGGACCACTTTGCCGTTGTGACAATATATAAGCACTTACCATGAATCTGATCACTCATAGGAAATTGTTATATTCTATTATTACTTGTCAGAACTAAAATGATGCAAGAAATTACAACAGTACAAGCAACTTACAGTACAGTAATCATGGCAAGCTGATTTTACAAAACTTTTTAGATAACAGGGAGTTCTCATGATATTCTTTAGGAGGCACAACCTTCCTTAAAGCAATGAACGATCCTTTAAAGCGGAATCACAGTGTATTGTCACCGGAAGGCTCCACTACATCTAGTGAGTGGATGGTGGACGACCCCACTATCAATAAATTTGGAAAAAACCCTAATCACGTTCGTTACAATCCTGCCTAACCGGAAACGGTTCAGCATTATTAATTTTTGTTAATTCTTAAACACCGGATGCCTCTGTGAACGGCTCTGGCAGCCTCTCGTTCATTCAGTCTCAGGGACTAAAAAAGCCCTATAATTTTATTGGGACCCTTAAGCTTCTGCCTTAAGTCCGTAGATTTTAGCCACTTTAGTGAACCCCATATTAGGACCATGAAGCTCCAGCATTTATATAGTACTTTATTTTTAAATATTCTTCATCCAGCCTAGCCGAATTTAAGAATTTTCATTAGTAAATCTGGATTATCATTACTGCTGTCTGGTGGCTCCCAAAGTCCACTTTTGCCCTTCTCATACTGTAATGTCTTATTTTTAATTTGATTTTTAAATTTGCAAATGATTTTATTCATCTTAGGGAAGACTTCTCGGAAAGCCTCTCTGTAGTTAAAAACATTGTCAGGTGGTAGTAAGAATAACACTAAAAAACGTCCTTAGACTGAACAGGCTAATGCCCTAACCTCTCCGAAGCTACACAGACAGGGTTAAGATTTGTAAAGAGAAGCTTCACTAAACGCAAAATCAACACTCTCAGTACTATGGTTACTTTGTAATATTATTCTAGCTACTGCCATGCGTACTGTCTCCCTCCTGAGTAAAACAGTTTGGTGGTAGGAGAATAGAGCAAAGATGTCATCACAATGAAGTGGCTGATATTACAAGGCATAATTTGAGCACACATGAAATAATCTCGAAGAAACATTAAAAATAACTGCAAAGAGACACAAGATATTAAGTGCAATGGAAATATCACATTAATGTTTTATCAAAGTGATATTTGCTTACCCTGGACAGAGCTCTATGTTCTCTCTCCTTTGTCCACTCTTCCGCCTCCGTCCTTGCTTTCCTTTCTTCCTTCTTGTTTTACAGTCTTTCTCTTTCGTCCCTTCCTCATTGTTTCTTTCTCTTGCTTTTTGCTCCTCTTTCAGGTTATGATACATATGGGATGAATATATTACACCTTCTTGAGGGAGTAGTTATAAAAAAAGTTAACATTTTAAATTTATGATAAAATACGACAACAGAGAGGGCACTGCTGTTTATTTTCCACTAGTGAGCAAACCACGTGAAACAATTACTTATTGTAAATAATCATCCCATTTTCTTCATAGTTCATTTTTATAGAATGCAATTTTTATCGACACAGTATAGTCTCTGACCACGAAGTTATATGAAATCCTTTGTACTGCATTTCACACTTTTCATCACCGAACAGCTATGAAGGCACAACTAGTCATAAAATCGAGTATGAAAGCTGAGTATGATAATTTTGTTTTTTCTTTTAATCCTCTAAATCATATCTTCCCCAAAAGATGCAGTACTTAGCACATTATCTATACACTGACACCACATTAGCAAAAAAAAAAAAAAAACACACACACACACAAAAAAACTAACCAGTAACAAGCGGGGTATGATTTTTCTTCCACCAGTGATTATATTCACACTTTTCCATAATCATTTATCAAATCGCACTCTCCACATCGCTACTGTCGCCACTATACCAACATAGCGACGAAAAAGTGAGCAATCAAGGCACTGAATATAAAAATGTAATAGCCTACTTTATCTATAGACTACATTTCTTCATAATCTCTCTCTAGAAAGGTGAATAAAATCACACTTTTTTTTTTTTTTTTCCGGAATCGAATCCACAACAGCGATTTAAAGATTAAAACCCAGTGAGACAAAAAAGGGTCTGAAATCGCAGTAAGAGTAACATGATCCCCGGCACTCCACACACCGTCTCAGTTTACAGTCACAACACACTGCGTCTCCGAGTTGTCTCAGGCACTGAAGCATGGTTACAAGCGTTAGGGAGTCTCTCACAAGTTCGAACCTCTGAATGTGAGACTTGTGATATCGAAGCGGGTGGTTTAGATTTAATCTTACCAGTTGCACGAATGCAGTTAAAGCAGTTATTTTTTGCTTAGCTTCCCGTAGTATTCGATATTTCATTCACATTCCGAATCATAGTGTTGGGTCAACATGAAATAAGACGAAACAGAAGCGGAATAGACTCAACAGCACGAACGAAGCAACAGCACGACTAAAGCAACAGGATTCGTTTTTTAGACAATAAAGTGGGTGTATTTTGCTGGGACGTTTGGGTTCAGGGCTGGGGTCCATAAAATGACTTACGGTCAGTAATTATTCCCTGCCATTATATCCGACGACGATTTTTTTTTTTCCAGAGCTGGCAAACAAGCGCAACGAAGCATAAGTATGCAACCAGCGTTGAGCCAGAGTCGAGCTAACGCAAACGTCAACAAACACATACGGTACCCATGGTGTTCGGGGTGGTTATCAGTACAGTACATGAAATTGTGGGTTAACCACTGTTCATGATGTCTAGGGGTTAGGAAGTTGTCTGTTGCCAACCACATGCCAAGCATTTAGTTTCGTATTTGAGGAACATTGACAAATTCATTCGAACATATCCCCATTACTAGCACCAAACACTAAAGAGTAAGAGTTTGTTACTGTTCATTCGCACCGGTTCACGTTCCAGTTTGTTACCGATTATTCATATCTACTGATGTTCAGTCGTTATGGCTGGTTGCACCGTATGTAGAGCTAACTGTGGGGTCTGGGCTGCTGCGGCACGAGATGTTGAACAGGAAGTCTGAGCCAGCTGGGCAGAGGTAGTTCACTGTATAAGTTTGTGACTTCATACGGCTATGACAGTCTATTTTTTTTTTTTTTTTTTAATGCATGGAAGAAGGAACCCTCAAGAACTGAACAAAAATAAGTTAACAGAGTGCCAAATTCGAGATCTGTTCATTTCGAGGTGCTTGGATACACTTTGTTTGAAATACTGGAGGTCATAGACACTAGGAAGTACAGATTGAAAAAGATAGTTCCAGAATTGACCTTTTGTATACATGAAGGACTGGGAATAACGGCTAACGCTTGCATTAGAGAGCTGGGCAGAAATAGGATAAGAATTTGTTGTTAGACGTGTGCAGCGGGCCCTCCTTAGTGGTGGTGGGATGCAAGCAGACAGTTGTTAAGAGGAACAGCGACCACTGAAGTAGCGATAGAAGAGAAACACAGATGCAACGGGGCGGCAAAGAGACAGAGGTTGACGGGAGCCAGTAAGATGAGTAGAGTTAATGAGACGAAAAGCCTTTGACTTCACATTGCTGAGAAGAGCTATTCATGGAGAGCCTCCCCACACATGAGAGTTGTACTCTGAACAGGGGTGACTAAAACCCGTGTACAAAGTCAACAACTGTAGCTTACAGGGGTAAAGAAGGCACTGAGTCGGCTTAGCGCACCTAATCTCTCGGAAGTGAGATAATATGACCTCTCCAAGATAAATCCTGAGAGAATGAAACCCCAGGTATGTTTGAAGATGATGCAGGATTGAGTTAGTTATCGTAAAAAATTAGGATATTCCTGCGAAAGATTTTGACGAGTTGAAATATGTAAGAACTGAGTTTTTGAAGCATTAAAAACAAGATTATTTTTACCCCAATGAGAGATAAAAGACAGGTCAGACATTAAGCTTGCCATTGCCTCATCCCTTGTTTGTTGAGGTAACTGCTAAGATGAACGCCGTGGGAAGCGAATGGAAAAGTGAAGGGTGGAGTCATCAGCGTATGAGTGGATAGGGTTATATTAGAGTGTCATTGGTGAACAGAAGGAGGAGAGTTAGTGATGGGAAAGAGCCCTTATGAACACCACTGTTGATAGCTCTGGGAGAGATGTGACCGTCTACAACAGCGGCTACAGAACGACCAGAAAGGAAAATAGAGATGAAGGCACAGACAGAAGGATGGAAACTGTAAGAGACCAGTTTGAAAATTAAAGCTTCATGCCAGCCTCCATCGAATGCATTTGAGTTGTCAAGTGCATGTCGAGCTTGCCACTGGTGGAACCCGAGTTCCATTTTCCGTCCAGTTAGACTATTCGGCAAATTTTGTTTCCTCCTTCTCCCTGTTCATTTCACCAGATGAGTATAATTTATTTAAGTTAGAAGAACCTCTCGTGCTGAAGGCTTTGATTTAGACCATAATTATGTAGCTACCCCTCCAGGAGAGTTCTTCACTAAGCTGAACAAAACCGTGTAAGGATAGCAAAACTCAAATGTACGAGACCTCAACGAAATGACGAAAATACGTCATCTGTGACTATGTTACAAGCTGATATGGAGATTTACTGTTCGTTTGAATACATCCTATTTTACTAGGAAGACGTACTTTCTGCGTCATTCTTGCTACTTTTAAACCATCTTCTTTAGCTTTGGGGCCTTTTCGAACTGGAGTGGTTAGATGCATCTTTCAATTACCCTCTCGCTAATAGATGCCTCCTGTAAATTTGATCCTTACCTGTCTATCTATCTGTCTGTCTGTCGATCAATCAATCTATCTATATTTATATTATATATATATATATATATATATATATATATATATATATATATATATATATATATATATATATGTATATATATTGTGGCTTTGTTTGAGAAGCATAAGATCACTCGAAGTTAGGTAGTATAGAATATTATATAGCCTGTTTAACGTGAGAAAAGAAATTGCCGTTCGGCAACTCTCTTCCAAACTGTCCGATTTGGTGCATTCTTGTGAGTAGCTAAATAATATACAATGATGTTAAGAACTGTCTAAGATATCAAACTTTCAGTAAGCATGGGTGATGCGTATAACATCATTACCTACAATTTGCGAAGCTGTAGGGAGCATAGGCCTACTGTAGGTGTGGTCATGTGCGAGCATCGTTGAGTCAGTCAGGCTGACTCGCATTTTCCGCTGCAATCTGTCATCTGAGCAACTCCGTAGCACCAACATATATTATCATCTATGTCATAGTTTCATTCTCAGTAATTATTAAAAAATACTTAAAATGGTTATCTCTACCTTCTATTAAAGTGTTATGCAATAACATGATACTGGGAGACGTCTGTGTCATTATTTAATAATTCAGATGTTCGGCACTACATTATTACGTGCATGACCACTGTCAGGCGCCTCATGAAATTTAAGATTTTTTTAAGATTAGGAAAGACTCTTCGATCTGGGCCATTTATATAGATAGCTTCAGTACCTCCTTCACTAGCGTGCTGACTTATTGTCAACAAAATCATACGGTTGCAGGAATAATAAAATACTGTGTACGTCCTGGGAGTGAAGTGGAAAGTGTGCGTGGTACCAGCCCCTCCTCTTACTACCTACAAGTACTTAAACGACCCGAGACATTATAACCTACTTACACGGCCACACTCACAAAAACAAGACAAGCTACTTACGGTTGGGGGTGGGGGATGTGCGTAGAGGGTGGTGGGGTGTTAGCTGGGTTACGAGAACATTGTTTTCACCTCACACCGATACCCTCTCTGCCGGACATGGTGTAGGGTGATGGGGGAGAGGGAGAGAAAGTGGTGGCTGGGGTGGAGGGGGATAAAGATGAGGACGAGAAAGGGAGGATGAGAGAGGAGAATAGAAGAGGGAGAGGAATGAAAAGGGAAAGAGAACGGAGAGATAGTGGGGAAAACAGAAGATGGAACGGATAAGAAGACTGAGAAAAGGAGACAGCGGGAGAGAGGGGAATGGGAGAAGGAAGGATTGGAAAGAAGAGAATGGGAGTTGAGCTGGAGAAGGAAGGCAATGGAGAACAGAAGGGGAAGAAAGGAAAAAGGAGAGAGAGAGAGAGAGAGAGAGAGAGAGAGAGAGAGAGAGAGAGAGAGAGAGAGAGAGAGAGAGAGAGAGAGATTGAAGGCTGAGGGACTTACGGGTTATATGGGAAAGTGATGATGATACTGAGGAAGATCGAGGGGAGGGAGGGAGGAGGAGGAGAATGGATAATAAAGAGAGAGGGAGTATAATGGAAGATGCTGGGAAAAGGAGGGGAATCGGAGATAGACTGAACGTAACGGGTGGAACGGGAGAGGGAGTAAGGAGTGTTAGTGGGGACCTAATTACAGTCAGTCAGTCGTTATATACCAGTGATAAATACAAATTGTGCATGGAATTTCTCAACAGAGGTCTTTTTATGTTCTTCAATACGCATCAGCCAGTACATGAAGAACACTGATAATTTTCACTATCTGTTTATCAAAAAAAGTTGTACTCATATTAAACTGAAACAAGGAATTACAGTGACAAAAACAAGTATGATGTACCTCGTAAAAAAATGACACAAAATAAAGAAAGCTATCCAAGCACACCTTGCCATTATCAAAAAATCTAGGCGCAAAGAATTCTTCAGTTACGTCAGCAGCACTTAAATAATACAGACAGTGGGAATAATTCCGACGATAACACTGAGACAACCAGAATTCTTAACACTTTTTTGCACCTGAAGTTATAATAGAAAATACAAATGTAATTTCTGTCTTCTCCAGTTTAGTAGAGAGTACTGGAACACAAATTCATGATATTAAGATTAGTTAGTGCGATGTACGACTTGCAGTCAGTAATCGTAAGGTGAACAAAACACCTGGCCCAAGTAAAATATCTCTATGCGGAGGTAGAGAAAGAAATTTCAAATCTTTTTGCTGAACTTTCAACATATTATTAAAGAGTAATAAGCTGCCACACGAGTTGAGGGTAGTAAATGTAACCTATTATTTAAAAAAAGCAACAAATCACACACACATACACGCAAAAATTATCGTCGAGTTTGCTTCACATTTCTGGTCTGCATGCTGTTTGAAACAATTACCAGGCAAAAGTTCTGCACAACCTTTATAACTCATCACATCATTGATTCACATCATGATTTTTTGGTTAATCGCTCATGCGTAATAACTCTCATGGATGTCTTCAACAGCATATCGAATCTATACAGGACTAAATCATTGACATTATTAATATCGACTTTTGAAAAGATTCTGAAGTTCCCACAACATTCATTTAGAAACTAAAGGAGCATGGTTTCAGTGGCAGTTTGCTCATGTTGATCGATACGTGGACTGCCAAATGTAAACACGGTCGCAATAAGGGGACAAATCAGACTGAAAAGACGTTCCCAAGAAAAGACCAAGGGGTTTAGTACTGGGTCCTGTTCTTTTCAGTATATTTAAATGTTAATGGAACAGGCTTTTGTAAGAAAAAAAAAAGTTTACTTATTATACAAAACTGGAAACTGGGAGGACACATTTTGAGAGAGGTTGGTGATTCTGAGTGGTCTTGATTAACAGTGCAATTGGGCCTAGATAATTATGATGGCTGGACTTCAGTATTAGTAAGTGCAAGCTGCTAAACACTGGCATTAGATCCAGCCATGCTATGAAAAATAATCAGTCTGATTATGTAAAACATGGGAGCAAAAAGAATCATGGTGTTGTGATATCAGTTCCTTGTTCCTATTTACGAGTCCCGCGTTCGATTCCCAGCTAAAGCACTGAAACAATTTCCGTATACTTGTATGTCCATAAGTGTAATGTGTGTGTCTAAAATGCAGGAAGGTGCTTGCATTCGGTGGGATAGACGGTAACTGCTATATCATTTACTGAGTTGCATGGGGCTAAGCAAAAATCCAGGTGACTGAAGTATGTGTCATGAGTTTCAGGTTGAAACAGATTCTCCAATAATCTATTTACTGTACCTAGTTCTTCATAGAATTCGGGTGAATTTGCTTTTGCACGCCATGGTGTATTTATATCAGTGCCTAGCTCCTATGTAGGAGTTCCGGGTTCTATTCTCGGCTAGAGCGTAAAAAAAAAAAATCCACATAATGTCCATACGTATAATGTGTTTCAGTAATGTTCAGTGTATACATATATCTATTACTCTATCCATCTATCTATCATCTATCTATCTATCTATCCATCTATCTATATGAGAGAGAGAGAGAGAGAGATGGAAAGACTTGTCAGTGACCAAACTTTTTTTTTTTTTTTTTTTTTTACATGTCCGACTCTGGGCAAAGGCTTCAGGGCCTATTTCTTGGGGGCAGTGGCCTATTCCAAGGCCCAGTAGTCCTCCTACACCTCCACATGTTACCACTTCGGCGCTAACACCCACCATCCATATTGAATACATGCTAGGGGTGTCTCATACAGGACTGGTGTATTGGTATTAGCGGGGGTATTTTTATGACATGTCGGCGGGTCATCTGGTAGATCAGGAAAGTCTGCTTTTAGGAAATTCAAATCCTTAAACTGTTCCCTGCCCCAGCCGGGATTCGATCCTGGGTCCATTAGGACCGCAGGCCGCCTCTCTACCGAATCAGCCACCGTTTAGAAGAGCCAAATATGTTTATCTTAACGCACATTACAACAAATTCATTTCATGTATAGGAAATCTTAATATAGCTGTCGAAAAATACGTCACAGCAGATCGTTAGCACTGTACTGTACTGGAGATAAGGAGTGTATAATTATTGGCACACGTTTCCGGTTTAGCTAAGCATTTCTTCCTCAGTGGAAGTTTAAACATATGGAAAATAATGCTCTCCACTGTGGTAACCTGTGATGCAGTGCTATCATTTAAAAATCCCTTGGATATGTATATGGCTGCCGGTCCGCTTCATACCTTGTTCGCTTCTAAATAACACTTTCCTGAAGTATGTGTTCATAGTACAAAACATACTGTACACACCACAACCAAAGAATACCATCAACATTTACGTGATACTCACTTCATGTTACTTTTCCTCTTAGGTTACGAAGGTGCAATAGGATTTATCCTTTCCTGTGAAATTTTCTTGACAGTTTGTACACCATGACAGTCCTCAATTTTTCCTGCTTGCCGCTGCTGGAGGGATTGGTGGGTGGAGAAAACCTTCCTCCTTATCTAACCCTGTCATTGATATTGAGATAGATAGGTTAGCTATAATGGACCCTGTAACAAACCTCCTCGAAAGGATAAATAATTCTTTTATTGTATGTTTATTCTTATGTTGCTAACCATGTGAAGTTACGAGAACCCTGTTTTCAACTCACATCGATACCGTTTCTGCCAGATATCGTTAGGGGGTGAGGGGAACGGGTAAGGAGGGGAAAGCAGAAACAGGGGTGGCAGAGGGGAAGAGGAGATACAGCTGAATCAAGGATGAGAGGAAAGGGGAAGGGGAGATGGAGGGAGTGGAAACTGAGGGGAATGGGAGGGAGAACGATAAGGAGAAAATGGGATATGGAAGAGGAGAAGGACGGGGAAGAATGGACATGGAGAGAGAAAAGGAGAGAACGGGAAAGCAAGGGAGAGGAAGAAGGAGAGAGAAGGAAGGGGATACGAGATGGAGGGAGAGGGAGAGGAATGGGAGGTGGAGGGAGTGGAGGAGGAACTGAAGTTGGAGGGAGAGATAGAGAAGTGGAACGTGGAGGAAGGGGAGAGGAATGGGAGGTGGGCGAGAGGGAAGAGGGAAGGAAGGGAACAGCAGCGGAAGAGGCATGGGGAATGGGGGAAGAATGATGGGAATGGAAAAAGGAAAGGAGAGAGAGAGAGAGAGAGAGAGAGAGAGAGAGAGAGAGAGAGGGATGGGGAAATGAAAAATGAGACGGGGAAGGAAATGGGAGGGGAAAGGGGAATGGGGATGTAAGTGGGTCTCATCTTTTCACAGTAACTTGGCCCAAAATTGTCATCTCTTTATCTGTAATGCGTTATTTTTATAGATTAGCTATATAATACGGTGCCACTCACGAAGAAGTGTTATGTAAATGATTTAGAGCATCATTGTTGACATTCTCTATCACTAAGCTGAGTGAAATAAGCCGTAAAAGGACGAAACTCTGGGTTAAGTTAGTGTACACGGAGTAGAATTAATTGGGACTGTAGAGTTACGAGAGCTATTTTTTCATCTCACACTGATACCCTCTCCAGCAGACATGGGGATGTGAAGGAGGGTTCAATTCCTACTAAACCTGTGATATAGAAGAAGAAAAATGATGATGATGATGATGATGATGATGATGATGATGAGGGGGAGGAGGAGGAGGAGAAGGAGGGGGAGAAGGAGGAGGAGGAGGAGGAGGAGGAGGAGAAGGAGGAGAGGAGGAGGAGGAGGAGAAGCAGGAGGAGGGGGAAAAGGAGGAGGGGGAAAAGGAGGAGGAGGGAAGAGAGAGCCTTGAGAGTGTTCATTTCTTACTAAACCCGTGATTAAAAGAAGGAGGAGGAGGAGGAGGAGGAGGCTTAGATTTACACGTATGCTTATCAACTACATGAGTTTTATTTTAACCAAATCTCAGTCATCTTCTAGTACCTGAACCACAATATTGATTTTGCAACCATGTTCCCAGTCATACCGCAGGGTGAACAATGGACTAGAGGAGGAACAGACTGATTCCACTGGTCTGACCAGCAAAAGAATCGAATTCGAGGTAGCGAAGGAAAAGTAGGGAAGAGGTAAGAAGGATGTTAGTGAGGAATAAACGAGGAGAGAGAGAGAGAGAAGCGAATGTAAAATATCTATATTCGGTTTATTTTCACCTGCCAAGAATCCTCAACCCTTATTAGCTCAGCTAATGACTAAGGATAGTCGGATAGGAGGGTCGATTTGACTATTAACCTAGGATAGTCATTTCTACCTCATAGCTTGGGTACTACTAATATCACGCAACTGCGACTTAGTATTCAAGCTGTGAGAGTGACTAGGTTCTGTCAGATGAAAAACACCAGCTATTGTAGTTGCTGCAGATGCTGCGCCCACTCAAGCAATTACCACACCCCCGACCGTCACTTGCGATGGCAATGGTTAAAACACTCCCTCAGACAAGAAAATCTGGACGAAACTCCGAATGTCGGCTATTGGACCCCAATGGTTGCGTGTGCAGTCTCCTGTAAACATCTTTGTCGGGATATGAAGTGTTGTTGTATACATTCTCAAACTCTACGTAAAAAGTATAGTTGATAGAGTGGAACAAACAATTCACTGGACTGGTAGATATGGCAGAGAAATTCGCAATTATGTAAAATGA
>NC_136991.1:26878074-26980574 GCF_032717465.1 Coenobita brevimanus | reverse complement strand
GGTTTCCTGTAAGCCAAGAAACCAGTTACAACGCTGGGTGGTAACCATATAACCAAACCATACGTGCTCCCTACGTGTCAACAAGAGGGTTGGTGGAGGGTTAGTGCCCCTCCCCGTAAAACAAATAACTCCAAGTCAAATGGCCACCTCTTTCAGGATTATGGCATCTGGCAATAGATTTTATATATATATATATATATATATATATATATATATATATATATATATATATATATATGTGAAACAATGTATTGAAAGCAGTATGGTGTTATGGGAGGACCAGGATAAAGAGAAACTGATTAAGATGACATGCAGATCATAAGTGACAAGAAGATAGAGAGGAAAGAAGGGTGTGGAAGGATGATAAAACAAAGATTCAAATAATGGAAATCTAAGAATCCAGGAAGGTGATGGGCACGTATAGAGCGGAGAAAATTTGGATGAGGCTGTTAACCCATGGCCAGTGCCATACCTCGTATGGGGGTGTAATGGCGAGCTGCGGCATACCTCTTATGAGTGAGATTTTCAGCAACACACCACAAAGGTTCTAGAAGGAGCAGCACAACACAAAATTTATGGGGTATCAGGGTAACTGGTAGATCTCATTCTCATCCTCTATCTTGAGCCCAGTTGCTAAGTAGCACCAATAACAATGACCCAAAGTGCGCAGCTTGTAACGTATTTCCCGCAATATTATTACCCCAGGAAGGCAGTCATGGGTCCAAATTGTTTAGAATAACATTAATTCTAATGCAAGGTTAATAGGAGGTAATGGAACGGAAGTATGGTAAATAATGGGTGTGAAGGTAGTGCACTAGGCTCATATTGGAGCATGCGGAGTGAGCTGGTAACCCACCTGACCCTTAAATCAAAGGATAGTTTTCATGTTCCTGGTGGGTTTATTGGTAAAGATAGGTAAGTACTACAATCATCACATCATTAGGAATAATATACAAACTCACTGGTATGACTGCATCCAGCTAAGGTACCAATTTATGATGGAAAACATTCATAACGAAAACTGACCTTCTCCTCAAAGCATAGTTATGATGTTAGTGCCAGAAATGCACTTTCTGACAATTATTTTTCCTAAACTAAGCCAATGAAAAAAAAAGTGGGTAGCTGCATGCTGCAGTTTCCTAGCCACTGATATACATTTCACCGAAATCAGCAGCAGTGACCAAAATTGCAATTTTGACGCATCACTGGGGATATTTGCACGACCCCTCGCCACATCCCATGAGTTAAAGATGATATGAGACTCTCTCAGTGATTTATAACAGGTAAGAACGGAAGTGACTAAAACAAACTTCAGAGTCATCAATGAGGCCTGGTTGCAGATGGTGCAGACCATTATATAGAAATAGCTGGTAGACTGCCTGTGAGTTAATTATGATATTTTATCATGTTTTGGTGTCCCACTCTCTTAAAGCAAGTACAGCGAATAAAAAGCTAAACAAAAATAGTATAAAACAACTGAAACACTGAAACCATCTTCAAAATATATTGCTTTTAGAAGAACTTTTATTATCTTATGTTTAGTAACTTCACTCTAAATACACCTTTCTACAGCTGTATAATATATTAATATTGCATTAGAGTTCCGCAATGTTGCTTCTACCTGTTTTCCTGTACTACTAATGGCTGTATAACTGGAAAGTAAGAGACCATTATGCTTTGTTCTCCTGTTCTTAAACTTCCGTAATTACAGAGTAAGTTTTTCTGTTAATATTAATGTCAGAACACCTTGTACGGAAGCAAGGTCTGTGTCCTTAGTATGATAAACACCCACACACACACTCTCTCTCTCTCTCTCTCTCTCTCTCTCTCTGTTTCTTTCTCTTCCATTCCTTTTTTCACTTCATTCTCTTTCATTCCCTGCTACTCTCCCAGTCTCAGTCTCTATTTCTCCTTATGACCTTACTTCTCTCATGTCTCCATTCTTCTCTGTTCCTCTGTCATTTATCCCTCTCTCATATCTTCCATTCACAGCCCTCCCTCTTTCTCTCCAAGGCTTTAGTCTTCTTCAGCCCCAAGAATTAAAACAAAAAAATCTTTACTAATTGATTTTACCTAACTTAAGGAGAGTGGGGGAGAGACAATTTGAGGTTGCACTGCACATCCTGTGCTAGGAGAAACAACCACAGTTTCAAGAAATTGAGCCAGATCTCCACAACCTACCCTGTGTCCTGTGAGAATGATCTCAGTAAGCTTGGGAGGGCAGAGTCTCCAGCGTCGGGGCAATTGCTGCCTACATTGTTTTAATGATACTAATAATATAGCCTTTTGTTTCTCAAAAGTGCCAGTTCTTCCTTTGGGAATTCGCTAGTGTTCGACACACATACATTATTTTTACAGTTACAAGAATTGTGACATCTATCATATATAATACAAGCTACATCTTATATATATGAAAGTGGCAATAATTAAACCCTATAATCATCTGTCATAGTACCTCTCTCCAGGTCAATGAGAATCTGTTACATAATCTAGGGGCTCTATACACAAAAGAATGATCAGGGAAAGATGACTGGTGAATGGCTCCAGTCTTGTTAAGATGCAAGGAGTTATCTTCACTGCGTAACATCACACCCGGGCGTGCCGATGGGAGTTTTAACAATGCAGCAAAATACTTCGGTTCACCATAATTAAGAACCTGAATGTAATAAGACACAGTTTAACCCGCCGTGTGCCAGTGCCGTTTTAAAACGGTCTGACATTATTGCGCAGCCAGTGCCAGTGCCGTTTTAAAACGGTCTAAAATAAAAAGCTTCACTGTGACCGGATTTTTCAAGATTCGTGGGTAAAAATTGGCAGGCGTTTTAGGTGACTGTTTCTCTACCATCCCCCAGGCTGCCAAGGCCATGCACTCACTCCCTCCCCCCCCACGCTCGCTCTGCCTCACTCTGCCTGTGTGCCTTACCCAGTGCTGTACATAGTGAAGGCATTTTGTATATATTTTCATGTAAGTGTAAGTTGTAAATATTTTCTTGTAAGTGTAAGGACTATATAGTGAAGTCAAGTTGTAAATACCTTCTTGTAAGTGCCAGGACTGTACGCAATGAAGTCAGGTTGTACCTGTCTTCAAGTAAGTGTAAGATAATACATTCATAGTGAGAAAGACATGCAAATTGTGATAGATGCTGAAGTAATAAGTAGACAGAAAAGTGTACTGAACATTGGTATACCTTCCCAGCCTAAATACCTGAGTATACCTTACATAGAAACGACTTTCACGTACGTGTTAAGCGTGAGAGAGTGACTATGCCTATACATGAGTATGCACGACTCAATAAAACTCATTTCCGAGCCTCGGTGAGCATTTTAATGGCGAACTTCGTTGTTTCCACATCAAAATCTATCACTTTAGCCCCCCAAAAAAGGTCGAAAAATGGCCGGCATTGGGGTGACCCAGAGGGCTAAAAATAGCCGGCAAGCAGCGGGTTAAATTCGGTTCTAGCCTTTACTGGTAACAAATGCAACTCAATCAGGAATGGGGTAGTCGAGGGAGAGACCAAAGATAAGCCATGCTGCACTGTTCAACACAGACTGAACTTTCGTTAGTATATTACTTGGAAGACCAACTCACAGAGAAGTACAATAATGAGACAAGACCACTGCATGGACCAATGTTAAGAGACACCGTATATTCAGGAATTTTCTCACAGAGTACAGATTTCTGATATGCAAGTTACACCCTCTCACAACCTGATTAATGTGTTCTTTGTAATTTAACTTTGAATTAAAATAAACACCCAGATTTCGAACAGAACTGACTAGATGAAGCTGTGACACACCAATGTTCAAAGCCAGGGCATTATCAGTGTCATCACTCCTGTTTCCTCTGATGATGATGATCTCAGTTTTACCATCATTCAGCTTATTTCCTTTTAGCCATCCAAATCTTAATATCAGACATTAGAGATTCAAGCTTTGTCTTGGTATCATTGATATTTGACATCTTAACATAGAGTTGGCTGTCGTCAGCAGAAAAATGATAGGACATATCGTGAGCATCAAGTAAAGATGATAAACCACTTGTGTAAATAATAAATAGAATTGGACCAAAACTGATCCGAACAGAAGGGGAGCAAAATCAGAGCTGGTGTAATCAACTACCACTCTCTGAGATCTGTCTGACAGATATGCATTAAGGTCAAAACAGCACTATCACGAACGCCATAAAAATACAGATCATCCAACAATAGTTTATTATCTACTGTGTCAAAAAGCTGCACACAGATTCAACAGAACTAGAAGAGAGGACATCCCACTACAAAGTGTTTGCCACCAAGTCACTATAAATCCTTGTTAGTGCAGTTTCAGTTTTTTTTTTTTTTTTTTATGCGAGGAAGAAGGAACCAAAGGCCATGAGCCCGTAGTAACAGTTCCCTCCAAGAGAAAAACAAAATACAATATAGAGCCAAATTCAAGATCCGATCATTTTGAGATGCCTGGACACACTGCGTTTAAAAGACTGGAGATCATAGGCAGCAGGAAATACAGACAGAGGGAGACAGTTCTAGAGCTGACCTGTTGCATAAATGAAAGACTGGGAGTAACGGTTAACTCTTGCATTAGAGAGTTGGACAGAAAAAGGATGAGAGTTTGCTGCCAGATGGGTGCTACGCGCCCGTCGTAGAGGTGGAGGAATGCAAGCAGACAGTTCAGAGGAGCAGTGACCATTAAAGTAGCGATAGAAAAGAGATAAAGATGCAACAGTGCGGCGAAGAGACAGAGGTTGAAGGGAGTCAGTAAGAGGAGGAGAGTTAATGAGACAAAAATGGTATTTTCTGTATGCTGACTGAACAACAGGAACAACTTTGTTGTGTTCCAGTAGTGGTAAGAGTTGATGAAGTATGGCCCGCTCAATAATCTTGGATAAGAAAGACAGGTTAGTGATGGGATGATAATTTTTCATGCTCTTGACATCAAGGCCAGGTTTCTTAATTAGGGGCCTAAGCAAAGCATGTTTCTCAGACTGCACATAATTACTTTCTAAGAAGCATTTATTTATTACATTGCAGATAAATTCTGCAGCGTGCTCATACACATCAGGCAGTTGTGACATGTTACACGGATCGAGTGGGCAAAATGTTTAAACTCTGATGTAACATTTGACTTTGTTTACATCCAGCAGATGAAATGTTGAAAGCAAATGATCCCCAGTGCACCAAGGTTGGAAATTGACTGAGTACACTTCACTAGGAGAACAGCTGTCTAAATCACTTCTTATGTGAGATATCTTAGTTGTAAAAAATGAAGCAAAATCAGAAGCCAATTAGGCATCAGATATAGAAGTTGGTTTAACAGTTACATTCCTCCGACCATCCAAATTGTTCACAACTGCAGACTTTTTTTTTTTTTTTTTTTTTTTATCACCACCACATGAATCAACTTTATTTTGATAATACCTAGCCTTCTGGGCTTTTACAGTGTGAACCACTGCTCTTCTCGCGAAAACATAATACAAACGAGTTACTTCAGTCTGCTGCAAGCGCCACTCACGTTCTGCCTTTCTACGTTGTCTACACAAAGAATTAATAGATAGACCATACTACGGAGAATTATCACGTACAGTGATTATTTTTACTACCTCAGGACACCAATGGTCAAAAATTGACCTAAGGTCATTGTTATAAATATCAACCAATTCATCAGAAGAAAGATTTGAAGAATCAATGTAGTTTAAATGCTGATCAATTTCAAGACACATCAACTGGTGGTCAACATTCCTGTAATTTCTGAACCTGATGACCTTTTTATATGAAGGGGATTTCGGGACATCAAAACTAAGAGTGATCAGAGCATGATAAGATATGAGAGGGTCAACTGAGTCAACCTTCACATCTGATATGGGCCTGCAACCAACAAGGGACAAGATCAAGTCAAAGACATGTCCTGAGACATGAGTTGGATTACTCGCATGATTGAAAAAATTGTTCTGGGAGATCAGCTCCAGGAATTCTGAAGAAAATGGTTTTGACTCTGGACTGTCAACCCAATAACTGAAATCACCACAAACAAGAAGTCCTCCAGATTTAAGAGAAAACACTTCAAGAAACTGCCCAAACTCCTCCATAAAACCTTGCTCTGTGCCCGGATGACCTGATTGATAGACAATTGCAATTTTAATGGTAGTCTGATGGAAATTTATTAATACTTCCATAAATTCAAATGAAGATGGGGTCAGGTCTAAGTCAATGAAAGAAACATTTGCAAGTGTTGCCGAGTGATGAGTGCTATGCCTCCACCCGGATGGTCAGCAGCAGGCCTGGGAATACTTACAATAGAATGTGTCTTATGCAAAGCATTACGAATAATATCGATATCAGACTCATACAACAATGTTTCAGTCAAGCACAAAATGTCAAGCTCGCACTGATTTAGAGTTTCGTTAATATAGTCTATCTTATTATGGATGGAAAGAATATTTAAAAGACCCATCCTTAACTGGTTCAAGAGGGATGTAGTCAGTTTTTTGAATGGTCAGAATTGGTGTTTTCAATCAATCTATTTCTATGAGAAATCATAATTGGACAGTCTCTACTTGATCCAATGTGGACAACCAACTGAATTTGAATTAGCATGTTGATCTCTTAAGGAAGAGCAGTTGATGCATTTGGGAGAATTTCTGTTACTACAATCCTTAGATTTTATGGGCTCCAGCACAAAAGACACATTTAAGTTCATCATTTTTTCTAGAACATCTCTCAGATGTATGACCAAAGCCCTGACAGTGATGACACTGTATAACCCAGAATCTGTCAAAGGCACGGCTTCTTGTAAGATCCACATAGATATAATTGCCCTGTTCTACAATGGAGGATCTCATCTCTGGCGACATCTTCAAACCAGCAGTTTTGGTGTCAATCCTTGTTCTTGTGAAGAGAAGGATGAGAGTACAACCTCGATCAACGAGCATCTTAATTTTATTGTTTTTTTCTCAGAATGTTTGGGATGATGTCAGAGTCGCCCAAGGAAGCGGAGAGGCCTGTCACGGTCATTTCTGGTAACATTTCCTTTGGCTCTGATATGCAAAAAGTGCCCTCAGAGCCAAAAAAAAATCACTCAGCACCCCAGTTGCTTCACCTTTGGCCTCAGTTGATGGAAACTTCATTACCAGCCCACCAGCCTTGGTCTTAAGTCAGCTATCAACCGGTACCGAGTTAAGTACACCTATGATGTCTTCTGGTCCCATATGATTCGTCAGGGCATCAGCACCACTCTTTGGTTTCACAATCAGTACATGCTGACTATGAATAGCTTTTTTCCGGCCATGAGCACTGCTCTCAATCACACCCCCAGGCAGATCCTTCCCTTCCCCCATGAGACCCACAAACAGCATCTGCAAGTGACTTGACCTGATCTTGTGACAGCCATGGGTGATGAGACCTTGGTCTCTAGTGTCTCCAATGTATCTGAAACGTCTCTAATTGCCTTAAAAATCGACCCAATAACTTTATCTTCAAATTCCTTCTTGGTTACGCTACTTTCTCCACTAGCCAAGACCTCGTCCGCTGGTGCAACACATTGGCTACACAGCCAGCGAACGTCCAGCTGGTGGCTCTTCTTCATAAATGGATAGTCTCTTGCACAAAATGAAACTGTTTTCTGGCAGTCATTTCCTTCCCCCAGTGGTGGGCAAGTTAATGAAAAACGTTAGCTTCGTTAAACATTAATCTGTTAATCAGATAATTAGCTTCGTTAAAGTTAATCAGTTAATTTGGCTTAATCCTGCCAAAAATTAAGGGAAGTTAACCGTTAATCCGTTAATCCGCTAGGTTTATATATGAAACCATCACCTGCCACAACAGTTTCCTTACTTTCCTGCCTGTTCATTCTGAATTTCTGTCCTGGCCAACTACTGACTACTGAGACGTACTGGACTGAGACACCACCACTATGAAACTGAATCTATGAGTATGATCCCTCCACAGTCCAAACTCCAAAATTCTGTTGGCTTAGAGTCGATACTACCAACACCATGCTTAAACCCCACAGTATCGATACCATGTTCTAGTATCGAGTATACATGAGTTCAGTGTCAGTACATGCATGGTATGTATGGAATTTGTGGATAGTGCGTGATATGACAGTAGTAGAAATTTTCATTATGGGAAATTAATTGACTTCACCATTTTATGAACTGCTTTTTTTCTCTCTCTCTCTCCAGCAACATGGTCGAAGTATGCCGTTATGAAACCTGTGTGAAGTTGTGAACCATCTGTTATATCATATAACAGATGGGTTCACAACCTCAGATCTAAGTTCACATAAATTATATGAACTTATATCCGACACACACACACACACACACACACACACACACACACACACACACACACACACACACACACACACAAATTCGTATCGATTTCTGAATCACGGTATCACTCACCACTAACTTTGACACTATCAATTTGACAATTTAAATGTCGATTCGAAGCGTTTCTGACCTAAAGTGAAATGATTTAGACATAATTAACGGATTAACGGATCAACGGAAATGTTAACGGAAGCTACCGCTAATCCGTTAAGTTAAAAAACAAATGAACGCTTTAACTCGTTAACAAAAACATTAGCTTCGTTAATAACGGATTAACGATTAACGCGTTAATACCCACCATTCCCTTGCTCCCTCAATCATACCAGAGGTATGGAAATCAGTCCTGGACTCCAAGCACGAGAGCTAGTTATATATATATATATATATATATATATATATATATATATATATATATATATATATATATATATATATATATATATACTGTACAGTATACAGTCAAGTCGCCTAAGGCGTAGCTAATTGGTTCTGGGCGAAGCCCGCACCATAGAAAACGTGCATACAAATAACTAAACCTATGGGAAAAATGGAATTTGGTTCTGGACTTTCACCCAAAGACCCCCTTTTCCACCCCGCTTTTTCCCATTTTCCCCCACTTTACACAAGCACACAATCAAGCAATCAGTCAATGCATGTAATACACACAAATTAAACACTAAACAATAAATAATAAAGGGCTTTAAGGGCATAAAATACTGAATGTACCTAACTCCGATGACGATACTGCTAAAGTGGAAGGCATAGGCTTGGGGGTTCCGAGGCAAGAGGCGTGTTTCAAACTTTGCTGCGCCCCCGTGCCATAGGTATTTTATGCGTGTGGTTCGTATTTTTTGGTTCTGGCACCTTGCCATATCATAGAAAATCGCAGCATAGAAGTCCGTGCCATAGGCGACTTGACTTTATGTATGTAGCCTATGTATGTATGTATCTATATACTGTAAATATATAGATATGTATATCTATCTATCTATCTATCTATCTAGATACCCAGTACTGGAAGGACATACTTACAGAGCTCACTGGCATTGGTATTTTTTCTCAAAAGCAAATTTCAATTCACAAATTTAACATTCGACATCTGAGTCAGCAGTCTATAAATGTGCACTTGAAGTTCAGACATGGCTGTCTGTCTGCTGGTGTTATTACAAGGGCAGGTCCTATGGTGGGCTGGCATACAGCTCCACCTGCCTGTCTTTGTTCGCAGGTTGTGAGACATCAGTCTGAGTCGTGTGAAAAACTCTTGGCAAAAGTCTGGGATATAGTCGGATGTGGAGTAAACTTTATGTACAGTCAGCGAAGAGTTAAGGCCTGTGACATAGGTTTTCAGTTTAGTTGCAGTTGTCGATTTCTTTTGTACAGTGTTTGAGATTTTAACCAAGGGGTGTGATTCCAGATTCTCTTGGAATACCTTTGCTAGGAACCAATAGGCAGACATTTTGACTCTACACATCTCATATATAGAGATAAAAAGTTGCTCGCTGTCCAGTTGGTAACATCTTGATTTAAAAAAAAAATCTCTTGTACATAAGATGGTCGAAGGAGAATATGCCTGTTTCTAACAAAGACTAACACTGATATTTTTTCTTACTCCTGACAAGCCTCTATTTAATCTGTTGCTTCTCCATACATTGTACATTAATCTTTAGCCATGATTCAGAACGATAGAGTAGGGACAACATAACGGCAGCACCAAATACCTTTTTATTAGAAATATATCGTATCTGCGAATTGGTTGCACAAAATATAACAAATTTATATACAACTGAGTCACCGTGCATCTCATGCAATGCGATTAGGCTGTCCATCTTTCTAGGATCTCTAAACCAGGCCCCAAGATAGGCTACAAGTAATGAGCAGCAAATCCTACCTCGACGTTTTCCATTATTAGTTCCTCTCCTCTCCATCATACTAGTTTCCATTGATATTGAATTTTGTTTTCTTTTCACTGATATTCATTTCATATTCTTTGCAGTATTAACAGTACCTTGAATTTTCTTATGCACATCTCATTATTTCTTACTAGAATAGGCTGACTGCATCGTCTATTAACAAAAGCACATGCAGTCCTCCCAATAAACCATCCACTGCTATTGCATTATTTATCATGCATGCTAGGTGTCACGTATCAAATTCGCGACATTTCCCTTTTGTGAGAAGCCACGAACTATTAGTGGAAAACTCACTGTGTATCGCTCAGTTAACCGTTTCTCTCTCCATTTCGGGGTATACTATTCAAAACATTCGTCACTGTTTCAAAAGTGACCGATTTAATGCACGTCACTAAGTGCTCTACTGAGCGATACTATTGTTTCTTTATTGTTCGCCCCTGCTTGCCTCGACCGTTAGAAAATGCGGCCTACTGCTCCCCCTTTGTTCCCACAACTTAGCCAGTCGAGTGTTTGTTGTGACGGAGAGAGGTCCTGTGCTCAAGAAGTGTGAGAGGTCAGCTAGCACCCAAGCTCCACTAGTACAGTTGCCCAGTACTCCCACCCCCCGGGTGATACACAGCATTCATCGACCGGTATTTCCTTTTTGTATAATGCTAGTTTTAAGAGCTTAGTTAAGGTGTTTTTCCTAGGCGTAAGTATTTAGCTTTTGCATGAGTGAGTGAGTGCGATCTCTTTATTTGATTTTGAAGTGTAACGTTAAATTTATTTTTTGTAATCAATAAATTTAACAGTTCTTGTTCTTGAGCTTAATGTAAAGTAAAATCTTGTTTCATTTCTCCATAATTAAGCTTATTTCCCACATAGCTCCTAGATTGCATAGACGTTTGACTATTCATAACTGGTACTTAGACCAGTCTTGTTGTATTAACTTAAAATCCATTGTGCCATCTAGGAGTTAAGCTTTAGCAAGAACCTGATGTTAGTATTAGTTATTTATTGTCAGGGGTGAAGTAACTTTCTCCAGAGGCTAACAGTACAGTAATTCAGTAATTGTGAGTAATTAGTCTCTGCTGTGTACTGTTGAGAAAGTTTATAAATTCTCGTTCTTAGAGAATCGTTGCTCGAATTAGCAAGACAATCATTGTCCCTGCTCTTTAATATCATTGAATATTATTATCAATTAAATAATATTTAAGCATTTATTTTAAAAACTTCGTGATATCTTAAAAACCCCGTGACAATTGGCGACCTCATTCCAGGATATTAACTCCTAGCTCTAAAGCTATTCACGAAATAGTGCTCACTCGTTCATATTTAGGTATTTATAATTAAAGTTTATAGGCACAAGTTTACTGGTGTGTACCGTTAATTTAGCAAGTGAATTTTTACTTTATTAATTCATAGAGTACTTAACTCTATTTAGTACTTTATTTTTGGTAACGCCAGACGATTTTATTCGCTCCTGGGTAGCCGCCGTACCCATTGTGTTAATTATTGAGTCTTCCCAGTCATTTGCATTTTTGCTCTAATCTTTGCCAGTTAACTAGATAAGACTGGTCACCACTAGCTTGTGTCTGTACTCTTTACTTGTGTTTATTAGTATTCGTTTGCGAAGCAGTCAGTACTCAGTTTCGGTTTGCTTAGTAAATTAGCGTCATGGCTACCACCATATTTTTACAGGAAGCCAAAGATATGGGTCTTACAGACCCAACCGAAATTAAAGAGTATATACTCTCACGGCATAATCAGGAGCAGCAGCGCGAGAATGATGCCCGTGAAGAGCGTAAGATTCAGCGCGAATATGAGTGAGAACAGCATGCATATGAACAAGAGCAGCGTGAGAAAGAGCGCGAATACGAGCGTGAACAACATGAACGCGAGCGGGAACAACGGGAATACGAGCGAGAACAGCGTGAGGAACGAGAGAGAGAACGAGAACACGAACGTGCCGAGCGAGAAGCACGCGAAAAACATGAACTTGCAGTGCTGAAGCTCAAGCGAGATTCCTTGGCTTCAGACACGTCTGGTGCAGTTGGTCCAAGCTCCACGAGCGTTCTCCCTGCACATGTCCTGGCGACCCCACGCATCAAGCTTCCTTCATACAAGGAAAGCGAGCGAATCGAGCCATACATAGCTCGTTTTGAGGACATGGCAGACATGTATCAACTGGATGAGGCAGCTAAGCGGCTTCAGTTTCTTAGCCTATTTGAGGGCCCTGCCCTCGATATTCTCCACAGAATTCGTGGAGACAATCTCACATATGAGATGATGAAAGCTGCACTCATTAAGGCGTATGGTCTCACAGTAGACGACGCCAAAGTTCAGTTCATGCGAGCTCGTCTCCAAGACAAGGAGACAGCTGTTCAGTTCCTTGATCGTCTCACAGCTTACTTAAATGAGTGGATGGAGAAAGATGAAACTCCTTCCACGCGTGAGGGGATAATTGACCTTATGCTGCTAGAGAGGTCGTGGCCTGCTGAGCTCATAGCACAGCTTAAGATCTGCCAGGTGAAAGATGCCAGCCAAATGGCAGAGAAGGCTGACGCATTCTTTACTGCATACGGGTATCAAACTCGTAAGCAAAACACCTGGAACAGAAAACCTGATAAATCTGGGAAATCGTCTCAGACTGAATCCCAGCACCAAGGCCGTTTTCAGAGTAATGGCCAAGGTCCAAAACCGCAGTGGAAGGACCAGGGGCAAAACACTCAGAAACCTGAGTGGAAGAGGTACAACAAGTACCCTAACCAGCAGCAGTATCAGCCACGCAACCGACCATTGGGACAAACTTTTCCACCACCAGCTCAAAAGAGGCAGGAAGCGAACGCAGCCTTCATTCCTCAGCAGCAGCACGGTGGTCACGTCCCTACCAGTGTGGGTACTTCCCCACAGTTCACTAGTCCCACGGTGACAGTGAACCCCCCTCCACAGATGGCCAATGTTCCATCTTCCCAATATAATTGTCAAGGCACAATGTTTGCCACATCAATTCAGCAGCCTCATGAGTGGCTAGCTGCTTCCTCCACAGGCCCTCCTGCAGGTGACAGTACCTTCCTTGTTCAGCAAGGGTTTGTGGGAGACATTCCTGTGAAGGTCCTGAGAGATAATGGTTCCTCAGGTTGCTCTGTTAAGCAGAGTTTAGTTCGGCCTGATGAGTATACAGGTCGACAGATCCAAGTTAGACTTATTGATGGATCAGTGAGATTGTTCCCTGAGGCACATATCCAGGTGGCGTCTCCATTTTTCACTGGCCTGACACTTGCAGTTGTCATGCCAGAACCTTTATTTGACCTCATCATTGGAAATATTAATGGAGTCAAGGATAGTTGCTCCGATGATGATGCTACTCAGACTTCGGCTACTGCGGTAACACGAGCCATGGCTGAGGCTCCAGACTGTGTCACCCCAGTGATCATTGAATCGCCGCAAGATCTGATGTGTAGTCAACTTGTTGTGCATGAAAAACATTCTGACCCGACACTTGCTGCCGTGCGGAACAAACAAAAGGGTCGAGTGATTAAGTATTCACGGGAGGTCGAGCCAAGTTCCTTCGCAAACAAGGACGGCTCTACCGTGAGTCACGAACACCTGAGGGCGAGGTTCGACTGCAGTTTGTTGTTCCCGCCAAGTACCGCCTAGCAGTGTTACAATGGGGTCATTGTTCAGCCTCAGGAGGTCACATGGGCAAAAGGAAGACCCAGGGCCGTATCCGAGCTGACTTTTTCTGGCCAGGGATGGGACGAGACATAGATAGTTTTGTCCGTTCCTGCAGTGTGTGTCAAAGTAACACCACTACTCAGGGATATGTCCTTCCTGTGTCGTTCATAACCACACCTGTAATCTCTGAGTCAGTTGAGAGACAGGGTAGTGGTGAAGTGGGTGCAGACCTGACGTCTCGCCCATTGGCCCCACAGGACACATTATGTCCAGGGCCTGTACATACATATTATGTACCGTAAGTTAAGGGGGAAGTTTGAGAGAGAATTCCGCAGAGGCGACTCAAGGCTAGGGAAGACCCGAGTTTGCACAAGGATTCTCAGCTCCCCGATACTAATATAAGTACTATAGGTTAAGGGGGAAGTTCGAGAGAGAACTCCGCAGAGGCGACTCGAGGTTATGGAAGACCCGAGTTTGCACAAGGATTCTCAGCTCCCCGATACTAATATAAGTACTATAGGTTAAGGGGGAAGTTCGAGAGAGAACTCCGCAGAGGCGACTCGAGGCTATGGAAGACCCGAGTTTGCACAAGGATTCTCAGCTCCCCGATGCTAATATAAGTACTGTAGGTTAAGGGGGAAGTGAGAACTCCACAGAGGCGACTTGAGGCTATGGAAGACCCGAGTTTGCACAAGGATTCTTAGCTTCCCGATATTAATATAAGTACTGTAGGTTAAGGCACAGGTTGAGGACCCGTGTGCAGTTCGAGGCTATGGAAGACCCGAGTTTGCACAAGGATTCTCAACTTGCCCGACACTAATCGTGTGTTATAATTAATGGCGACCTCGAATGTACGTTGTAGCACTGACTGCTAGGCAGAGAGAGTAATTGTAACATAATAAAATTTTGTCTCATTGACACTTTTGATGCTCCACCTTAATTGGTTTTGCAGGTACAGCAATGGGTGTAGCAGTTTTGCTGTGCGGGCCAGCTGATCGTCTGCCGCACGCTGCCGCCTCTTCTCCTCTGCTTCGTCGTCGCCATATTATTATTTACTGTGTCATTTTACACGTAGGTACAGTTACACTACAACTGTCACACCTACACCGTGTATTACATACACCATGCTACACAACAATTAGTTGTCAGTGTAAATGTAGCGAATTTTCGCTCAGTTTGACCTGAGTACAGGATTTTCACCGCCATCACGGAGTTTTTCCCTCAAGCTTGCTTCTATTAACGTAAATACGAGGGTTTTTTTTGGCTCACTGGCGACTGTGACTTTCTCCTGTAGCAGGATAGCACACACACCACAGTGTGAATCTTGTGTGACTGAGTTAGGATGTGTACATATATATATATATATATATATATATATATATATATATATATATCCACAAATTTTTTTCCCATAAGGAAAAAATTTAATTTTGTAGGGGCGTAATGTCACGAATCAAATTCGCAACATTTCCCTTTTGTGAGAAGCCACGAACTATTAGTGGAAAACTCACTGTGTATCGCCCAGTTAACTGTTTCTCTCTCCATTTCGGGGTATACTTTTCAAAACATTCGTCACTGTTTCAAAAGTGACCGATTTAATGCACGTCACTAAGTGCTCTTCTGAGCGATACTATTGTTTCTTTATTGTTCGCCCCTGCTTGCCTCGACCGTTAGCAAATGCGGCCTACTGCTCCCCCTTTGTTCCCACGACTTAGCCAGTCGAGTGTTTGTTGTGACGGAGAGAGGTCCTGTGCTCAAGAAGTGTGAGAGGTCAGCTAGCACCCAAGCTCCACTAGTACAGTTGCCCAGTACTCCCACCCCCCGGGTGATACACAGCATTCATCGACCGGTACTTCCTTTTTGTATAATCCTAGTTTTAAGAGCTTAGTTAAGGTGCTTTTCCTAGGCGTAAGTATTTAGCTTTTGCGTGAATGAGTGAGTGCGATCTCTTTATTTGATTTTGAAGTGTAACGTTAAATTAATTTTTTGTAATCAATAAATTTAACAGTTCTTGTTCTTGAGCTTAATGTAAAGTAAAATCTTGTTTCATTTCTCCATAATTAAGCTTATTTCCCACATAGCTCCTAGATTGCATAGACGTTTGACTATTCATAACTGGTACTTAGACCAGTCTTGTTGTATTAACTTAAAATCCGTTGTGCCATCTAGGAGTTAAGCTTTAGCAAGAACCTGATGTTAGTATTAGTTATTTATTGTCAGGGGTGAAGTAACTTTCTCCAGAGGCTAACAGTACAGTAATTCAGCAATTGTGAGTAATTAGTCTCTGCTGTGTACTGTTGAGAAAGTTTATAAATTCTCGTTCTTAGAGAATCGTTGCTCGAATTAGCAAGACAATCATTGTCCCTGCTCTTTAATATCATTGAATATTATTATCAATTAAATAATACTTAGCATTTATTTTAAAAACCCCAGTCATATTATAAAAACCCCGTGACACTAGGCAATCTAAATAATAAAGTCCAGCTGTAGAAGTGTGTCTGTTTGTGTGTTTTTTCGTATCTTTCACGCGAACGTTAATATATATCAACCTAATTCTTTCTGCATTATGTCAGGATAAGTACAACGAGTGTCAGAAAAATATCAAACACACTCTGGTGATGGCACACAACGCGACAGCGTGAAATAGTCTGAAATCACAACACCCAGAAATATGCAAAAATAATTTTTTCAACTTTCCCACCAGAAATGGTCATTGTGGGCTCAATAACGGTATGAAAACAAAAATAATCATATTTGCAAATGTTTGGTGATGGAAAGGCTATCAGTTACTCCAACGAATTTTTGCCAGTAAGCACAAGTCAATATATATAATAAACAGTACACTACTGGTCAGGGGTCCTTGGCGGACGTCGATCACAGTGGTGAATATGGCAGAATTTAAAATCTGTTTTGTGCACATGTACATTGCTTGGATAACTTGGAGCATAAGTTTACCACATCTAAGGTCATGTAGGAGCTCTATCATCTTTTTGCTCAGAACCCTGTCGTATGCTTTACTGAGGTCAACAAACAAAACATATATCTGAATTTTTTATAAACTGCAAAATTACATAATAGCTGCAACGAAAATATTTGTTACAAGCAACTCCTTTTCTTTTGTGCGCAAGCCTAACATTTGCTAATGTTACACATAGCAGCAATCAATGTAAATTTATTGTGATCTGTATTTTTGCCAATGTGTCCATGACAGAGATTTCCCGTTAATTATCGGGGAACATCTTGCTACCAGATTTGAAATAAAGACTAGTGTGATATAGCACCATGTAGCTGGGTAGCTTACACATGTAAATACAGCATTATAAAAAAACAAAAGGAATAACAGCTATGATACACGGGGCACCTCCACAGTACCCAGACACATACCACTATAACTTTTGTTCTTATTTGCACCTTTGATCATCTCTGTCAGTCTGTCAATAGTCAGTTAGTCATTTAAAATGGGAATGTAAGCCACACCATTTTCTAGGTCCATATCCTTGATATCTAGAGCATTTTTTGGATTTAGTATACATTTGTCTGATTTCCTCCCTACACATCACAAGCACTGGACTAACCTGTGGAGCTGGTCAGTGCAACTTCTGCAGAGACTGGATCCACACCACATGCAGATACCAGACACCACCAAACGATACGAGTATGTGACAGGTGCAACACCTCCAGAAACACTCCTTCCACCATACTAAACAATCCCCCCAGTCCCCTCCAGCAAAGTGGTTCTTAACCTATGGGTCGCGACCCAAATTTAGGTTGCCAAGCCATTTGGAGTGGGTCGCCAAGAGACAAATATATTACTGATATTATTAATGTTGTATACTATTACTTTTTAACATATTACCATACCTGTCGATACTTCACACTTTATATACTCTCTCTCTCTCTCTCTCTCTCTCTCTCTCTCTCCTACAGTAGGCGATTGCATTTGGCGTAAAAAAAAGATTATTAACATGCACACAACTGGGAGTAGAATACCGGTACTGTACATTTTATTTTTTTAAACTTAACCGTTTTCATTTCGGAGTAATGATGCCCAGCTCATGGCTTGCGTACAGTACCGAGGTCCAGAAAACATGGAAGAGGAATTTCTGTTCTGTCGGCCATTACACACAACCACAACCACAGAATATATTTTCAGTACTGTGGACTCATTCTTCAAGGAAGAAGGGCTTCAGTGGAATCAGTGTTTTATGTCTGTTGTGATTGTGCACCTGCAATGCTGAGAGTACGTCATGGCTTCATTGCTAGAGTTAAAGAAGAAAATCCATTCGTGCTGATTGTTCACTGTCTCCACAGTGAGAAATCTTGCTTCTCAGGGGTTGTCACCTGAGTTACAGAAAGTGATGCAGGAAGTCATCCAGGAAGTCAGTTTCATTAATCTAGGGCTGTGCCCTCCAGGATCATCAGTCGGATGTGTTTTGATTTTGGTTCAGAACATGTACACATGTTGTACCACTCTGAGGTTAGGTGGCTGTCAAGAGGAAGGATGCTCCAACAGTTGCCTGAAATGCGGAACGAGACTGAGATATTTCTAGCAAAAAAGAATCATTCACTGGCCCCAAAGATTCTCTGATTCAAAGTAGATGATGCAAATGGCTTATCTTGTAGATATCTTTGCTAAGATTAACGCCTTGAACAATTCAATGCAAGGTCACGATCAGACATTAGTTGGGCTGTCAGAGAAGGTAACTGCATTCAATGGGAAACTGAAGCTGTGGAAGAGTAAAACTGAGACTGGGAAGACTGCGTCGTTCCATCTTTGAGTGAATTTCTGGAAGACGAAAAATTTTCTCTCACCCAGGTCCAAAGCATCATTGTGGAACATATCTCCAGACTAATCGAAGAGTTTTTCACTACATTCCTGAGAATGTGATGAAATATGCCTGGGTAAGAAATCCCTTCAGCACTGAAGCTGAAGACTGACCTGACGAGATTTCGAACATCAGCTACCTCCAGGAGCAGCTCATCGAGGTTCAGAATGATGAAACACTTCGTTATGATTACAGGAAACAAAACGAATCACTGAGCTCATTCTGGATCAGAGTTTACAAAGAAAAGAAAATTCTTGGAGGTGAAGCCCTGAAAGCACTCCTTCCCTTTGCTACAACTCATTTGTGAGAGGCAGGATTTTCTGCACTCATAAAATACAGAAACCGTCTACAACCAGAGCATGACCCAAGATGCAGGGTGTCATCTAAATCACCCCAGTTTGAGAAGCTTATTGAAACTTTTCAGTGCCAGGGATCTCACTTTATGTATCAAACAACATCCAAAATAGTGACTCTCTCCTTAATGGTCAGAACAAATAGGTGTATCATGAACATGAATGAATTATTTTGATTTTCTGATCTTCGATTTTTTTCTTCCTGCCAAAATGTGTTGATATTTTAGTTCTTAGGAAGTGTGTATAATAAAAATGAAATTTATTTATCATGACATCAATAAAATATTGAAATATTACTTTGGTTTTAGTCACATGATATGACACATATGTTTGTTTCAGTTCCGGTGCAGAGTAAGTTTACGAGGGTTTGGGTCGCCATATAGACCATCTTATGGATTTTGGGTCGCCAAGAAAAAAGGTTAAGAACCACTGAGCAATACCCTACTCACACAACCACCGCAACCACAACTCAGCCCCGGTCCGCAAACACTACACTTGCAAGAACGGATCCACAAGAGATGTGCACCACTTCAAAATGGCAACGTAAGTATACTACAACTCATTGCTGATCGCCTTCCCTCCAAAACGCCAAAGCTGAAGACTTTCTTCACAAACTCAACATAAACACTGCATCCCTACAAGAAACAAAACTCACATGCACACACGAAACTCCACACATTAGACACTGTTCACATATCCGCACAGACAGACCTGATGACTATGAAGGAAGCTATATCACTTCAACTTACGAATCCATTTTCTATAAAGACAACACAGACAAGACAGTCACTCCTTCTAGAATGACACCACATTAAAAATATGGTCAATCACTGTCAGCTCTGGTCACAGACAAGAAAACATTTTAACACTAATACTTCCCTTGACATTTCACATGCCATACTAGAACAAAAGGACCCTCATCTTCTCCCTCTAGCACAAACACGTACTTCAATCATTACTGGAGACTTTAATGCTATATGCACTGCCTGGTACAAACACAATCATGGCAACTGCAAATGCCTCAACACTGCAGCATTGCCTTCTCCCTCCTCCCCAGACCATGCATTCTGTTCATCCACACTTTCACACACCACCACATGCTAGAAGGAACCCAGACTCCCTTCAGATCATCTTACCATCTTCACAAGAATGCATTCCAAAACAGAGCAGTGGCACATCACTTACACAAACTACAAGAAAGCGGACTAGATTACACTCACTGAAGAAACAGAATATCACTTCAGCATACTAATCAAGATACTGATCACCACAATCGGCAGGCACGTTATGAAATTTAATATCATACGTAATGCAGAGAAGCACTATATTTCAGTAAGTGATAGAAAACACTACAGCTCAAACTCTATACTGGATTTTATTCACATAGAATAACGAAACTCATTCATACACAACTCCCTTTCTCCTCCCTTCCAGAGCACACACACACACACACATACACACACACACACACACACACACACACACACACACACACACACACACACACACACACACACACACACACAACAAGGCTCCAGCAATAAAACAACAAAATGGACAATAAAATTATCACACAGAAAGCAGAAAATTGGAAAGTTCTGTAGCAGCAATGTCACTCTACAGACCTCTCTCTGCTCTCCAAAACACTCAACAGCGTTATTAATCACAAACAAGAACATCTAAGACCCCCACTGAAGTAACTATCAACACTCAGCACACCTCTTTTTGCAAAGAACAGGCAGACATAATCATGGTCCATTACACAAGCATTAGTTACCATGCAGGCAGGACGTACGACACATTGCCCTGTACGCTTGGCCAACCTGGCCAACAACTGGCCATACCTAATTAGTACCTTTATATGAGTCAAGTTCTGTACCAGGTTAAACTAAATGGTGTCCTAATATAAAAGAGGAAGTTTTAAGTAAGAGTGTTGTTCAAATAACAGAATAAAACAAAGTAGTGCAGGAATGCACCCAGCAAGCTCGTCAGCTTATTGTGTTTAGTCTACTCACCAGGGAACGTAAGCAGAATGTTTGCACTCAGTGCCACAAGATATCTACCTACTTCAGAGAAGCAAATTTGGAAGGAGCTAAGAAAAGGGATAAAGGCGAAAGCAGGATGATGATTTCTACCAGGAACTGGTTGAAATGAAGATGTAAAATAAGCTGTTAGAACGGGTTAACAGATTGGAGAAGGCATTTCAGAGTGAAATGGATGAAATTAAGAAACAATTGCACATGCAGCAGGAGGAAAATGAAAAATTACTAAAGGAAGTCAACAAGAAAGACTCAACAATAGATGAGCTGACAGTTGAGGTAGGTTCACTTAGAAGGAAAACTAATGAAATGGTATGTACTGTTGTAAACCACGAGAGTATCATGGAAGAGTTCAGAAATGATACAGAGACAATTAGGCAAGTAAGCAATCTGACAGATCCGTGCAGTGATAATGACGAGAAGATAACCCAGGTGAATGAAGCGATGCAAAGCTACAAAAATGATATGGAAACTACATATGCTGAAATGGTGAAAGTAAAGAAAGACTTAGAAACATGACTTGAAGAAAAAAGCAATCAAAAGGAAATGAAAAGAATAATCCGAAATAATCCATATTGGTCAAAGATTCAGCAGATATCAACTTATCTATAGTTATCACTGGTACAGAGGAGGAAGAAATAAACAAAAATAAGATCTCGAGTGACAAAAACGAGATGCCAAATGTAATGAGCATATTGAAGGAAGTATCAGAGGACACCTGTAATAAAGACATAGAGGAACACAAAAGGCTAGGGAAATATGAGAGAAATAAGTCAAGGCCTCTGAAAGTAACCTTCTGGAGTATAAACACTGTGGAGGCGATACAAAAAATTGCAAAAGAAACTTATAGAAAAAGAGGAATTAAAAAATGTAAGGATGAAAAGATGCCTAACTCAAGAGGAACTGGAATTACTAAAAGAGATGAGGGAAGAAGCAAAACAAAAAACGAGGGAAGATCAGAGGAGGAGAAGAATACATTTTTTTTTTTTTACAGAGTGATTGGATTGCAGGTACGAAAGTGGGACATAACCAGGAGGAAATAAGAAGGAGACCTAAGTCACGACAAGTATGTAAACAAGATGATTAAGTTGATGTACTCAAATGTAGATGGAATGGTATCTAAATTATTAGAGATGAATAATTATATCAAAGAAAATGAACCACATATTATTTGCCTAACAAACAAAATTAATACCAAGGATATCAAACGAAACCTTCCTAGAGGAATACAATATATGGAGAAGAGATAGGAATTAAAAAAAAAAAAAGTAGGAGGAATTATAATAGTAACAGAAGAAAAATCTACAAGTCAAAGAAATAGAACTAGATATACCCTCATAAGTAGAAATGATTGCAGTAGAGATTAATGCAAAGGGCAAGTAACTGTGGCAAATTTATACATGCCACCCAGGTGAAACACATGGGAAGGAGGTGAATATGAAGATCTGGCAGAGGGTACAATTCAGAGTTTAAGAGCATTACGGCATAGAATGGAGGAGAAATCTGAAAGAATTATATTAACTGGAGATTTTAATAAACATAAATTAGAATACTCTAGACATAAAGAGCCAGGAAAGCTGTTGGGACCAAAAGCTCCTGGATCTCGTGCAGGAGTTTTTCCTAACGTAATTTGGAAAGCACCAGAAAAAGAGGACTTGATGTACCATCAATAATAGGTCTTATATTTACTAGGCAAGAAAACGATATTGACAGTATAATGTATCACCTTCCATTCGGCAAAAGCGACCATGCAGTACTAAATTGCAACTTCAGGATTGCATATGACATAGTTAACAGTAATGATAGTTACAAAAAGAGCCTAAACTATAAAAAGGGAAACTATCATGACCTAAAGAAGTACTTCTTAGAAACAGATTGGGAAAAGTAGCTTAGAGGACAAGATTTCTATCTATCTATCTATTGCCAGACGCCTCAATCCCGTTTGGGGTGGCCACAAACAAATCGCCTCCAAGTCGCCCTGTCCCCCGCCATTTCACTGCCCTGCTCCCAACTCACACACCCCTCTCTCATATACCTCTCCACCCCATCCCTCCATCTCATCCTCGGCCTCCCCCTCCCTCTTCCCCCCTCCACCTCACTCACATACACTCTCTTCGTCAGCCTTTCACCCTCCATCCTCTCCACATGGCCAAACCACCTCATTGTGTTCCTCATAACGCTTCCTATCACATCCACATCCACACCACAACGCTCCTTTATATCCTCATTCATCAGCCTGTCTCTCCACGTGACTCCACAGGCTCCTCTTAAATAACTCATTTCCACTGCTCTCACTCTTGACTTGTGTCCTTCCAACAATGTCCAAGCTTCACTTCCGTACGTTAGAGTTGGTATCACAATACTGTCATGTAGTAACTTTTTCACTTCCATGCTCACTTCCCTGTTTCTTATCACTGCTTTCAAGGAACCAGCAACCTTTCTTCCCTGCTGTACCCTTTCAAGCACTTCACCCTCCAAACCTCCATCCTTACTCATCACACTACCCAAATACTTAAACGTACTCACATTTTCCAATTCCTCACCATCTAACCTCGCTGTACATTCACTAACTTCACCTCTCTCAAAGACCATCACTTTACTCTTCCCTACATTCACCTTTAGGTTCCGTTTCTTACACACTCTCTCAAACTCATCCACCAAGCCTTGCAGCTCCCCTTCGTCTTCACTCAACAACACAGTATCATCTGCAAACAACAGTACAGGGAGTTTCCAAACACTATCCTCTCTCACCAGGGCCACTCCAACATCCACTACCCTACCTTGTACCTCTTTTATTACCCCATCCATGTACAGATTGAACAACCATGGAGACATGACACATCCCTGTTTCAACCCAACTTTCAAGGAGAAAAATTCACTTAGTTCACCATCCACACGCACTGCAGCCTTCGCACCATCGTACATACTCTTCACAGCATTCAACAACTTCCCATCTACTCCATATATTCTTAACACTTTCCACAATCCTTGTCTATCCACCCTGTCATATGCTTTCTCCAAATCCATGAAAGCCGCAAACAACTTCTTTCCCTTCTCGAGAAACTTTTCCACTAAAGATCTAAGAATGAATATCTGATCTACACAACCTCTTCCCTTCCTAAAGCCTCCCTGTTCTTCTCCAACTAATTTCTCTGTTCTTTCTCTAACTCTGTCTATAAGTATCCTACCATACACTTTTCCTATTATACTAAGAAGACAAATGCCCCTATGATTACCACACACTTCTTTTTCCCCTTTTCCTTTGTACAAGGGAATAATTATACCTGACTTCCAATCCTCCGGGACTCTACCTTCCTCCCAGGCCAATCTGCACATCTTCCACATCCATTCTACTACTATCTCTCCCCCATGCTTCAGCATTTCACCACACACTCCATCAATTCCCGGGGCTTTCCCCGATTTAACTTTCTTCATTGCTTCCACAACTTCTATCCTACTGATTTCTTCCTGTCTTCTCACCTCCCTCCTTCTCCCAGCCATTCCCCAGCCACTTATACTCGCAATACTTCCATCCTCTACGTTCAAAAATTCCTTAAAGTGTTCTCTCCATCTGCTCACTTTTTCTCCCTTCTCCACTAGTAATCTACCATTTTTATCTTTCACTCCCCTGCTAACTTCACTTCCACCCTGTCTTACTCTTTTCACTTCTCTCCAGAACATTTTCTTACAGTCCCTCCACTTTACACTCAAATTCCTTCCAAATTCCTCATCCACTCTCTTCTTACTCTCTCTTACTAATCTTTTCACCTCTCTTCCTTTCCACATATAACTTTCTCTTCCGCCTCTCAACTTCTTCCACGCCCCTATTTCTCACCCATTCATTGTATGTTTTCTTCTTTTGTGCCACAGCCTGTTTCACCTCTTCAGTCCACCACGCTGTTCCTTGCACCCCCCTCCGTCTTCTCTTCCTTCCACACACCACATCACATGCTGCACATATTTCTTCTGTAAATATCTTACACACACCTTCCACGTCTCCCATCTGCTCCAATTCATATTTGCCCAATCTTTCCTCCACTTCTCTCTTATACTCTGCCTTTTTCTCATCCTCTTGTAACCTTTCCACTCTCCTTGCAACTACTCCTTCCTCTCGTCTTTCCCTTCTTCTATTCCTCCATCTCACTTGCATCCTAATTCTGGCCACCACCAAGTAGTGGTCAGAAAGTCCACTCCCCCAACCTCTATACACTCTTGCATCCTTTACACATCTTCGCATCCTTTCATCCACACACACATAATCAATCATTGCCTTCCTTTCATTCAGTTCACCACCCACCCTTCTCATCACTCGCCATGTATACCTGTGGATCATTTTATGCCTGAAGAGGGTATTGGCTATCACCAACCCCATCCCAGCACAAATGTCCACTAACGCACTCCCATTCTCATCTATCTCGGCAGGCACACCCCACTCACCAACTATTCCATCCACCTTCACATTACCAACTTTACCATTCATATCACCAATTAAAAACACTCTCTCATTCCTTCCAAACTTTTCCATGCACACTTCCACATTTGTCCAGAACTCTTCTCTCACTCTTCTAGCACGATCTTGCGTTGGCGCATACACACACACAATCGCCCACATTTGTATTCCAACTTTCAACTTTACCCACACAATCCTTGACCCAACTGATCCATACTGTCTTATGCTCTTCTTCCATCTTTTACTCACAACTATACACACTCCTTCCTTTGCCCTCTCATTCTCATCTACTCCTGCACATATACCCCATCCATACTTCCATTCTCTCACACTTTCTCCTCTCCATTTTGTTTCAGTTATTCCACATACATCCACTTTCGCACCCTCAAGCACCTGGACAATCTCTCTCTCTTTCACCTCATCATTCGCTCCTCTTACATTCCATGTACTCAATACCATGTCCTTTGTCCGGTCCTGGGTCGTCATCATTTGGTCAGTCCTTGTCCGAGGCTTCTTGTTTGTTTTTTTAGTTAGTTGTTTTCCGGGGAGGGGCACTAACCCTCCGCCAACCCTTTTAGTCGCCTTTTACGACAAGCAGGGATACTGGGGGAGTATTCTTGAAAACCCCCCTACCCCCAGGGGGGGTATATATAAAAATATATAAAAAATTCTGTGAACTTTATGAAACAGGAGTCCAAAATTACATCCCACAGTACAACGAAGCAGAAAAGTAAATAAAGAAATGGTTTAATACAGCTTGTAAAAAAATCAAAAGAAAAAAAAAAACTTGTGGAATAGATACAAAAGACATGATAGTGAGAGGGCATATAACAAGTATAAACAGGCAAGAAACAATTATACAAGAGTAAGGAGAGAAGCCCAAAGACAGTTTGAGGAAAACTTCATAAAGTAGTGATCAACCGAAGCTATTTTACATCTACTTCCGAAGCAAAACCAAAGTAAAAGGTAAAATACAATCCATTACGGATGAGGGGATCATCTATACATAAAAGAAGATATTTGTGAAGCGCTAAATCAGAATTTCCGATTAGTTTTTACAGAAGAAAATAATTTTGCGAGGGATGATATGGAATATGCATGCCCACACTTATTACGAGATATACAAACATCAGAAGAAATAATACAGGAGGAGTTAAGTAAATTAGACAAAGGAAAAGCAAATGGTCCTGATGAAATTTCATGTTGGGTGCTACATGAATGTGCAAAGGAGTTAAGTAGACCATTCTCTTTAATATTCAAGGAATCCTTGGGGCAAGGTAAACTACCTGACATTTGAAAGAAAGCAAACATTGTTCCCTTATTCAAGAAAGGGAATAGACAAAATCCACACAACTACCAACCAGCATTACTAACCAGTGTTGTAAGCAAGATACTAGAAAAGCTGATAAGAAAAGTTTGGGTAAATCATCCAGAAGAACATAATGTGATAACAGAAAGACAGTTTGGTTTCAGAAAGGGAAAATCATGTACTGTATTATTAATCTGTTGAGCTACTCTGATAAAATAGCAGAAACATTACAGAAAAGAGAAGGATGGGTGGACAGTATCTATCCAGATTTCAAGAAAGCATTTGACAGAGTATTCCACCAAAGACTTCTATGGAAAAAATACCATCAAGGAGAAATCCGAGGCAAACTGTACTGTTGGATGCAAGATTTTCTTGGAAAAAAGGAAATGAGAACAGTATTAAGGGGGAAATTACTCATCATGGAGGAAAGTGACTAGCGGAGTTCCACAGGGCTCACTGTTGGCACCAATTATGTTTTTGGTGTAAATAAATGACATAGATAGCAACACTGGAAATGAAAGCTATCGAATTATGTTTGCTGATGATGCAAAAATACAAAGGAGAATTACTAACACAGACTCTTGTAAAGAGCTACAAGAATTAAATAAACATCATGAATGGAACCATAAATGGCAACTGGAATTCAGTGTGGACAAGTGTCATGTAATCAAGTTCGGCAAAAGTGGAAAAAGACCTGATTGGGATTATAAGTTAGGATGTAAATCCCTACACATATCAGAAAGAAAGAAGGACCTAGGTGTGATTATCAATAACAGACTGTCTCCAGCTGACCCCATCAGTGAGAAGGTACGGAACATTTATACACTGCCTGGAAATATGAGAATAACATTCACATACATAAATGAAGACATGCTGAGAAAGATAACATCATTTATCAGACCAATCCTGGAGTATGCATCAGTAGTCTGGAATCCTCATCTCAAGAAACACATAGATAAGTTTGAAAAAGATCAAAGGGCCGCTACAAGATGGGTACCAAGTTTAAGGGATCTAAACTTCAAAGCAAGACCAGAAAAACTGAATCTACCTACACTAAAGGAGATAAGGAAAAAAGGAGACATGATTATGCTATGTAAATGCATAACAAGGGAGGAGAAAATAGACATAAATGAATATATAACATATGGGGAAGCATCAGTAAGAGGACACTGCAAAAAAATGCATAAAACGAAGGCGATAAAAACGTAAGGAAAATTAGTTTCCCAAATAGGGAAACTGATCAGCGGAATGCACTACTGAATGAAATAGTGTGTGCCAAAACAATTCATAAATTAAAGATATGTAAGATAAAAATGGTTTAAAACACGGGACAGTACGAGCTTGATTCATTCCTGTAAAGATACAATTAGGTAAGAACAATTAGGTAAGAACCAACATGCACTGAGTTTGAAAACCAAACGTCTTTGCATGGAAAGTCCTTTCCAGGTGGCCACAACAAATTCCCCTTGACTTCAGGAGAGACATGTAATATTACAGACAAAACAAACAGTGGCAGCTCCAGGAATTATTCTAAGGGGGCTTCCTGAGAGCAAGGGGGGGATGGGGGTACCCTGAGGTGACCCGACTGCTGAAAGGGCGAGGCAACAAACTTGGAGGTCTGGGGGGACAAAGGGGGCTGAGAGGATTTTCGGGGGCTTAAGTCCTCCAAGCCCTTCCTTTCTGCCGCCACTGAAAAAAGAACTCAACAAGCACAGGGCATGATGGTGTCAGCAACTTAAACCTGAAACACTTAGGGTTAGACAGTATCTGGGCCTTCACAAATGTCATCAACTACTCTTAAATACAGTGTAGCATTCCTAACGTCTGAAAACTTGGAACAATTATAACTATACTTTAGCTAAACAAGGATCCAACATACCATTCTTTGTACAGGCCCATGACACTACTCAGCACGCCATTAACCCGCCACGTGCCGGCTATTTTTAGCCCTCTGGGTCACCCCAGTGCCGGCTATTTTTCGACCTTTTTTTTTTGGCTAAAATGATAGATTTTGATGTGGAAACAACGAATTTCGCCATTAAAATGCTCACCGAGGGTCGGAAATCGGTGTGATTGAGTCCTGCATACTCATGTACATGTATAGCCGCTCTCTCACGCTCACCACGTACGTGAGAGAAAGCCGTTTTCTATGTAAGGTATACTCAGGTATTTATGCAGGGAAGGTATAGCAATGTTCAGTACACATTTCTGATCACTTATTACTTCAGCATCTATTACAATTTGCGTGTCATTCTCACTGTGAATGCATTATCTTACACATACTTGAAGATAGGTACAACCTGACCTCATTACGTACAGTCCTGGCACTTACAAGAAGGTATTTACAACTTGACTTCACTATATAGTCCTTACACTTACAAGAAAATATTTACAACTTACACTTACGTGAAAATATTTACAAAATGCCTTCATTGTGTACAGCACTGGGTGAGGCACACAGGCAGAGTAAGGCAGAGTGAGCGTGAGGGGGGGAGCGAGTAAGTGTATGGCCTTGACGGCCTGAGGGATGGTAGAGGAGCAGTTACCTTACATGCCTGCCAATTTTTACCTGTGAATCTTAAAAAATGCGGTCACAGTTTTTTATTTTAGACTGTTTTAAAACTGCACTAGCACTGGCTGCGGCATTATGTCAGATCGTTTTAAAACGGCACTGGCACTGGCTGCGGCATTATGTCAGATCGTTTTAAAACGGCACTGGCACTGGCTGCGGCATTATGTCAGACCGTTTTAAAATGGCACTGGCATGCCGCGGATTAAAGATTACTGCACACCTAATTCTTAACAAAGTCACCCCTCATGTTTCCCTTGCTCCCTTACAGCACTACTTTGGAGCACTTCATTCCACAGACACCTTATTAACCAACTTCACACAACACACATCTGATGGCATCTATTTTGCACAGCCGTAGAGTGTTCACTTTTGACAGTAGACATTGGTAAAGTCTTTGTTGCCACCCCTCAAAGCAAACAAATCACAAAAATCTACGATATAAACATGTAGAACAATGCTGACTTGATACATGCTTATCTGGTGGTCAGGCATATGTTATGCCCTTGGGCAAGTCACCATGAACACGAGATTTTCCTAACAGAGTTCCACAGGGCTTATATGTGCATGACATTCCCACACTCCAACTACCCACAAATTTTACCTCATGTACAGCTGATATTACCATAGCAACTTCACATCCCAATCCAGGCACAGCCTTCACACTGGAAAAAGATTACCTCAGCACACTTCAGGCATGATAAGAAGCTGACAATCCATCCATCCATATCCAGCTCTAAACTCTTTGCCAGCAGCAATCATGAGTACAGGTTTTCTCCCAACATCATACTTTGCAGTGTACCTGTGCCACACACACCCTCCACTACATGGAGCGACATGTGACACTGGATTCATCTTAAAGAATCACATACAAGATATCACGAGGCAGTGCACCCCCAGAGTCAGTGTACTAAGGGCAATTAATGGGGCATGCTTTGGGCAACAACAACAAGCAGTCTCCTTACTCAGCAAGCAATATATTAGATAAGTGACGTCCTGTGTCTCAAGGCATGGGTTTCCATCCTATCTAATGCCCAGTATAAAACTTTGCAGACCATATGGAACAAAACCGCTTACCCAGCTCACTGATATTTTGAAATTAACCCGTGCCATCCTGGCGACGTGAATTAACGTCCGCACATAATGTGCACTCATGTCCCGGCGACGTGAATTAACGCGGGAACATTGCAAGTTGCATAATTTGCACAATTTTCAATTTTTGCGAGTGATTTCGCGAGTGATTTTTGGCACGTATACACGGGACACCTTCCTCTATTCCTCTACAAGATGCCAAGCAGGGACAATGCCTTACACCGCATAACCTGTCCCCCCCCCCTACACGCCATTGTCTCGGCAATTCACCTGTTACCAGTGACCTGGCCAATAAAGACATTCAGGCCCAGAGTGATTCCCCAATCGATGGCAATGTGGAGGACAAAGTTTACATAGCATTAGAGGAAGAAACAGTCAGAAATGATGATTAGGTAATGTGGGGAAAAAAGGTCATGAATGGTGATGAGTTAGTGAGTGAAACAATGCTTATAATGCCTATATTACTGTTTGAAAACCAATATACTCTTGTACTACATATAAATTCGTACCAAGTAAATAAATAAATACTGTTTATGAGTGGATAATATAGTTACCCTCCCATAGAACTCGTTTTCTTTGGTGCCAGCCTGTTAGAAAACCCAGTCAGGTAAGGAGGAACTCATACCTGGACTGAGTATTTTAAACCTCAGGTGAGCGATTTCTCTACGAATTTTCGATGTTTCTCACCAAAAGCGGATGTTTCAGCCAAAAAAAAAAAAGGTCCAAAAATGTCGGGACTGGGGCGTACCACTGCTCAGAAAACGTCGGGATGGGGCGGGTTAATTCCTTCCTAATAGAGAATATCTTGATATGAGTGGCAAACAATTCTTGGAAGCAGTCACTGCCAGTATACAACACCATTCTCATTACATGACAGAACATCACAGCACAATTAGGCATATAAAACAGTCACAATACAAACATTACCAAAACCCTACTGAACAACATTTCACCTCTAGACATTCCAACAACAGCAATGGAGAAACATCAACATTCTCATTTCAGGTACAGGTCATACAACATATTAGTTCAGTGTTTCTCAAGCTTGCTCCATTCATTCCCCACTCATGGGTAACTTAACATCCTTGTGGACCCCCTTCAGGTTTCTCTCAAGCCCATCACAAATGATGAAAAAAATCTTTTGGTGCTTTCCATTTATGTGAATGCTTACAACTATCAGTCACAATGCATATTTTGTTACATATCAATGACATGGATGAAACTGTTTGATATCAGTCAGTTGACTGACTCGAGGTTGAGTCTATGAAAAGGCACATCTCAAATCTAGGTCCATATCTAACTGGTTTCGGCTTTTAATCTGTATGCGTAGAAGGGTGGAGAAACCAGATTCACATATACTGTACATGTGGAAAATGACAAGAGGACTCAAAGTGCGATTTCACAAGCACACTCTGATCTACCATGGCCCCCTTGTGGGCCATGGCTCTCAGTTTGAGAACCAATGCCTTAGCTGGAACACTGCATTACAAGCCTACCCTCCCAATATTCCTTCATCAAAGGTATCGCTAAACATAGCTAGTCAGTTGCATCTAACTTGAGTTAGATCAGGACATCAAACTTCTTCACTTACCATCTTAGATCGGGTTGGGTGTAACCATAGGTGACACCTGCCCTGCTTGTAGACCAGATCAACACAACACTAGTGGAGCACTGCACAACGTATGCCACACTAAGACACAGTCATGACATCAACGGTGTAGGGAACCTATGAGACGACGCGACAGCAGCAGTTGCTTACCTGTGATCGACGGGTTTGCCTGAACAGGTGGATTTTGGTTAAACATCATCATCTTAATTTCTGCAGGCGAGAATTCTACCACTGAACCATCTAGAGTTGGCGATGGGCTTACACGTGGTGGCGTTGCGCACTTTGTGTAGGACGCTGCAGCATCCACCCAGGAGTCAAATCTCTTCATAGTTTCCTGCATTTTGCCATAGGGAAGGACCCAGATCTGATACCGATGAGGCGCTGTCTGCCACACGGAGGCACTGGTTCTCTACACGGTTAGATGTCTTATACTGTTCCCCTAGGACGACCCCACAGAAGCAGATGCTACCAGTGATCGACGGGTCTACTATGCCAGACAGGCCTTAGTTAAGCAACAACCAAAACTTAATTCATGTAAGAAATTCAGTAGCGAAAGGGTTATGAAGGGTATGTCTAACCACTGGTTGAAAATTCTACGGTTAGGTTGTGAAAATAATTGGAAGATAACAAGAACAAAATGATACGTCCTCGATTTGAAGTGTTGAAAGCTTGTCCCACCCTTTTCAGTCTTTCTCTTCCTAATCAGCCATTCCCAATTCCCCATTACCCTATTCTTCTGCGTCTATCTCTTCCTCATTCATCATCATCATCATCATCATCTCTCTCTCTCTCTCTCTCTCTCTCTTTTCACCCATTATCCCAAGCCATCTCTCTTTCAGTCTTTCTTTCTCTCTCACCCTGACCTCGCTCGTCCTCCTTCCGTATACAGTTCTCATGATCACCTTTACCTCATTTATCATCCTCCTACTCCTTCCCATCCACTCTTCTCATTCAATGACCTGTCTCCTTTCTCTTATTTAATGCTCTCTCTCCTTATCTCATCTTCTCCTTCCCAACCTCAATCATATCTCGTCTTTCCAACTCAACCTTTCCCCTCTACTCCAGTTTCCCCTTGCTCTCCCCATCATTCTCTCTCTCTCTCTCTCTCTCTCTCTCTCTTTCTCTCACGCGCTATTTCTCCCCACTCCTTCCTCTCCGTCTCCTCTCTCCCTCTTTTTCCCATTATGTTTCCCCTCCATCTAACCTCTCTTCACCTACTCTCTACCTACTTCTTTCCCCTTCCAACCACTTCATCCCCCTTTGTCTACTTTGCTTCTCCCTTATCCCTTATCCGCACCCGTCCTCTGTCCTCCCCCCCCTTTTTTTTTTGTTATCCCTCCTTCCGTTTTCTCCCTGTTCTCCTAATTTCTCCCTTCCCTCCTCTCTTTTTCCTCTCTGTTATTTTTTTTCTCTCTCACGTTTGCTTCTTCTCTATTCTTTTCTTATTCTCTTTATCCTTAATCTCTCCACTTTCCCTTCACCATCCCCCCTACCTCCCTTTGCCTCTCCAGCTCTCTCTCTTTTCCCTACTATCCTCCCTCGGAACTCCACGCCAGATCCATAACTTATCTTCTTACATCTTACATACACTCCAGTTCATTATTATCCTCCTCTTTTCTCCCTTACACACACTACCCCGCTCTCTACACCGTCTCCTTACCTTTCTTTCTCACCCCTCGCCATCCTTCCCTCTCCTTCTCTCCCTCTATCTCTCTTTCCCCTTCTTCTCCCCCTTCCATCTCTTTCTCTCCCTTTTCCTTCCTCGATCCTTACACTCCCCTCTTTCTCTCCTGTTCCTATTGCTTCACTTATTTCTTCCCCATCCTGTGTCCATCCCTTCTCTCCCTCTCTCTCTCTCTCTCTCTCTCTCTCTCTCTCTCTCTCTCTCTCTTCCTTTCCTCCCCTTTTCTTCCCCTCTCTTCCTCTCCTCACATATCTTGTACATCTTTTTCTCTCCTCCCTCTCCTACCCATCCTTTCCTCTTCTCCGTTCTCTTGCCCATCTCTTCGTCTCCTCCTTTCTCTTACGCATCCCTTGCTCTCCTCCCCCTCCCATTCTTCCCCCCCCCTCCCTCCAACCCCTCTCTTCCTCTCTTTCCCTCACCTCTTCACCCCCTCCCCTCCCTCGCTATAGCCAAGGTTCGCCCATAATTACAAAACTTTCTCTCCCCTGGTACAAATGATACAGGAGACTCGCTGTGTGTGTGTGTGTGTGTGTGTGTGAGAGAGAGAGAGAGAGAGAGAGAGAGAGAGAGAGAGAGAGAGAGAGAGAGAGAGAGAGAGAGAGAGAGAGAGAGAGAGAATTGATATAGATATGTAAATTTTCTAGGCTGATGGACTGATATTGACTGATGGCTGCAAAGACAGCCAATCGGACTGGTGGATAAACAGATAAATTGATATACAAGTAGACAGGTTGACTGATAGGAAAAGGGAATTACATGGATGAATGGACAGATGGACTGATAAATGTCATAGGCACACTATCGAGATATAAGAAAGAAATACGAAAGATAATGTGGAAGACAAATTGCAGAAGAAAATGTAAAGAAATATATATAATTAGGGGTTCCCCAAGGGGGGAATCACACCAGCCGAAAGCCGATACATATCTAGTGCGGCTCGGAATATGACCTTGATCTTGACCTACTTTCACCAATTTCGAACTGCTAGGAGATTTTCATCCCTACTACACACCTGTAAAATTTTATGATATCTTGAACAGTTGCAAAGTTGTCGTGGTAAGGCACACATACCTTGACCTACTTTCACCAATTTCGAACTCGTGATCCATTTTTTTCCCTACTACACACCTGTATAATTTTGTGGTGATAGCTTGAGTGATTGCGAAGTTATCTTGCTAACACACACACACACACACACACACACACTATCTATCTATCTATTTATATATGTATGTATGTATGTATATATATATATTGCTACCTGCTGCATCCGAAGGTGGCAGATAGGGGAAGGACTTGCTGATACGAGGTACCGTCTTAGACAGCACGGACCATGGGACCCCCTATAGATATGTAGGCCTTCACCAAATGTACTGAACAGGGTGGCACAAAAATTACAACTCGCCAGAAACTATATGGCAAGGAGGCGAGATTATTTGCCACAATCACCCAAGCCAAATATGAATTCTACTGTTAATGACTTCATGGGAGTTCCTGATGGTTCATTGTTTACTAAAGGTCAAACCGCACTGCCTCCTGTGTTTATGGGCACTGTGCCACCTAAGATGACTAGGCACTGTCTTGGCAAAATCAAAGACCAGGACATTAAACAAACTGAAGCCCATGAAGATCTACACGCACAGTGTAACAAGCCTCGCAGAAGACTCATAGCTGGTGCTATGAAGGCCTCGATAAGAAACAGAGGCTTGAGTGTTGCTGCTGCACGAGGCTTACATGAAGGAGTGTTAGTGCCAACTTTAAAATATGGATGAGAGGCTACGGTGTGGCATGAAAATGAAAAGTCAAGAGCAGTGGAGATGGGCCTGCTGAGGAATGTATGTGGAGTGCAGAGAGTGGATAGAATATGGGATAGTGTGATTCGTGAAAGATGCAGAGTGAGGAAGTCTGTGGACACCAGAATCGAAGAGAGTGTATTGAGATGGTATGGTCATATAGAGAGAATGGATGACAATAGAGTGGTGGAAAACGTGTATCTGAACGAAAATGAAGGTGGGAGGAAGCGAGGTAGACCAAGAAGATGGAGGGATATGGTGTATGAGTCTGTGTGAGGAAGAGAACTATGAAAGTTAGTGAGGCTGAGGGACTGACAAGAGACCGAGCTGGCTAGATGAATTTTGTGCTGAGAAATGCATGACAGGGATTTGGCACCCCCTTTTAACATGATAGCATTCTGACTGGCTCTATCAAATAGGTATATATGAAGCTACAGAACGTGGTGAAATTTTTTGGCCTATCAGATGGACCCAAGGTTTCGAAGGTTTGAATGATGGGCGAATGGAAGCATGGCCCACTGAATTGGGCAAACTTTGGCTGTCTGGGCATTGCTACTCTTCGCCCTGCCCTAGGGTGGGAAAGGAGGTCCGGATGATGATGATACTAGAACCTGTACCCTCCCGGTTTTTTCGGGCCCCCCACCCGCTGAAAACCCGATTTATTTTTGCATTTTTTTTTTTTTTGCTCAAACAGTCCCTTTTGGTGAGAAACTAATGAAAATCACCAAGAAAGTTGCTCCCGTCACCCGTAAGTGCTCCAAAGGTGGGTCCCCCCTCACCTCAGCCAGGTGTTCAGTTGCCAGGCAGGTGCGGCTGCTCCGTTTTCTACAGTGGGAAGAAGGAGAGTAACTGATCAAAACTAACCTAAATACATATATTTACATTTATTTGCTACAAACGTACATATACAGCAAAAATATTGTGGTATATATAGATAAAAAAAAATGGGTGAAATGACATAGGTTCATAATGGTACCACCCATAAATCGCCGATTTCTGGCACACTTGTCTAGCTGATACTGTTGTTTCTACTAACATACATAGAGGAAGGTCTCACGCGTCCGCCTGCCACGAATCACCCGTCAAATTTGAAAAATGTGCACGCAATGTGCCTTGCAATTGTGAATCGTATGGTGTACGACGGCGGGTCCACGGCATCTATCATGTACTGTCGTACAACGTATGATGTCGGGAGGGTACGGGTTAATGACTGAATTAGAAAACATTAGTTAGGATATTGAAAGTCTTATGAGATCCACAGCAAAGAAGAAAAAATTAATTCAGCTCCAAGACAGCAACCAATTATTTTACTACAAAAGAGGGCAAATGGAAAGTTAGTGGTGAAGGATTTGTAATTAACAGAAATCTTGCAGAGAATATTGTTAGATTCAGCAGAGTAGCATGAACTGTATTTAGACTAGGCAGAAGATACACCCTAAAAGTAATACAAGTATATGCACCGAAAAATCAGAGCTCAAATAAAGAAAAAGAAACTTTCTATGATGACATCTTGTGGATTATGGGAGACTTCACTGCGAAAGTTGGCAAAATTGAAAAATAGAGAACCATGTATGTGAAAATTCACAGTGGGAGAAAGGAATGTGTGAGGTGAAATGGTGGTAAATTTGCTGACATGAGAATAATGAACACATTCTTCCACAAAAGAACAGAAGAAAATGGACCTGGAGAAGTTCAAATGGAGAAACAATGAATGAAATCAACTACATTATAGCTGACTACAATAACACGAGCATGTCATAGTTATCAGCAAGTAAATATAGGAAATGACCAAAGAACTGTGGGTTGCACAGGCAGATTGTGTTTCGGAAGTGAAAGAAAGAAGCTGATTGAAAATTAAAAGATATGCTCGATAAACGTAAGCAAAGACAAACCAGCAATTCAGTTAATAATATCGAACTGATTTCAGGCTGTAACTTATGCTGAGTGTGACACTGATGAGTTGAATGACAGATTAACAAAAGTGCTAAGAGAATCAACAGAGGTAGTATTGAAAGCTAATACAACCAAAGCCAACAAGTATTCAAAAATGATCCTCGAGCTCATGAAAAGAAGAGAGGAAATGAAAGTAAAACAAAGAAAGATGAAATAGAGTGGAATTAAATAAGCTTATCAACAAGAGAGAGTGAAAAAAAAAAAAAAAAAAAAAAAGAGAGAGAAACATGGATGAGAGCAAAGAATACATCAAAAAGGAAAACGTTTGGAACAGGTCCACAGTAAAATGTCACTAAGAAAGCAACAGATTATATCAAAGACAAGAACGGTGGTCATTAAAACTGATACAGGATGGTAAGGAGAGTTGAAGAATTTTACAAAGAATTGTAGACATCAAAGAAAATAGTATCAGCAGCCTAGTTTTCAGTTGATACAAGTGAAATACCTGAGGTAACTTCACTATCTATCTATCTATATACCTAGGCTGCTTCCCCCAAGGAAAGGGAGGTAGCCGAGACAGGACGACACACTCCCCATTTACTCATCCATTCAAACACATTCATTCGCATCTTAGCCCCAAGGGCCAGATTGTGTCCCCCCCCCCCTGTGGCGGGGGGGACACAATCTGGCCGCACTATGGGGTGGTACTACTACTCTGCGGCCAGGTTGTGTTAGGAAGAATACTGCCACCGTATTCCCTGCGTGTCGTAAAAGGGGCGGGGTGAGGGGACTAGGGACCCCCTCCTCTGTTTTTTAGTTCCTAAAAAGAGACAGGTAACTTCACATGAAGTAAATATTTCTCTGAAAAGTATGAAAAAGGGAAGGCCCCAGGAGAAAATGGATCTGTAGCAGATTTACTGTTGGATGCAGGAGTAGAAAAACAAAACAAACTCGCCCACTTATTTACACAGTGTATAAAGAAGAAAATTCCCAAAACACGGTGTAATGCAATAGTTATTTGTTTTACATGAAAAACGACTCATACGATCTTAGTAACTATCGGCCCATTAGCTTATTATCAGTTATTTACAAACTCCGCACTGAAGTCCTGCTGAACAGAATGACAACAAAATTGGAAGAAAATCAACCTCGTATACAGGCAGGATTCCAGAACGAGTATTCGACTACTGATCATCTACACACAGTGACTCAGCTATAATAAACCATTGTGCTTAGGTTTTGTTGATTACAAAAAGGCTTTCGACTCAGTGGAGCACATAGCAATTATAAATTCATTGCAGAAACAAAAAGTAAATGAGAACGTTGTAAAAATGCTCGAAAACTTATAGAAAGAGGGAAGTGCTACAGTTAAATTACATAAAAGCTCAGAAAAAAATAACACTGAGAAGGGCGTGCATGAAAGAGAGACAATTTCACTAAAATTATTTACAGCATGACTAGAAAGTATTTTGAGAAAGCTAGATTGGGAAATCAAAAGAGCAATGACAGATGGAGACAACCTAAACCAGATAAGATATGCAGATGACACTGTCCTAATCTCAGAAAATGCAGAGATTTCCACGAGATATGTTAAATGACTTAAATAGAAAAAGTCTCAAAGTAGGGCTAAAGATGAACCAGAGTAAAACTATAATATTTAGTACAAATACACCAGAGAGCATCATCATAATAAACGAAGAAATTCTTGAAGAACTCGACGAGTATAATTACTTGGGGCAAATACTACAATTAACAAAAGACCATGATAGCAAAATAAAAAGACGCGTTACGTTTGGATGGAAAGTTTTTGGTAAACATAAAGACATCATGAAAAGTAGGTTGCTAGTATGTGTGAAACGAAAAATATATAACGAATATATAATCCCATCTATGACGTACGGTTGTGAGACCTGGAAACTGAAAAACTTGATGGAAAATCAACTAATCAGTTCTTAAAGAGCATTGGAAAGGTCAGTGTTGGGAATATCCATAAAAGACAGGAAAAGATCAACTTGGGTGAGAGACCAGACTAAAGTCAAAGACATAATAACAGTTTTGAAAGAACAAAAATGGAGGCGGGCAGATCATGTATCAAGGATTAAGGATAACCGATGGAGCAAGAGGCTGACTGACTGGACTCAAGGAGATTGTAAGCGCAGTCGAAGAAGGCCAGACAGGAGTTGGACAGATAAGATAAGTTTTCAGGCAAAACGTGTCTGAGATTGATTCATATATATATATATATATATATATATATATATATATATATATATATATATATATATATATATATATATATATATTAAGGTTTATATTTGCTAAACACTAAGTAAATCCCCTAACCCCCCCCCACACACAGTTTTAATTATATTAATCAGTTGTTGTGGGTTATATACAACTAATTCTCGTTATCAGTTACCGAGAAAAAACTTGTTAATTATTGTTACCAGCTGATGAGGGCAATTTAACAGCTGGTTTGTATTTGCAAAGATTATACCCTAATATTAACTAATGCCTGCAACGAATATCAAATCAAGTGGTAACTGCAGTGAGAAAATAATTTATCATTATTATGAAAGACTTAGTAATAGCCTGATATCTCTAATGAACGGTAGAGAGTTAATAACACCTGGACTTTATCTGTAAGGAATGAATAATCACTTGTTTTCTGGAATGAATGAAGTGAAAATTTATTGACACCTAGACTGTATCTACAAAAAAAAAAAAAAAAAAAAAAAAAAATCCCGCTTTCTGGAATGAACCATCAGGAAATTTACATGACACCTCCGTTACCGGTAGAATTATTTTTCTAGACAAGTACAACTGAAGGGAAAATACTTTATTTTCAGTGGAGAGATAATGAAAATCAATGTTAGAAAGTAATAGCAATGTCAAACTCCTCTAGCAATACTGTTACGTCTCCGTCCCACACTGCCACAGGCACCAGCAGCGGTAGTTCAGTATTGGAAGGACGTTGCCCCATGAAATGTTCTTCCTATAGTCAGCCTTTCGGTGTGCAACAAGATCAACTGAGGCATTGTAAATAAACACTACCGGTAGCTTCTCAAGTTCACTGTCTTTATTTTCCAAATAATTACACTTAATATCTTGCCAACTACACTTTTTTTTCGCAAGTACCAGAGCTATACAGTCTTCACTAACTGCAGTTACAATTAATGCTTTCCAACTTCACTGTTTTCACAAGTACCGGAGCTATACGATCTTCAGTAACTGCAGTTACACTTAATGCTTGCCAGCTTCACTTCACTGTTTTCACAGGTACCGTAGCTATACAATCTTCACTGCACTGCCACTGAACTGACACTGAACTGCATTCAAACTGAACTGAAAACTGGCTGAAACTGCTCTAGTTTCTTCCACATCCTTGTATAAGCTCTCTATTTTCTAAAATAATCTACTACTTCTCTAAAATTCTCGTGCATTCTAGAGGGAGAAACAGTTACAACTGTTATCAACTTAGAGACATCCAAAATATCCAGGAGTTTTATTACACTAATCATCATCATCATCATCATCCAGACCTCCCTTCTCACCCCAGGGCAGGGTGAGGAGTAGCAACGTCCAGATAGCCTATGTTTGCCCAGTCCGATGGGCTACACTTCCACTCACTCACAGTTCAAGCCCCCGGAATCCTGGCTCTATCTGATACACCAAAAACATTCATATTCTGTTGCTTCACAAATACGTGTCCGATAGAGTCAGTCAGGACGCTGTCACGTTAAAAAGGGGTGCCAAATCCCTGATCATGCACTTCTTCTCACAACATTCGTCCAGCCAGCTCGATCTCTTGTCAGGCCCCTAGCCTTACCGACTTCCATATCTCTCTTCCTTACTCATCTACCATATCCTTCCACCTTCTCCTTGGCCTACCTCGCCTCCTTCCTCCTTCAAATTCGCTCAAGTATACCTTTTTCACCAGTCTATTGTTATCCAGTCTCTCCACATGACCATACCAACTCAGTGCACTCTCTTCGATTCTGGTGTCCGCAGACTTCCTTACTCCACATCTTCCACGAATCACATTATTTCGTATCCTATCCACTCTCTGTACTCCACATACATTCCCCAGCAGTCCCATCTCCACTGCTCTTACGCTTGACTTTTCATCTTCATACCACACCATAGCCTCACATCCATATGTTAAAGTTGGCACTAACAGTCCTTTATGAAAGCTTCATGCAACCGCAACACTCAAACCTCTGCTGCTTATCGAGGCCTTCAGCGCACCAGCTACTTTCCTTCCTTGTGTCACTGTACTTTCCATTTCTTTTGCACATTTTCCTCTCTTTTCTAAAACTGTACCCAGGTATTTGAACTCTCTCACCAAATCCAGTCTCTCTCCATTCACTGTAACTTCACACTGGGAGTCACCTTCTCTCTCAATAACCATCACTTTACTTTTTTCTTCATTTACTCTCAAGGCATGATGCTCACAGACATTGACAAAACTCTACACTATTCTAGCAAGTTCTTGTGCAATATCTGCAAGTAGTACTGCATCATCAGCATACAACAAATTAGAGTTATTCCATCCATCACCATTCATCACCAACGTCATATCTCTCTCCATTACTCGTGTTTTTATTTCTCTGATCACCCCATCCATATATATATATATATATATATATATATATATATATATATATATATATATATATATATATATATATATATATATATATATATATATATATTTTATTTATTGAACAACCATGTGGACATTACACAACCTTGTCGCACGCCCACACCGATCGTGAACCATTCACTTAGAAGCCCATTTACCTTTACACATGCTTCACTACCATCATAAAAATTCTTGACGGCACCTAGCAGCTTACCGTACATGCACAAAACCTTCCACAATCCTTCTCTGTCTGCTTTGTCGTGTGCTTTTTCCAGATTCATGAATGCCATGAAAGCATTATAGTCCTTCTCACAAGCCTTCTCCACTATCTGTCTTACCGCAAATATTTGATCCCCACATCCTCTGCCACTCCTACAGCCACCCTGTTCATCACTCATTAGGATTTCTGATCTCTCTCTCTTACATTCTCTGTAATAATAATTCTTCCATATACCTTCCCTACCACACTGAATAAACTTGTTCCACCATAATTCTTGCACTCACTGCGCTCAACTTTATTTTAGTACATGGGTACAATCACAGCCTTTTTACACTCTGCAGGCACAGTTTCACTCACCCATGACTTTTTACATATCCCCAACAAGCACTTCATTCCACTCTCTCCACTAGACTTAATCATCTCTGCATACACCTCATCAACCCCAGCTGCTTTCCCATTTTTCAAGCGCCTCACAGCGTTCATCACCTGTGCGAGTGTCACGTATCCTGGCACTGGATTCCTTCTCTGTACACCCTCAAAATCCGTCATGTTTACAGCCACTCTGCTCTCTCTGTTCCCATTCATCAGACTTTCAAAAATATTCTTTCCATCTGGTCCTTACTTCATCCCCATTGTTAATAATCTGCCATTTACATCCTTCACACTTTCACATTTCTTTCTGCTGTAACTTCTACATTTCCACACCTCTTTCCAGAATAGCTTCCTATTTTCATAGTAATTTGCATTCATTTTTCTTCCTAAATCATTACTTACTTCCTTTTTTTTCCTCTTCATTAGTCTCCTTACATGCTTCTTGCTCTCAGTATATTCAGTTCTTATTTCAATTGAACCCCTGTCCTGTAACCACTCTAATCACCCCTTTCTCTTTTCCTCCACTGCTCTCTTAACCTCTTCATCCCACCATGCCGTACCTTTCTTCTTTGTTGTTACTCTTGCCACTAAACAGTCTTACACTAATCACTCTAAATTATTTAGCATACAAACTAAGATAAAATTGCCTAATTTAACAATCACATTAATAAAACATTATAGAGAAAAATAACATAAAATTTAATGCCTAACTTACAAAATACCTCCGCTCACAAACAGCAGGTTAACTGGCAACTCTGACACGTAACGGCAAAAATACGAGAAACACTGAGAAACTTCCAGTAAATCCTGCTTCTCAACAATATCTATAAAGAGTTAGTAATTACTTGATACCTGAAGTAAGGGAATTGAAAATTATGATAATAAATCGACGGTATTCCCTGAAACAAAAGCATATAAAAACAACTTGCATGAAAAAGAAATTTAGTTACCTCTTCTATAAAGAGATGGAGGAAGTAATTACTTAGCATTCAGGAAAAGTGATAATAACCTACAGTGTATTAGTTAACGAGTTTTTCCTCAAAATAATTTTATTGACTGTAAATGAGGATTCCTGTCTGCAATATAGACAGCACAACAGTTGGACACCTGTTGTCAAAACAATGAATCACTATCGCAGTAATGAGACTCCCTTGACACCTCAAGAGACGTACAGTAGACGCTAACGCGGAATTCCAAAAAAAACAAAAATATGATTTATATTGAGAGACAGGGTACACATGTACGTTATTTCAATAACTTCATTACTGCAGTCAATTTATATGAACCTAACCACTGAAGTCTACTTGAGTTTCTATCCTTGCAGCTATGAGGAGAATTTGGGTAGGCTAACAGAGAGCTTGTCATATTTCCATTTCCAGCTTCATTCTCTGTAGCTACAAGTAGTAGTAACAGGTGAGTGTTAACTTCAAATGTTCACCTAGGCTGGGAAAGTAGTTAACAGCAAGCCAAACCGTAATACCTATATATTTACTCTCTCTCTCTCTCTCTCTCTCTCTCTCTCTCTCTCTCTATTTATCTGTATGTATTGTCTGCGTATGTCCCGACTGGAAATCGAGGATGATGTAAATAGAACTACTTAGTCTAGACAGATCTCACAGGTGAAACTTCTTACAACGAAATTGTGTGCATTACAGTTCCTAAGGTGGCGTCCTGGTGGCCATGATTATTAGTAATTAAAAACAATCATTAGCACTTTGAAACATGGTAACCAATTCCCGTCCATTTTTTTACTCCTACAACCATATCATTATTTGCTACAATGGATCAGATGGATGAATGGATTGGTGGGGAGGGCAGGGTGGGTGGGGTGGATGGGCAGGGCGAGTGGATATGTGGGTAGTGGGAAAATAGGGCCATGGTAGGAACAAGTTCATGAGGAATATATCCCTGGCGAAATGGGCCCAAGGAGGAGTATAGGTTCATTGGGTAAAACAGGATACCAGGGGTCTGCCGTTACAGGGGAAGTGGCCATCCAGTCATAGATAATGCCAATATTAAAGTTAAGTAAAAATAATCTAGTCAACATTGTGGATACACTGTATGCAATTTGAAATCTTTTAATTCTAGAAGGATGTCATTATCATCTACAATGGGTTGGGTGGGTGGACAGACTGGTCGCTTGTGCAGGGCAGGTGTGGTGGATAGGTTGGGTGCGTGGATGGGTGGGTAGTGGAAAAAGAGGGCCATGGCATGAATAAGTTCATGGAAAATATATCCCTGGGGAAATGGGCCCAAGGAGGAACATAAGTTCAGTGGGTGGAATGGGACTCCAGGGGTCTCCTACCCCAGTTAGAGTGGCCATCTAGGGTCCCAGGCAATGCCAGGATGCTCAATCATTGGGTTTTACCTAGGCAGTGTCAGGTACCCCGGCAATAGTTCATTCAATTTAACTTGGTTCACACTTTCGTCCTTTTGCAGCTTATTGTGGAGGACTGAATGGCAGAAAATGACCATGCAACGGCTCTACATCCTTCCTATAGTACTTGTTCATGATTAGCACCAAGTTCTAGTCTTAATCTTTTGTTATATGTCAACATTCAAGGTGAAGAGATGGTAATGTTGGGCCAAGATAACAGGAAAATAATATTGTAATATATTGTTGCGTTCATGTCCCACACTGCCACAGGCTCCAACAGCAATAGTTCAGTATAGGAAGGATGTTGCCCAGTGAGTTGTTCTTCAACCTTTGGACGAGACTTCCTGCCTCCCCGAATCCAGTGTGTTACGTCTGACGCCCGGTCCATCACAGTGTGGGGCCCATCCCATGGGCTGTGCATCTTCAGTGACTGTCCCTTCTTCCACTGCAGATTGTAAAGTCAACTCTGTCACCATCCTTGAAGCTCACCTCACTTGCCTTGGCATCATACTTGCACTTCATCATTTGACCTGAAAACTTCAGAGCTCCTCGAACTTGGCAATATACCTCATCCAGTCTTTCCTGAAGATGTTTCGCATTGCTAGAGGTGTCTGTAGGCAGCTCTTCACCAGGTGGTCTTCCCATTAACAGATTAACTGGCAATCTTAATTCGTGGCCCAACATCTGTTTTGCAGGGGTGTAGCCATTAGACTCATAGGATGCAGACCGATATGCCATCAGCAGTGCAGGTAATTTCTGGTCCCATTCCATTTGCCCCTTTACACAGTACTTGGCCAGTTTTTGTCACATGGTCCCATCTGACTGTGGCCTTTGTGGGGTCGTCCTGGTCTTCTTGATTCCCAGCAACTTGCAGCACTCATGGAACACAGCGGACTCAAAGTTGCTACCCTGGTCTGAATGTAGCTCGTGTAGCATCCCAAAACGACAGAAGAACTGGTCAGTCAACACCTGAGCAACACTCACAGCCTCTTGATCGGGGATGGCCTATACTTCTGGCCACTTTGTGAAGTAGTCCATGGCGACACATGCATACAAGTTTCCTCTTTCAGTGAGTGGCAGAGGTCCAGCAATGTCCACTGCAACTCCTTCCATCAGTATACCCACTTGGTATAGCTGAAGAGGGGTGCAACCACGTTTCTTGGGTCTCTTGGCACAGTGTACATCACAGGCCCGACACCACTCTTCAACATCCCACTGCATGCCAGTCCAGTAGAACCTCTATCACAGCCGACTTGAGCTTTTTTCACTCTCAGGTGTGGACTGGTGATCTGGTTATGGGATTCGTCTAAGATCTCGGAACTCATTTTCTTCGGAACCACCAATTGCCAATACTTGCTGAGGCCATCAGGTGTCTCCCACCGATGTTCCAATAGTTCAGTGTTCAAACGAAGAAGGTTCCATTGACTCCAGTAGCTCTTAGTCACAGAGCTGAACCTGGAAACGTCTTCCCAAGATGGTCGCACTGTACTCCGCTGCAGCCACTCTAGTACTGGTTGTAAATCCGCATTCTCCATCTGCATCCTCTTCAGGTCTTCTTCAGCTGACACTGGCCCTGTCACTGCAGTACAGTGGCATTTCTTGCTAAGATTCCCTTTCCTACTACACTGCTTGCTGTCAGTTCTTCTGTCTTCTCATACACTATCAATAAAGGTTCTCTTGCATTTCTTCGGTGGTGGGGCTTCTTGGACAAAAACTGGCTGGTTGTTGCCTCTTGTCACCAAACTTTACTAATTTACCCTCATCCTTCTTGTCTTCTGCAGCCTTGTTCTTGCCGTCCTTCTCATTTGGACAATCATAGCTGAAGCGTCCCACCTCACCATATGTCCACCACCCGTTTGTTGCAATCGTGGGTTTCCTTGCACTGTTCCATTCTTTCTCCTTCCATTTGTAGCAATCCACCTTTTTGTGTCCTGGCTTCTCGCAGAAGCAGCAACCTTCTCTGATCTTCTGTTCTCTCTTCCACCTGTAGCAGTCCACTTTCCAATGTCCTGGCTTTTCACAATACCAGCAATTTCCTCTGATTGTTTTCTGTTCCCTTTTCCACTTGTGGCAGTCCTCTTTCCTATGTCCTGGCATTTCACAGTACCAGCAACTTTCTTCAAATTTTTCTGCTTCACGTACCTGCACCTTTCTTGCCTTGAATCCTGCATTATGACCTGCCTGTAAAGTAAACATACTGGACCTGACATAGGACTCAAATTCTAGAGTCCTGGCTATTGCTTCTTGCATGCTTCTGGGTTGTGCCTGCGTCAATTCCACTGTCATGAGCATTGATGAACTGGTCCCTAAGAAGAATAGCCAATAGGTTAGGTGCTCCTCCAGGGTATGCCCTGTGTGCCATACTCTCCAGGTCATGAGCAAGCTGCTGTAGGGATTTGCCTCGAGCCGGTACATGGCTCCGGAGTCTTGCTCTGTAACCTCAGTCTGGTGCATGGTCCCATATCTGTACTCCAGTACTTCTACTATGGACTGATAGCTGTTCCTCTACTGATCCTCTACTGACATCTGGCCCAGAATCTCCTCTGCGGCACTCTTAAGGCTCGTAGCAAGCTGCATTGCCCTCTGCCTATCATTACAACCATTCTGATTAGCAAGTAACTCAAACTGTGCACAGTAAGTTTCCCAAGATAATGTGCCATCAAATTCCTGACGTTTCTTTTTAATTGGACCCCCATGATAGCCATGCACTTCACTGGTTTGGGGCCTAAAACTGGGTCATCATAATTAAGTCAAGGACTCAAAACTCCGACATTCTGATTATTCAACCTTGTAATGTTACCTTTAGATGCTTGGGATTCGTCAAGATTCACTGTACACTGACCATTTTTTTTTTTCATATGTTCTCTATACACTAATCTCCGGCTCAACAGAGCAAAATTTCACTACAGCCCAAATTCTCTCACGTATTATATTTAACTGGTCATCTACATGGTGTCTGCACTCTATCATGTCATTGCTTACAGTACCTCGCACTTTTGCTGCTGTAGCTCAGCATATACTTCCTCCTTCAACTGTTGTTGTTCTTCCTTCATACCCCCCATGAAAGCATCTAGCTGTCCCTGAATCCTCAGCTGTAACTCCTTCTGTTGCTCCTGTAACAATCTTGAAGCCGTTCATACCGCTCCCTCTGTTCTTCACTTTGTGCTTCTAGTTGTTCTCTAAGTTTTCTCTGTCCATCATTTTGTGCTTGTAGTTGTTCACTGAGTTCTTCTGCCTTTCAGTTTATGCTCATAGTTGTTCACTTTGTTCTTGTAGAAACTTCATAACTGCAACCAATGACACCTCGTCCTGCCAAGCCTGGTTTCTTGTCTGTACACCTTCTGCCTCCATGTCGAAGGTTCGACTCACTGCAGCACTTTTCGATCCTCACCCCTGACACCAACTGTTACATCCACATCCCACATTGCCACAGGCTCCAATAGCAGTAGTTCAGTACAGGAATGTTGCCCACTGAGTTGCTCTTTCTAGAGGCAGCCTTTCAGTGTACAACAACACACATCAGCACAGGTGTTGAATGTAAACAAGTTTCTTATGTTTGTTGGCTTTATTTACCAAGTAATTACACGGTATGCTTGCCAACTACACTTCAAAGATATCACAAGTACCAGAGATACACTAACTCTATAAGGCCACAAATCAAACTAAACTGAAACTCCTCTATTCTCTTTATCAATCTGTCTATCTGTCTATAGTATGAATAGTCTTTTGGTGGTTTTATATTACTGAACTTAATAAAAAAAAAACTGTAGTGGCGAAACTATGGCATATATCTACCTGAAACTGATAGACATAAACCAGTACTCTATCACATCATACATCAATTGGAAAGACATGAAAATAAATAATTATGAGAAACATGAAAATCATTTTTTTTTTTTCGCATGGGGAGCACTTTTCCAGTTTACCGCAGTTTATGGGTTAAGGGTTAAATGAATGCTTTAGGAGAATGTCATATTTTTTACCTAAACCTCTATGAAAATTCGAGAAATGAGCATTAATATTTATATGGTGCAATGGTATATTGTTCATTTTTCTCATATTGCAATGAAAATGCTGGTTCAGAACAAGGTGATTACTGGTGTGGTAATGGTCTCTGATGTGTATTACAACACGAAGCACTTAACCTCTCATTCACGTGCTCACATACATGCTCCCCTCCCCCTCCCCCTCCACACACATACCGATCCGCAAAGCCTTGAATATTTAAGTGAGGTAAATGTGTTTTCTATGTATGTTTCATCACCTCCATGTCTTTTGGCCGTTATATGTATGCATTCATTTATTCATTACATGCAGGCTTCTTTTATTCCCTTTCAGAATGGTAGTAGTATATATAGGTACAGAATGCTTTTACCAGTGAAGCGGTGAAAAACTCCATTTAAAACCCTTAGCTCCTGTTGACAGAGGACGACACCCTGAAATAAAGCCAGTCAGTATATTCGGTCAAACATTCAGATTCATGCCTTGAACCTGAAGGCAATTAACAAAACACACTCAAGATAAAGCACTTTTAATGCTTTGTACAGAATACTTTTATCAGGTAAAAATTGGTTGTGACACTGACCTTGAAGTAGCTCTACTATACAGAAAAATTTTATATAAGAATAAGATACTTTGTTTTGCAGGGAATGCATTGGAGCAGTACAGACTGACCAACCTGACAGCATGGCATCTGAAGATGTCATCTACTGACATTATACCTTCTCTCTCATGTAGCCTCACTCACACTGACGTATCCAGATGAGGACTTAAATGTTTTCTTCACTGTCATAGTCCCTGCATTTATCTTACAGTTGTCACTGCAGTACATTACTACAACAAAAGTCACTTCTATTTTTGGTCAATTTTTGCATGATGGAGAGGGTCTTTGCGTAGGTAATTTTCTACTTCACACATTAACTGGCTAGTTATTTAGAAATTTCCGATTTTGGTACACATTTTGGTGATCATTTTGTGGAGTCACACAACTCATGAGTAATGACTTGTTCAGGGTCGTCACCTCCCTAATTTCCAATGACGACTGATAAGAAGTAGAAGCTCAGAACGTCTCGTATCTCATGATCAAAGCGTCACAAAATCCTGTTTGCTTCAAGCAGTTAGACAGTGTTGTTCCTAAATGTCCTATTGTACACATGGCCAAAGAACTCCTTAGGATTCGCCTTGCATAAGGTTGCTAACAGAAATTAATTGTTGCACTTTGCATTGCTTAAAAGTGACTTCACCCTCCTATGCTAATGGAGGCAGTAACTCTGGACTTCCTCACTACCAGTTTCATTGAAGGTGAGGCACACTGCCTTCCTCCTGCTGTCTTATGTGGACCACTTAGGTCGGAACAACAATAATTCAACTGAATTGCAGGGCATAAATATTGTTTGTTGTGCTAAAAGGCGATCTCTGAATGATGATCATGACTCATTCACACTCTACTTCATTTCTAAGTGCATTGCATTAGCATCCTTCCTAAGGCCATCTCCTTAAGACAGATCCACTATATAGCTGAGCTTTTACTTCAAAACTAGATGAATGCAAGAAGAAACAAATTAAATTATGGTCTCTTCCTTGTAATGATTCATTTCTGTCAAATTAGAAACGAGGTCATCTTTGGTGGAGAACAAAAGACTGGTCACGTTCCTCACCCTTGCGGGTTTGGTCACTGGCTAGGTCAAGAAGGCTTGACACAGTCAAACCATCTCAGAGAGAGAGGGGGGGGGCATTAGTGGGAAACAGGGTCACGATCACTTGTGAATGAAAAGAGAATGCTAAAACACTGAAGTAATATCCTTCAGCAGTTGAGTTCGTCCTTTACCTTTACATATTTTGTCAATACACTTCTGTGCCATACTGTAGTTTGTACTCTTCCTTTCCGCTTCCCCTTGGCTGACTGAATGTCGTTGGCAGGTTTTCACACCTAACGGCACGTCCACATGTGTACTCAAACATGTGTTCACAACACAGCTAGCAACATGTTTGGATACATATATGCAGCAGTATTTTGACAGATGTATGCAAACATGTTACAATACAGCTTCAAACCAGCTAGCAGCAAAGGTGACGGCATAAGTGTATCCATACGAGGCAGTTGAGACTTCATCATAATGTTGTCAACATGATCTGGACGCTGCTGTTCCCAACATGTCTGCAACCTGTTCGTTAGTGTTGCTTACATCATGCCAGCACACATGCGGACGCACCCTAACGCAAACTGGTTGGAAATTTTTCAAGACAGCTTGAGTAAGAGTGTCATCGTTAATTGGTCTTCATATATTACTTGAAAACTTTGTGCTACCACTTTAACTCTGGACAACATATCTTTGGTGTGAAACACAGTCTAAAACATTTATCTACCCATGGGTATGTTTAGAGGGTGAGCACAAACTAAGACTCGAGATTGTACAGTTGCCTTATCTTGTAAGTACTGCAGCGGCTGGTGTGTAGTGGGTCTTACTTTACGTATCTGTTTACTGCTCATGTGTACAGTGGACTGACCACTGAACGTGGATGTTCCACGACGGTGCATGTGAGACGTAAACAAATACAGTAGTGTCAGAAGAGACCTCCAATGAACCACCCACTGTTGTTGTTGCATAACCCCGGTTTGTCTGGTCTACCATTCCTGTATAGAATATAATTATAGAAGATGATTGCACTAATAGTGACAGTCTTATGTTAAGGTTCATGAAGTAGTGCATGCACACATGTGTGTTTGTGTGTGTGTGTGGAGATCTAATACTTCACGTGTCCAAGTATGCTTCTGTACTGTACATTTTCACAAGTGCTTTTAATGGTCGTATATTGTTATCATAGTTTTTGTTGTTGGTGATGTTATTGTTGTTATCAGCCGCAATAGCGAAGCTGGTATTGTTTTCAATTTGTCTGTGTGTCTGTCTGTCTGTGTGTCTGTTAGCACCATAACTTTGCAACTGCTGAAGATGTCATCACAAAAATTCACAGGTGTATAGAAGGGAAAAAAATAGATAAGAAAATCAAAATTAGTTAAAGTAGGTCAAGGTCTGTGTGTCTGTTACCACGATAACATCGGAACTGCATAAGATATCATCAAAAAATTTTACTGGTGTTTAGCAGGAATGAAAATCTCCCACGAGTATTGTTTTCAGTTTGTCTTACTGTGTCCGTTAGCATGATAACTTCGCAACCGTTCAAGATATCATCACAAAATTTTTCAGGTGTGTAGTAGGGACGAAAATCTCCTTCGAGTCCGAACTGGTGAAAGTAAGTCAAGGCCAAGCTCATACTCTGAGTCGCTCTAGATATGTATCGACTCGCGGCTGTTGTCCCTGGAGGAGTCCTCTAGTTGCTGTTGATGTTTATGTGTACTTTAAGCAAGCCTATACTGCATCTCGATCAATATTTTGTTTGCTGTAGATCTGCAAATGTGAAAAAAAAAAAAAAAACTTCATGTCGAACCATATAACATACCTCCAACTACCATAGCTACCCCTCAGAATATATCATCCATCCAAACACACTCATTAAACAGGAAATAAACATCCTCATCTCTAATTACCTTTGTCACTAAAACACAAACAAACACACATGTGTATAAATCAAGCATAGCCTCTGGCCAAATGCCACTCCTATCCCTAACAAACACTAACACTAACACGTACATATTTACCAGTTTTACAACCAGCGAACACTGTTCGCGAACTGCACTTGAATGCCATTGGTTCTGCCCATCTCGGTCGTTTGCTTGGTTATGCCACAAATTTTTTCTGGAGAAAAAATAGGCATCACGGGAGGCAAACGTAGATGACATACAATCAAATTAATCAATAAGTAAGGGAAGCTTCCAACATCAGAAAAGAAAACACATTAAAGCTATTCTTGTAAATGCACGTAGTCTACATAATAAATTTTCTGATTTAGAGGCCCTTGTTTTTACCGAAGATTATGATGTAATTGGTATAACAGAATCGTGGCTAGATACTGAGCGGAGATTTTCTAGCAGAGTTTAATTTACCAGGCCATCACATTTTCAGTAGTGAAAGGAAGAATCAAGCAGGGGGCGGTGTGTTGTTATATATTAAATCAGGATTTCATCCAGTCGAAATTACCAAGCCATGTATTGAAAACATTGACACTATTTATATTCAGCTTATAAATGAATCTTGTCATAAAATCACTCTTGGGTTAGTTTATCGTCCACCTGGTTAACAACTCAACATCGAAAATGAAATCTACTGTACAATCAAACTGCTGAAACATCTTGTATGCAAAGCACTGTAGGCTAATATCTGGTGACTTTAATTTACCAGTTCCAAAATGAGGAGAACCCTATCTTCACACACAAGGTTAGATCTGTATACAAACTTGCAGGAAAGTTCTTTGTATCAATTTGTAAATTATCTGACGCATGGATCTAACATCCTAGATCTTGTATTAGCTACATCAGAAAATGTAATGAGTAACATTATTGTAGGACAAGGATTTAGCACAAGTGATGATCGCATAGTTACATTTAACATTAAATTCAGTGAAGACAGTGTCAGGGCCAGTTGCGAGAAAGTGTCCGACTTTAAGAGAACAAATTTTAAGAAATTAAAGGCAATTGTAGGTGCAGGTGACTGGCATCCCACTGTCGAAACTTTCGATATCAATGATGCATGGAATTTTTTTTACAGAAACTCTCAACAGTGCCGTCAGGTTATGTATTTCAATGCACAACAGAAGGCCTGCCAAAAATTATAAACCCAAATGATGGAACTCCGACATTGAACATTGTCTGGAAGCAAAAAATCTTGCATGTAAGAATTATAATACCACAAAGAGTCAAAGTGGTAAAAAAGAGTATGATGCCCTTCGACGAAAAGCCAAAAAAATTAAGTAAATGCAGTAAGAAAAACCTTGAGGCACATATTGCAAGTATCAGTAAATCAAATCCTTTAGAATTTTTTCAGTTACATAAGAAGCAAAAAGGTAATAATTCCATCAATCAGTCCCTTAATCACAGATAATGGAGAGCACACTGGTGATGAAAGTATGATGGCGAAAATTCTTAATACTTTCTTCATGTCAGTATTTACAACAGAAAATATACACACAATTCCTACTGCTTCCCCCATTCTTATAGAAGAAGGCAACATAATCACTGACATTACAGTTAGCAATCGCAGCGTACTGCTTGCAATAAACAATAGCAGGACTGGATAATATATCTCCACGCGTATTGAAGGAACTACAGAATGAAATATCAAAGTCTTTACCTGAACTTTTTAAGTTATCACTTAAGAGCAGTAAGGCGCAACATGAATGGAAGCTTGCTAAAGTAACCCTGATATTCAAAATGGGCAACAGAGCCCAACCAGAAAACTACCACTCAATCAGTTTAACATCGGTGGTTTGCAAATTGTTTGAAACTATTATCAGAGACAAGTTTGTGAAACACTTAGAAACAAACAATCTCATAAAAGATTCACAACATTGTTTTCATAATAATCGCTCTTGCCTTACGAATCTGCTGGACTTTTCAATGATACCCTGAACATGAATGATGAGACTAAATCTGTTGATGTGGTCTACCTCGATTTTCAAAAGGCTTTTGACAAAGTTCTACACAAAAGACTCCTTCAGAAGCTAAAGGCACATGGTTTCAGTGGCAGTGTTCTCGGGTGGGTAGAAGATTGGCTCACTGGACGAAAGCAGAAAGTTGTAATAAATGGGAACGAGTCAGACCGGATAAACGTTACAAGTGGAGTGCCGCAGAGTTCAATGTTAGGTCCTCTTCTTTTCTAAATATATGTAAATGATATTGACGAAGGATTGTGTTGTAAGATTTCAAAATTTGCTGATGATACTAAAATAGGCAAAAGACCAGATACAGCACTACAAAGGCAGGCAATTCAGAGAGATCTTGATCAACTGTTTAACTGGGCCCAAGTCTGGTAAATGGATTGCAATATTAATAAATGCAAAGTGGTAAACATTGGCAGTAGAAATGAAAGAGCTTGTTATAGCATGAATAATGTCCAACTTGATAGGGTAAACCATGAAAAAGACTTAGGAGTTATAATAACAGATGATTTGAAATCAAGCAAACAATGTACAGAAGCTGTGAAAAAAGCCAGTAAATTGATTGGATTCATAGGAAGAGCATTTGAATATAAATCCAGTAATATCGTCCTCACTATGTAAAATTCCTTAGTATGCCCGCACTTGGAGTATTGTGTTCAGTTTTCGTCATCATATTATAAAAAGGATATGGCAACCATATTATAAAAAGGATATGGAAAAGATTGAAAGAGTGCAGCGAAGGATGACAAAGATGATACCTAGATTGAAAAATAAACCGTAAGAGGAACGTTTAGAAGCCCTGAATCTCTTTAATCTATCAAACGAGGGATACGAGGAGATTTAATTCAAGTATTCAAAATATTCAAAGGACGTGATAACATGGCTGTCGATAAATACTTCACAGTTGATCACTCAAATTATACTAGAGGCAATGGGCATAAAATAATTGGCAAATGATTCCAGTCGCATGAAGCTAAGCATTTCTTCTTCAATTGAGTTGTAAATATATGGAATAAATTGCCCCCCAGTGTAGCAAAGTGTAATACAATACTAACCTTTAAAGTTCGCCTGGATAAGTATTCGTCATCTAACCCCCAGCTTAATATGTTTACTCCTGAATAAAACACTTGTGTTTGTATAATTTTTTATATTATTTTATTTTATTTTCTAGAGCCTGGATCAATTTATTAAATGCAAATAGAGTATATGCATATACTAGGATATGCACAGATAGCCCTGAGTTAATAGTCACTGCTCATGCTTTCGACCTGTTATGGGCTATGGATCACTGAGGGTCCCTGTTAGTTAAGTGGCCACCATCGGGATTTTTTAACGTACCAGGCGTCACTATCAGGAGGTGACTTGTGTGCTTGACCCGCATGGGAAAGTTCCTAGTCTCAGTGGAATGAATGGAGCTGGGGCCTGATTGACTGCTGCCTACCTTAATAGCACCAGGAAAGGCTGCTGCACTACTCCTGAACATCCACACTGTGCACTGTGCAATTTCCACGCTGTGTCCACAGACGCCCCGTTAACTCAACGTACTCGTACATAGTGTCATGCATTAGTTTTTTTTTTTTTTTTCGATTATTCATTTTACTTTACTACTTTTTCTTTCAGGTTATTCATACTGGTAGCTTATAGATAATGTACTATAGAACGTAGCTTTTCCTTTTCAGTCTTTCCTATAAAATTTCCATGTCAGTTTTTCTATGCTGCATGGTGGTTTTTCTGACTTTTTCTTGCCAATTTTAACTGGAGAGTTTGGAGGTGGGAGGAACCTTCTTGCTTTACTATTCTTATCCTTCAGCATATAGGGTTACATCTCGTAGTCATAGTCTACTCTGTAACAAACAGCCTCGAAAAGACCATAAGGTCTGTTGCTGTTTGCTTTCCTTTGTACTCCTTTGTACTCCTTTGTCCATCCACACACACTACCAACCACCCAAATAGTACCCTACACACACACACACACACACACACACACACACACACACACACACACACACACACACACACACACACACACACCATTTAGCCTTCTGTACGTATAAATACACAATCGGTATTAAAGGAACTGAGGGGAGATGGGGGAAGGAGAGAAGGGGGGATTACTGGAGGCGGGAGGGAAATGAGGGAGAGAGGGGGGGAAGGGAGGGAGGTAAGAGGAGGGGAAGGGATCAGGGAAGTGGGAGATGAGAGAGGATTAGGGGAGAAGGAGATGAGGGAGTTTTATGGGATAGAACGGGTGGGAGGAAGGAGTAGAGAATTAGGGGAGGTGGAGGGAAACGAGGGAGGTGGGAGAGGTTTAGGTGGAAAAGCAGGAGGGAGGAAGAGAGAGAGATTAGTGGAAGGGGGATGGAGTTGAGAGAGGTTGGAGGGGACTAGGGGGAGATACGAGACAGATGACGGGATAGAAAGGGTAGTGATTAAGGGAGGGAGGGTTGATGAGGAAAGGGGAATCTAGAAAGGGAAGGTGGGGTTACTGGTGAGGGGAGGGAGATGAGGGAGACGAGAATGGATCAGGTGGGGGAAGGGAGGAATAGATCAGGGGGGAGGAAGGGAGGGAGGGTTAGGGGTGAGAGAAGGAAGAGAGGAATTAGGGCTGGGAGAGTGAGGAGAGAGGAAGAGCAAAAGGGCGGCGTCGCTTAAAGATGGAAAAGGGTATTAACGGATGGCAAGAACAGAGGAATACAATGGAAAGCAAAGACTATACATGTAACATCTAACTCTATGAGCTGGAGATAAGGGTAGCATAGTGAGGAAGCCTCCCCCCCCCCCACCACCACCAAACCCTCCAGTCAAAACCATCAAGAAAAAGTATGAAGGACCACCATGCAGCATATAAAAGCTGTCATGGAATTACGTAGGAAACAATGAAAAGGTGGAAAAAAAATAAATCCAATGCTAACTTAATCTGTAATGTAAAACTGCTGTCGTAGTCTCCACAATCTGCGACAGAGAAGAGGACAGTCAGTCAGATTAATTATTTGGCTATGAACGCATTTAGCTGCATATCAAAAGCCAGCTACACATCCAATCGACTTTTAAACATTATTGTTGTATTTCAGTCTACTACATTTCTTGGCAATTTATTCCATATGTTGACAACCCAACTGGAGAAAAAGTGGTTTGCTTCGTTAGACTAGAACGTTTGCCGATGATTTTATAACCGTTACCATTAGTGTAATTTGACAGGTCATTTGTGAAGTACTTATCTCTTGCCGTATTGTCACTTCCCTTAACTATTTTATATCCTTGAATCAGATCCCTTTGTAATCTGCACTCTGATAAGTTACACATCTTTAGCTCTTCTAAATCTTCCTCACACGGTTTGTTCCTTAATTTGGGTATCAAATTTGTAAAACTTCGCTGCACCCTTTCTACTTTCACCATATCCTTCCTGTCATAAGGTTACCCAGATTGAACGCAATACTCCAAATGAGGCCGTACTACGGAACTGTTTAATGTGAGAAACGGTATTCAAATGCTGTGCCCTTAAATCAGACTAGTTAATTAGCTTTCTTTAATGATTCCGTGCACTGTCAAACCACCTGTTATTATTTTTCCTAAATATTTTTCTTGATTCACATGCTCTCTTTGGTGTAGCGAAATATTTCAGTTTTACTCCCAGTATTTAGACATTTGTATTTATCTATATTAAATCAATATGCCACATTTGAGCTCAGTTAATTAATTCATCAATATCTCTTGGAATCATCTGCCTTTGCGCGGGGGTAATTGCTCTGTTACCGATTTTTGTATCATCAACACATTTGGAGATTTTGCTGCACCTATTGGCACCAGTGTCATCAAAATAAATTAAGAACAGAAGACCCAGAACTAAAACTTGTGTATTGGAAATAAGTATAACTGAGGGTGGATATGAGAGAAGAGGAGGATAAAGAGGAAGGGGGACGCGGATGAAGTTGACCTATTTTGGCCATGGAGACTATTAGTTCTTCCGCTATCGCTTCCGTAATTCGATTTTATTCAGGTCAGAGGGATACTTGCTTGATAGAAAGTTAAGACGTTTGGCAATGTTGGTGATACTTGAAAAAAAAAAAAAAGGTGTATGAAGAGAGAGAGAGAGAGAGAGAGAGAGAGAGAGAGAGAGAGAGAGAGAGAGAGAGAGACCAGTACACTGACAGAACACTCTGAATATATCCAGACTAATCAGTAAGATCAGGAGACAGAAAATTAAACACAGAAAAGGTCAGCAGAGACATAAGAGAACGCATGGATTGAAGCCAACCTTCAGACACACAGAAATAATTAAAACGAATACACAATCACAGAAGAAAGCACAGACTTAAACAATACTCTGGTGTAAATGAGAGGGCAGACTAAAACCAATATCTGACACAGTGAAAAAGCAGCGTAACATGAATTCACCAGCTTAGAATACAGCTCAAACTAAAACAATACAATACTCGAGCACAAAAGAAAGTTCAGGTTAAGACATTACTCAGACGCAAAGAATGCACAAGCAAGACTCTGACAAGAAAAACACAGACTATAATAACCCACAGCAATAAAAAAAAAAAAAAAAAAAAAGCACAGACAGAAGCAACTGTCAGACACAGAGGAAATCACAGACGATGGCCAAAACAGATTTAGAAAGAAGCGCAGTCTGAACCCAATACAAAAACCAGAACAAAACCCAAACTAAAATTAATACTTAAACAAGGAAGAAAGCAATGACTGAATTCAATACACAGACAAAGAAGAAGACACAGGATAAATCCCCCTACACAAAGAGAAAGCGAAAAATAGTACCAAGACAAAGGCACTGAAAGCACAATATATTACTGACACAAACAAACAGATAGGAAAACAGGCAGAAAGACAATAACAAATACACAATAAAGCGAACAGACACAGACAGCACACAATGGACACACTAGCACAAAGAAGTACTTAAACAAAAAAAAAAAGTCAGTCAGATACGTTGAGAGAAAGACGAGCAGGCAAACGCAGAGACCACAGAAACCAAGAGAAACAGAGGAAAGGACAGAGTAAGCCCAATACACAGACAGAGAGGGAAGCATACAATAAAAACCAACAGACAGACACACCAGCAATCTATTAAATAAAGCACACACACAAAAAAATAGCGTTAGTTAATCACGTCGTAGTTAATTGGCTTGTCAGGTGCTCCCCCCTTACATTCCCCCTCACATCACCCACTCCTCTCCTCCCTTTCCCTCCCCATCCCCCCACTCCTCTCCTACCCCTCCCTTCCCACCACCAACTCGTTATCTCCGGGCCAACACTAGCTATTTCCCACCCTACCCATTATTTCCATCGCCTTCCAATTTTGTCGGGGTGGAGGGACTGACAGAGATTATTAATGGTCGCCGGAAATGGTGACTAATAGGCTTGTTGCTGTTGTTATAATTGTTGTTGTTTTCATAGCAGTACACCGTGAAAAAAATTTGATCTTGGGTAATTCTGGTGGATTTAATCATTATTATGATCTTGAATACATTTATTTCAGTATAATATCTCATCTCCTCCTCCTCCTCCTCCTCCTCCTCCTCCTCCTCCTCTTCCTCCTCCTCCTCTTCCTCCTCCTCCTCTTTCTCCTCCTTCTCCTCCTCATCATTATCATCATTCTTCTTCTTCTTCTTTTCTTCACGTAACCCTGCCGCTTCCTTCCCCTTCCCACCTCCCTCCCTCGCTACCAGTCTCGCCCGTCTATATAAACACGTGGATGGTTCGTCCCCTATTTATGCTTGAAGAGGGTCCATGTCGGGCACAAAATGCCGTATCTTGTCATGAAGCAACAGTGCCTGCTGTGAATCCAGTTCTTTCAGTAACAGTTTCCTCTCTCTTCAAGGATCGATTTTTTTGTTGCTATTACCATGTGATTATATAATTCTAAGAGAGCATTTTCAAACTAGAGGAGTCAGATATGGCTTTCCTGAACCTCTTTCCTGCTCTAGGTCTCCCTAAGGCGAGTTAAGTATTCCTAGGGCAGCAAGCATTCATTCTGATAGTTGTTATCGTCCTTTAGAGAAAATTCTAACCTACAGTTGCGGATGAAGCAGTTGTTTTACAACCAAATAAAACTGATTACAAATTGGGCCTAGCAGTGTTTTCTCAAGAATGCTTAAAACTGTTAATCAGAGTGTAGATGCACAGCTTGCTATCAATTTCATTTTTGTTTCAGTATGTGCACTACCACAGGTCTTGGAATATCTAATAATATTCCCGTTTTTAAGAAGGGCCGCAGGAAACTACCAGATAATTACCGACCTACCTTAGTCGTACATTCTACAATCAGTTATTAGATAGGAATATGTTAATCAAAGTCAAGCAACACGACTCAGTGAAGAGAAAATTATGTTTATTGAAATTAACAGAAATTCATTAAAATTTTTCTATATAAGTCGTAAAACTGGAGCAGCATACAAGATTTGCTTCGCATTTAAAGGAGACTTGATAAAGGTCCAGATGACGAACTTATGTTTAAAGAAAAGGTCTTGGATTTTTTTTTTTTTTTTTAAGAAATTGGAGGTAATTGGAAAGAAAACTGACTGGATGACAAAGAACAGAGAATAGCCACATACATATGGGCACCGCCATGAACACGAGGAAACAGTCTTGTGTACCATGGCCAGTGCTGTTTACTACGCACTTCAGTGATCCATTTATTGATCCTAATTGCTTTACATATTTATTCACCGATGAGATGACACCATGACTAACAATGGTGTCATAGCTGAAAAAGAGATAGCCTAAGTCTGCAACAATCTCTCTGTATAATCACATTAATGACCGAAAAGAATAATATACCACAGTTTCATATACCACATTTTCTGAATAGGAAACCTCAGCAAATAATAATTTTATTAAATAATTATTAAATGTTGGGATACTGGGTCAAACATATGTCATGCATCAAATATTCAGGGGTGACAGTTTTACATGAACTGGTGTTTCCCAGTGGAACATCAAAGGGGCCAATGAAGCCAAAACAATGTTGAGATTTATTAAATGAAATTTCTTTTTGAGTAAATGCAATGTAATACCAAATATCATGTGTCTAGTCTGAACTAACTCAGAATATGCTATGTAGTTGTGGAATTCCCACTTGAGGAACCCCTGAATGAACGATTTACTCCTGTAAATCCTGTTTTGCCTCTATTTTTCTATTAGTTTTTAAATTAAAAGCTGTAAAATTACGAATCCTATGGTCAGTTTATGCTATGATCCTCACTTCCGTTGTTCCATAGATATGGTCTAAACTGCGAAATTTTGTAGAGAAGTTGTAAAAACATTTACCAAATTATAGACACAGGTTACAGAGCTCTGAGTGCACAGTATATGCTGTCAAGAAATAGTGGCGAGTAGATTTTTTAATCTAAAAAGCTGTTTATGAAAATGACAAAATTAACATAGTTTTTTCCTCTTAATTCTGAGCCTAATAATTATAAATTAAAAAGGAAATTGGATTACTGTATATTGAAATGGCCAAGCAAACATAATTTTTCTTCTTAAATGAAAAAGGCTGTATGTTAACTCATAGAACGTTTTATTACTAAAGGCTTCAATGCTTAATATAAAAGAGGATATAGCATAGAATTGGCGCCCTTCTTCCTTCTCACTACAATAGTCAAGCAAAGATTCGGTCAGTGTTATCACCAGACTTTCCATAAACAGCAGCCATTCGGTCTATTTCTCTCACCATATCCTACCCCTGACTTCCAGTCCAGTTGTCTCTGCTAAGCAAAGATTCGGTCAGTGTTATCACCAGACTTTCTATAAACAGCAGCCATTCGGTCTATTTCTCTCACCATATCCTACGCCTAACTTCCAGTCCAGTTGTCTCTGCTAAGCAAAGATTCGGTCAGTGTTATCACCAGACTTTCGTTAAACAGCAGCCATTCGGTCTATTTCTCTCACCATATCTATGCCTGAATCCCAGTCCAGTTGTCTCTGCTTTTTATGTCCTTGGTAGTAGTTCATATTGCTCACAAAAAGCAGGAACGGTCACTTTTGCCTTCCTCTTTCTCTTTTCTTTGCTGCCAGAATGCGCTGTGGTTCTATACTTTTACCCATATACATTTCAATTATTCATTTAGCAAAATCTTAAAGTTGCAGTGAGAGCATTACTTTATTAACAAGTGAGAACATGCTAACAGAGAAAATGAATACTGGCTTTGAATGGCGACGTCATACTAGTTTTGTACTTTTCTGCTTGGCCTTTGTCAACAACGTTCCTGGTGTTGGAGGCTTGTACTGAATGACAAATGGCGACTATATATATATATATATATATATATATATATATATATATATATATATATATATTCTCCATTTGTCATATATATATATATATATATATATATATATATATATATATATATATATATATATATATATATTTTCTCGTGACGGTGCAGGCGTCATACATTTGGGAGGGGGGAAGTCTAACGTGACGTCCAGCAGAAACAAAAATTATATAATTTATATAAAGATTTGCAACCTCCATTATGCATATAAGTAAAAACTCAAGTAATCGCGGTTCTGTGAATGTAATATAATGCGCATTAATTTCTGATTACTGCTTACATTTCAGGATCAGTGCAGTAAAGAAATACAAAGCAAATTCTTTCTCTGCAAACTTTCCCAGATGAAGATAGGCCGAAGCAAGTAAACTTGTTCTCTATAACACAGTACTATTTCAGAGGCATTAAAATGTAGCAGGCATTCCGCAACCTACATACACAATGATCATATTCTCCTGTGCACATTCTTCACCCAAAAGAATGGTGAATAATTTGAGGCAGTATGGTAAACTTAACCATTATCAATTTATTCTTTAAAAGTCACGCTGAAATAAATCCAATAAATGCTCCCAATCTACTGAGTTCAAGAATAGGTTGGATTAAAACCTTGCTGCAACAAGGATAACGTAAACTTCACCAGAATAACTTCAATGAAATCACATAATAACGACTGTAGTCGTCTCACTCTGATGGCGTAATACTTATTGCTCTTATGCTAAACCCGACGCATTAACCTGAACTTGTAATGACCTCTAGTAGTGAAGTGGATAATGAAGGCTACCTCTGACCCCCTCCTCCCTTTGTTCAAAGAAACTATCTTTATATGAACAAATTTGTCTGGAGATGTTAACAGTCAAACTTAGACACAGATCATCTACCTGAAATTGAAAACGACACAAATAAATTTTTTTCACTGCACTTGTTTTATTAATTTTCCTGGTATTAATTCTATCATTCCTTTAAAGTATCTCTCAGGCTTCTAATTCCTTTAGGGTGTTGTATTTACTCATTTCCTTGTACAGCAGTTTGCTGGGGTTCACTTAAGATGGGTGAGGGACCATGCTGCTGAGCTGTCAAGTATTTATTTCTGAAATCAATCATATTTATTAAGGTCGGACCACGTTGAATAGACTGTAAGGTCCGTGTGGTCTTGTATCCATGAAGGTCTCTCTCTCTCTCTCTCTCTCTCTCTCTCTCTCTCTCTCCCAATGCTATAACCAGGCCCCACTGACGCCCCAACATCAAAGAGGAAGGCAGGAGACAAATTTTACGCCGTCCTTTTAATGTGGGGGCTGCTGTGATGGAGGGGGGATTGGGGAAGGGGGGAGGGAGGAAATGAGAGGGAGGAGAAAGAAGGAAATATACCAGGAAAGGAGAGGGGCGGAAAGGAAGAGGAAAGATGAAAAAAATTAGGGAGGGGTAGGGGACAAAACTGAGGGGAAGAAGGGGAGAATGTTTGGGGGAGGGAAGGAAATTCGGGGAAGAGAGAACAGGGGAAGGACGAGGGGGGAAAATGAGAGGAAGAAAAAAAATGGTAAGGAAAAGAAACTGAGGAGTAAGGGAAGGGAAGGGAAGGGGAGAAAATGACGGGAAGGAGAAAGGAAAGATTGAGGGGATGGAAAGGGCAGGGTAGGATATGCAAGGGAATGAAATGAGAGGGAACTGTGGATGGGGAAGGGAAGGAATTGTGGGACAGGAGGAGATGAGAACATGAAGAAGAGGGAGAAAAGTTGACAGGAAGGAAAGGAAAGAAATGAGACGGAAGGGAATGACATGAGGGGAAACGAAAGGGAAGGGAATGAAACTAGGTGGATAGGGATAGAATGTATTGAGAGGAAGGAGGAAGGGGAAATGGGAAGAGGAGGGAAATTGGGAAGGGAAGGGAAGGACACGAGGGAGAGGAGGATGGGAGAAAATATGGGAAAGAGGTGAGGAGATAAATGGGAAGGGGAGGGAATGGGAAAGAGATGTATAGGAGTGAAGAAGTGGTAAGTAGGAGAATGAGGGTAAAGGAGTGGGGAATAAATGAGGGAAAGGAGAGTATGTGATGAGGAAGAGATAGGGGTGAACAAATAAGAGGATAAATATGAAACAGAAGGAGAATGGAAAGAAAACGGAATGGTAGAACAGCTGAGGAGAAGTTTGAAAGGTGAGAGGGAGGGAAGAAAGGTTGGAGGATGGAGGAGTACGAAAAGGAAGGAGGAAGTGAGGGAGAAAGTGTGGGACGGAAGAGGAGAAGAAGAAGAAGGAGGAGGAGGAGGAGGAGGAGGAGGAGGAGGGCCAAGAAGCAGAACGAGGAGAAGGAAATAAAGATGCAGAAAGGAAGGGAAATGAAAGGGAGCAAGGGCGACAGGAAAGGTTGAGTGAAGAAGGTTGTGGTGGAGGAGGCACGATAAGGAAGCGATGGAGAGGGAGGGCTAGGGAGAGGCGTTATGGGTGTGGTGCAGGAGGGGAAAGGTGAGTACAAAGGAGCAAAGATGAAAGCAAGGAGCAATGTGGCTGCTTGATATACGGTAAGTTTTTTATCTTTTGATCTCCTCAATGCTGTTTTTATAGGGTAGGTTTAAAAACTAAGGTATTTCTTCTATGAGTTACAAAGATAGACAGCGGGAAGGCTACCTTACCCACCAGTCCTTCCAGTTGTAAACATTAGAATATCGCAATCTACCACTTTCCAAGCCATCCGTTTCCATATATTGCAAAGATGACCGGAAATATCTTCATTAACTCTGTGACTGATGTATTTTCTTTCGATTAAGCAAGATTGTATGATGGTAGCTTATGTTTTTTTTTTTTTTTTTTTTTTTTTTTTTTGCCACTTGTTGAACTTCGGCTTCCAAATCTTCATCAGTCATATTTCGTCAGATGTGGAGGTTTCTTCTACTGTAAATTCTGTCGCAAATAGATATCCTAAAATTTAAAACTACCGTCAAAAATGATAATAATGATAATAATAATAAATAATAAAGGCATGTAACAACAGGAAGGCGGGCCCCCTCATGTCGTGTGTCGCATCCAGTGTCAACAAAAGCGTTGGACAGGATAACCCAACCAAACAAGGCTACACCCAAGTAATTCACACCTAATCGTAACCATACCGGTATTTACCAATTAACAGTGAAAGATTACCAGACAGATGATTCTTGCCTTGTTATTTCCACAGCACTCAAGTATATGGGACAGCCATAGCGAGATTGAATCTTCTTATTCTTACCAGAAATGTTAACATTTGAGGCTAAATTACAGTAAAAGAAACCCCAACCGCATATTACAAAATTTGGCTGATGAAGAATTGGAAAACTTAAAATTCCATTACGTGGTAGAGTAATATATATATATATATATATATATATATATATATATATATATATATATATATATATATATATATATATATATATATATATATATATATATATATATATATATATATATATTATACACAGTATCTGTGTGTGTGTGTGTGTGTGTGTGTGTGTGTGTGTGTGTGTGTGTGTGTACCAATAGCTGAGTTTGTTAGACGAGTCAGTTTTCGAAGACTGAGTGTTAGGATTTCTCTCAGTTGAAGAAAATCTAGTGTCATCCTGAATAAAGTACTCCAGTGTACCAAACGAAGCGAAAGGTGTAAACTGGAAATGTATACCAGTGATTTCACAACCCGCACCTCTGTAGTAGCTTGGCCCGACTTGTGTGTTACTTGCCTTCTGAAAAATGTATATACTTGGATTAGAGTCATTTCTACTCAGTGTACTGATAACTATATCTGACCGAAGTCTTCTAAACGTAACCCATATTCCTTGGTTCCCTTCATTACGATGAAGTATTTCTTAATGTAATGCGAACTACCCTCGTTTTTTTTTTTTTTTTGAGTCTCTTGTAAATAAGACGACGATGAAGACGGTATCTAACTCTCCATATCTCAAAATATACCCTAAAACAAGTAAAATAATCTGGAGGAAAGAATAAAATGTTCTCCCTTTGGAAAGAGTTGTACAACGTTGCTTGGGATGGTCCTGGGGAGGTGTTACCAAAACTGCGATATTTGGCATCAAGCTTGGTGAGCAATGTCACAATTATAACTCTTCGGTAGGGGATTCAGCCACAGTTATTACATCCAGTCTGAGTCTCTCATCATTTCGGGTCTTGCTACACGTTTTATAATTTTCTTATTCCAACAGACTCCAATTACAGCTGGGAAGCACTTACCTGGTTGAACCTTTTCAATCGGATGATGCATTTGTGTAATTAGTCTTCCTACCTGCGGCCGGTTTTGTTCAAGTTACGAAGGACCTGCAATAGATCGTGTTTAAAGAAGGTGCCATCTAACCTGCTAGTTTGAGAAAGCTTTATCAAGCTGAATAATGTCGTCTAGAATTATACTAATATTATACTAGATGAAGGGAAAAAAAAAAAAAGACTCCTTCAGTATCATAATGTAATATATTCTTCATTCTTGTTACTGTAAGGCGATTTGGAGTTCGGGAAAGTCCCCTGGTAGTGAATAAGTTACTTCAGGATATACATAAGCCACCCAGTATGAAAAGCCTCTCCTTAGCCGAATAAAACGGTCTGGAGCTGGCAAGAAAGAAACCTTAAAGGTGTAACTGTAGTGAAGAAATTAGCACTTTGAATCTTATAACGTTAACAGGAAACAAGAGAAGCACGAAGAAAGTAAATCTGACGACAAAGAAGGAGGAAGAGAGAGAGAATTCACTGAAAGAGAGGAATGAGAGAAAGGGACACTAAAAACCGATTAAAAGAAATGTGTGAGGAGGGAAAGAGAAAGAAGAATGGAAAAGAGACGACGAAGCAGATTAATGAAAAAAAAGAGGAGCAAAAGAGGTAATGTTAGTTTACGAATAACAGAAGAATGAAAAAAGAACTAGATGAGGAAAAGTGAAGAAAGAAGATAAAACAAGAATGAGGAGGGAAAGGCGACGTATGAGAGGAAGGAAAAACAACGAGGAAAAGGAAAAACACGGGAGAAATAACACAGGAAGAAGTATGAGAGAAGACGAATAAGAGGAAGGAAAAATAAAGAGAGGAAAAGGGTGAAGAAACAGAGAAATTAAAAGGATAGGAGAAAGAGAGAAGACGAATGAAGGGAAGGAGAAAAGTGAACAAGGCTGAGAGGGCGAAAAAGGGAGACAGAGGGAGAAGACGGAGGAAAGGAAAAAAGAGAAACAGTGAGAACTATAATGGAAATGAAGAGAGAAAGAAAGAGGGCCAGTAAGAGGAGGGAGAGAGAAGAAGAAGAGGAAAAGAGAGGAAAAGGAAAAAGAGGGAGAGAAACTTGTTTATATGTAATGTGAACTAGATCAAAGGAACAGACCGGGAGTGGGTGAGGATGAGGGGAGGGAGGGAGGATGTGGGGAAAAAGGGGCTGGAAGGAGGAGGAGGAGGAGGAGGAGGAGCTAGATGAGGAGAAGAAAAACGAGAAGAGGGTTGGGAAGGTGGATATATGTGTGGGCAGGAAAATGAAGTGAGTGTAGAATGTTGTGGGGCCTAGAAGGAGTAGGAAGGGGAGGAAGAGGAGGAGTAAAACGGTGTGGGGAGAGGGAAGATGTGAGATAAAAAATGTGTGGGAAGGAGTAGGATATGGGGAGGAAGAAGAGGGTATTAGGAGGATGAAGGATGGATGTGATGGGGTAGAGGAGGATGGCGTGGGGAGGAACAGAAGGTGTGCGAAGGAGGATTGTGTGAGGAGGAAAATGGAGGTGTGGGGAGAAGGAGGAGGAGGAATAGGAGAATGAGGAAGAGGAGAGGAGGATGTGGGGAAGAAGAGGCTATCTGGAAGAGGGAAAAGGTGTGGGAAGGAGGATGAAGAGGAAGGTGTGAGAAGGAGAGTGTGGGGAGTAGGAAGCGGCTACGAGGAGGAAGGTGCAGGATGGGAAGAGGAGAAGGATGTGGGCAGAAGCAGGAGTGTGTGACGAGGAGGAGACGGAGGAGAGTGAAGAGAAGAATAGGAATGTGTGAAGAGGAGGAGGAGGAGGAGGAGAGAGAAGGGAAGAGTAAGAGGATGTGCTGAGGAGGGGAATGTGCGGAGAGAGAGAGAGAGAGAGAGAGAGAGAGAGAGAGAGAGAGAGAGAGAGAGAGAGAGAGAGAGGTGGAAATATAGAAGAGAGAAACAGAGAGAGAGGTACTGAGAGAGAGGTACTGAGAGAGAGAGAGGGAGAGAGAAAGAGAGGGACAGTGACTGAGTGAGCTAGTTTATTTCAACAATACAATAACCTCCCTCACTCCTCTTTCTCTCTCTCTCTCTCTCTCTCTCTCTCTCTCTCTCCTTTTTCCCGAACCCACAGGGGCGTTGACTCTCTTTTTTTTTTTTTTTTCCAGTACTTAATAATTTTGTTTTTATGTTTAGCTTTTTTATTTCTTTTAACCCGCCATTGACGTTGTCCACAAGGGGGCATGAACTGATTCTACAGGGAAACAGTATTAACTCCTTCACGATGACAACCTCTTATTGTAAGCAATTATTGTTGTTGACAGAGAGTTTTACTCGGGAGGGAATCCTGGTAGTGAAGGAGTTAATAAAGGCTGTATATAACCTCTCTATTTTTGAGAGTCTATCCTCAGCATAATGAAATCGTCTGAGAATAGCATGGGTAATACATGCTTGACATCTTCAGGCCTTCAGGCTACATTGATAAACCTAGATATTATAAAGCTATTTATTACTACCGACATTATACAATGAATAAAGCAGATTCCCACATTATGTCATAAATACTACAACCACAGATTAACTGTATATTGGGTTGGATCATTAGCTGATATAACAGTTTCTTTTTGGCCCCATAGTAACAGAAATAAAGTGCTGTTATGTTGATTGTGTTATGCATTGTCCACTATAACCTGGCCTAAAACTGCCATCCTTGTATCATAATGAATGCTGAGATGTAACAAGAGATTAGATGATGGTGTTACTCACATAAAGGTGCTATGCAAAGGATGTAGAACTGTAGTAAGGTTTTATTCTGTCTGTGGGCAATGGAAGATATGCTGCAAAAGGAGGAAAATCTTCGCCAAGTTAGGGATGACGGAATATATTGCAGCTGCTGTAGGTTGAAACATTTCTCTTTCGTGGTGACTAGAGTCGAAGTGAGACTTTTTAACTCATTTCACGGATAGTCAGCTTTCTGCTAATTGTGAATTATTATATGATTAGCATCTAACTTAACTTTGACGTATAATTACATGACTTTTTCTTTTCAGTCAGTTCTTCAAACCCCTCTCTCATATGACCTCTTTCTTCAAACTCTTCTTGCCCTATCCAGATAACTTTATCCAACTTTGGAGAGGTATCCAGTTCTGACGGCGTTAATAAATACCATATCTACCTGTTCGAGATCGAAGTCTCTATCTCACGTTGAAAAATGTCGTCTGACGATAGCAAGAATGCAGTAAAGACGATAACGTTTTGTGAAACAATTAATGATCATATGGTTCAACAGTTTATTACAATTATTAATAATGGTATGTTCTGCTGCTCCAGTAAATTTACATTGGTATTTCACTCTTAGAATACGGCTTTTTATCAGATTTCCTTCACAGAAGAAAGAATTAGATTAATGCATATCGACTACGCGTGGGTCACTGAGGCAAACAGTAAACTTCTTTGCTAAGTCTTAACCTTCCATACAGTAAGACAGACAATAGTCAAATCTACATCCAAAACCCCACCTTGTTTTTTGGATGAACACGTACAGGGGAGAAACAAATTTGTCCCAGGGCAGACCTGTCTGAGAATCTAGCGCTAGTTATTCCACTTGCCTGTAGGATGTGTTAACCATGAACCACCTGTTCCTCCTTTCTGTACATAAGTTACAGGGAATTTGTGTAACCAGTGATTTCATGAAATCCCTAGGGAATTCGTCAAGTGAGTTTAAATTAGGGTGGGTTAATTAAGATTAGGTTAATTTAGGCTGTGGTTAGGTTAGGTTGGGATAACTAGGTTAACTTTAGGTTAGGTTTGGCTAGGTAAGGTTGGGTTAGGTTTATATGAACGCGTAACACAAGTTAAGTGTTCATATAAAATAATTAACCTAACCTAAAGTAACCTAAACTTTACCTAGATTATCCCAGCCTAACCTAACTACAGCTTAAATTAACCTAACCTTAATTAATCTATCCTAACTTAAAATCTTTTCACGAAATCCCAAGGGATTTCATGAAATTACTGGTTACACATATTCCCTGTAACATTATAATTATAGCGTGATTCATATAAACAGCTCCCCGTTCCCTTCCACGAGCAATTTCTTGTGTGTTGCGGGAACTGCTGTCAGTGTTATCAGTGTCTAGCCTACACCGCGTATTCACTTCTTACTCTCACTGACACACTCACGCCCACACCAACAGACTGATCTGTCGCCGCAACACATAAGATACTGCCAGGGGAGTTTCTACGGGCGTGCTGTTTAATGATCACTATATCAATACAAAGGCGTGGGTATAGCTGGGATGGGGGGCTTCAGTCTTACTGTGATCTTTTATTTCTAATTTTGGAAGTATTTTTAATTCATACCAAGGTCTGATCACATCCACTAGACTCTCTCTCTCTCTCTCTCTCTATCCTCATTAGATTTCATATTTTCACTTTTCTTTCTCCCCGCACTTCTCGCTCTCACTTTCCTCCAACTAATATTATTTCTCTTTTCTTTAACTCTTTCTGTCTGCCGGCTTGATTGTCTATTTGTCTTCCTCCCCCTCCCCCCCACTCTCCTTCCATCTCCTCCCCCTTCTCCTTCCCCTGCCTTCCTCCTTTCCCTTCCTCTCTCCTTCTCTCACCTCCCCTTGCATTCCCCCAGCCTCTGCATCCTTCACTCCTACCCCTCTTTTGTTCCTTCTCCTCTATCTCCCCTTCTACCGTCATTTCTTCCTTACCATTCCCTTTTCTTTCTCGACCGTTCCACTGTTCTCCCTCCCATTCCTTCCCTTCCCCCTTCTCGCCATTCTTTTCCTTCCTTTTTTATTTCTTTATCCCCTTCTCTTTGCTTCCCCTTCGCCCTCTCTTTTCTCTTTCATCACTCCTTCTTCCCCTTCCCTCCTTCCTCCCTCCCCTTGCTTTCCTTTCCTTCCCCCTTTCCTTTCCCTCTTCATCTCCCCATCTCCTCTTTCCTCCTGCCCCATGCAACCCAAAGCTCCCCATCTCCCCCCCCCCCGCCTTTCCCTCCGTCCTTTCTCTCCCTCTCTCCTTCCTTTTCCCTACTTCTCTCCCCTCTTCCTCTCCTTCCTCTATCCCCTCTTTTTTCTCTCCATTCCTTTCTCTCTCCCTTCTTTTTTTTTCTCTCTCTCTGTCTCTCCGTCCTTGACCTTCCGTTCTTGTCCTATGCTTTTCTTGCTTCTCATTTTTCCCCTCTTCTTCTCCCTGTCTTTCATCCCTCTCTTTCTCTCCCCCTCACCTCTCTCTCTCTTTTTCCTCTTTCTCGTCGTCCTTCTTCCTCTCCTTACTTTTCTTCTATTCATTTTACCTCATTTTCTTTTGCTTCCATTCATCTTTCTGCTACAGCTTTCTTCCTCTTTCATCCCTTTCTCTTCCTTTTTTTCCCCAGCTTTCTCCACCCCCCTCTCCCTGCTCTTACTCCTCATCTGACTCTCCCTTTCTTCCTTCCTCTTTTTCTGTCTCCTCTATGTACGTCTTCCTCTTGTTCTCCCCTCTCTCCCTCTCTTTTTTCTTTCCCTTCATTCTGTACTCATCTCCTCTTCCCTCCACCTCTCCTACATGACTCCATCGCACCATTTCTCTCTCTGTCTCTCTCTGTCTCTCTCTCTGTCTCTCTCTCTCTTTCCCCTTCCCACTTTCAATCTTCTCATCCTCCCCTATGTTTCTCCAGTGCAAATCTCTTTCTTCCTATCTCGCTTTATTCCCCTCTCCCTTCTTGCTTTCTCTCTTTGTCCCTCCCTTCCCCCGTGTCATATCCCCCTCAGTCTTCTCTCTTCTTTCTTTCTTAGTTTCCATTCCACTGTTTTCTTCTTTCCTTCCCCTTCCCCTCCCCCTTTCCCCCTCCCACCTTTCTCCCACCCCTCTTCCTTGAGTTTTCCCTTTCTTTTCCTTTCCCTTCCCTCGTTGACTCCTTTTGCTGTCTCCCTTCGCCTTGCCTTCCCCCCCTCCCTTTGCTGTCTTCCTCCCTCCCTCTCGCCCTCCTTCCCTCCGTTATTATTTGCCGTCTTCCTCTCTTTTGCATTCCCTCCCTACTTTTGCTTTCTTTCTCCCTTTCTGTCTCTCTTCCTTCCTCAATCGATTTGCTTTCTTCCTCCCTCTGTCCCCCCCCCCTCCCTCCTTTTGCTTTCTGTCGTCCTTTCTCCCTCCCTCCCTCCCTCCCTCACACTCTCATGCTTTTTGTTGTCACCCTCCTCCCCTCCCTCGTGCTTTGTTTCTCAGCATTCTCCCTCCCTCCCTCTCTCCCTCCCTCCCTCCCTCCCCTCTTCTCCCTCCCTGCCCATCCATCCTCACATTCTTTCTCTTCTCTTTTCCTCTTCTTTTCCATTTCCACATTGTCCGTCCCACCCACTTCTATTCTCGCTAATTTTGGTTACTGGAGAACCCCCCATCCTCTGTTTTTCTGCCTCTGTCTACCTGTCTGTCTGTCGGTTTATCTCTGTGTCTGTCTCTCTGTCTGTCGACCTTATTGTGTACCTGTCTATCTGACTGTTTATCTGTCTGCCTGTCTATCTCTCTGTCGATCTGCCTGTCTATCTATCTATCTCTCAGACAATATATCTCTCTGCCTGGCTATCTGTTTGCCATTCTTTGTCTGTCTGTCTGGTTGGCTGTCTCTGGATGTGTGTGTGTGTGTGTGTGTGTGTGTGTGTGTGTGTGTGTGTGTGTGTGTGTGTGTGTGTGTGTGTGTGTGTGTGTGTGTGTGTGTGTGTGTGTGTGTGTGTGTGTGTGTGTGTCCTGTTACTGTCTCTGTCTACCTGCCCATCTGTCTGTCTGTCTCTGTTTGTCTACCTGTCTGTCTGTCTGTCTGTCTGTCTGTCTCTCTCTCTCTCTCTCTCTCTCTCTCTCTCTCTCTCTCTCTCTCTCTCATTTAAATCACCTAGACAGTTAACTACCATTAAACTCCCTGTGTACTATGATTTAACAAGCAATTCAACTTGTTTAGTCTCAGACCATGGTCTTTCGATAACTCTGATAAATCTGATATCTGCTTTGGACTGAAAAATATTATTTTTTTTTATTTCATTTACGTTCATATTTCTTATGGTAGTAGTAGTAGTAGTAGTGGTACCGTAGTAATGTAGTAATTGTAGTAGTAGTAGCAGTAGTAGTAGTAGTAGTAGTAGTAATAATAATAATGATAATAATAATAATAATAATAATAATAATAATAATAATAATAATAATAATAACTGGTTACCTATTTCCTGACTGGGAAGTCACAATAGGGAAGTTTCGCCATAACTATTTGTGGTATATTATGCACGAAATTTTGGCATCATAAATAAATCTGTGACCTTTAAAAATAGTTCAAGGTCATTCATATTTGGAACATGTACTTAGATTAACCTAAGTTAGTTTCTTGTGTAATATCAACAAGATCTAAAGAAAAAAAAGTGTGGAAGTACATTTTATATTTGTCTCAGTAACTCGCAAACTGTATGCTTAGCTGTATCCATATTCCTTTCAGATAATAAGAAAGACTACATCTATATTTGTGCAAAGTTACAGCTTTAAAGCTTTTGTGGTTTTCTCCAAAACGTGCAACAAAGAAAAAGCAGATTTAACTTCGGTATTTTCCACTAAGCTAAATGGCTAAATATTCAGCCATAATTCTCAGCAAACGCTTTGATCATGGGATTTTCAACCAAATAGCTGTATATCAATTAGTTTTTGAGATTTCAAATTTAAATATGCAATCATTGTACCAAAAATGAGTATATGACCTTAAAAAATAAGTCGAAGTCATTTACATTTTGCACAAGTTTTGGGTTACCCTAAGGTACCTTCCTGTATAATATCATGATCTAAAAAAAAAGGTACAAAGAAAATCAATAATAATACTTAAGAAAACAATAAGCTTCGCCATCCATATGCATGGCGAATTTGTCTTACAAATGTTTTCAGAATTTGTGCAAAGATACCTTTTTATATCACCCTTGCAACATTCACGTGATTAAAACCGATTTACGTGAGGGTTCTGGTGGTGAAATGGGTTATGATCATTCTTATCCCGCAGTGTGAAAGGCCCTTGTTATTATCGGCATACTCTGTGTCGTAATGTCCAGAAATTACAGAGAATATAGACTTAATGGCAAGTGTGTAGAAGTCATTGTGTGCGAGTACACACACACACACACACACACACACACACACACACACACACACACACACACACACACACACACACACACACACACACCACCTCATAGTGCCACACCAAACACTGCCAGACTGAAAACTACCACACTCCACGCTTCCACATCAAATTATTACACCACGCACTGCCCACACCACACGCTGACACACTACACACTGACACTTTTCACAATACCACACCTGAAGCTGCCACACCACATACTACCTTACCGCGAAGTGCAACACCACACACTGCCATGTTACTCATTGCCACGTTCCACACACAAGCCTCAGACAGCCACGCATACTGCCATTGTTCACACTGCCATACTTCGAGCTGTTACGTCTCACGCAGTCGCATTTCACTCAGCTGCGCATCAATGAGCTGTACGTTATAATGCCACCCCTCACACTACCATACTTAACACAGACGAAAACACAGTACCACAACTCACACTGCCATAAATCACACTGTCACACTACATGCGGATTAGTTCACACATATCACACACTGCTACGTCACGTGCAAAACCAAAGACTGATACATTTTACATAGCTACATTACATTTCTCTCTCTCTCTCTCTCTCACACACACACACACACACACACACACACACACACACCTCGCACTATCGCACCTCATAAAATTACACCTCACACTGTCACACAACACACTATCACGTCTCACACTACAAAACTATATACAGTTGCAGCTCACACTGCCATACTCACTGCCACATCTCACAACGAAACACGTCACACTGTCTCACCTCACTCATCGAAGCCTTACATTACTATTCCATGTAATACTACATCACACACTACCACACCATTCACACTGCCATGCAAAACAGTGTGACATCACGCACTATCACATCTGACGCCGCCATACAATACACTGCTATATCTCACACTGCTACACCCAACCTTGCCTCGCTCCCCACTAACACACCTTCCACTGGCACATCACACGCTGCCATACCATACACCCACACTGTGGCACCACATATTTCTCGATTCTGTTACTCTACCCTTAATACCTTACATTGCCATATCTCCACCCCCTCCCCCTTCCAACACACACACACACACACACACACACACACACACACACACACACACACACACACACAGCATACCTCATAGTGGTCACAACTCACTACCACACCTCACACTACCCATTTCACAATGCCACACCTCCCGTCTCACACCGCAGAAGTACAATTCCAGCACGCTGTAGTATCATCACAGCACAATGACAATATTTCAGCCTTGAACCAGATGCCATTTTTCAGTGGTTTATCTTTGTTACTTCTGGACGATTTTATTACACTCGCTATCGCGAAACCAGAGCGGAGGTTATGTTTTGTTCCATGTGTGTGTGCGTGTGTATGTGTGTGTGTGTGTGTGTGTGTGTGTGTGTGTGTGTGTGTGTGTGTGTGTGTGTGTGTGTGTGTGTGTGTGTGTGTGTCTGTGTGTGTGTGTCTGTGTGTGTGTGTGTGTGTGTCTGTGTGTGTGTGTGTGTGTGTGTGTGTGTGTGTGTGTGTGTGTGTGTGTGTGTGTGTGTGTGTGTGTGTGTGTGTGTGTGTGTGAACAAAGTAACTCAAACAGTTAATATCTGACTTTAGCCAATTTGGTTGAGAGGTATAGGGACAGCCAAGGGACTGATTTTTTTTTTTTTTTTTTTTTTTTTTTTTTTTTGAGAACAGTAGCTCATCGGTCATAATCACATGACTTGGTCAAAGTTTTACCTTACAAGGTTAACTTAAAGAGTTTTTGTTCGCTTTTGACCAAACTTGGTGGGGAGTTTGAGGGTGTTGCAGGAACAAAGGATTTCGATTTTGAGTACACTCAGTTAAATGTTAAGGTCACAGAACAAGGTCAAAGTTTAACTCATTCTTCTGTGTTATAAGAAAATGAAAAAGTTTTGACTTGAGTTGGACCAAATTTGATGGACTGCTGAAGATCAGCTAAGGAGTTGATTATTTTTTTTTTAATTAGGTTAACGGTCAAGGCCAACGTAAACTTTTTTGTCCTAGCTACACCAAGCTTTGTAGAAAATCTCAGGGTATGGCAAGGATAAGGGACTAGATTTTGAGAACAATCGATCAATGGTCAAAGGTCACAGGGTAATGGTGAATGATCACGTCACAAAGTAAGATCGACTCCAAACTGTTCTGATGTGATTTGGACAAAATTTGGTAGAAGTTTTGAGGGTCAAGGTAGAATGGAGAATTCGATTTTGAGAGTAATTCTTCAGAGATAAGGGTCACGGGCTGTCAGATGTTTAGCCCTGAGACCGCAATTGTTTCTCACTGTAAGCATTCCTTCTTGTTTAACTCAGGAGAGGTCTCTCTTATTTAAAAAGTTGAAGGCCATACATTTTACTTCCAGTTCGATAAATCTTTCAAGTTCCAAATGAAAATGTTTGGGAACAGCAGTAATAAGTAGAGGGGCACTCAGTGGAGAGCATCTCTCCGACAAGGGCAACGTAATTTCCCAACCATTCTTCATAATGGGATTGGATTTCTCATTACTGATTAGGGCTTCTCAAAATGCGTTTTCCGGATCCAGAATCTGTAATACGATCCGAATCGGGCCCTAAAGTTAATCGATGGCTCCTTTTGACGTAGGGTATCTAAACACTAAATTTGGGGGCAAGTCTCTCTTTTATTTTTTTTGAGTAATCCTGCTAAGACAAACAAACAAACAAACAGGAGTGAAAACATACTCTCCTTGTCGAAGAGAACAAACCAGGGGTGAAAACATACTATCCATCAATCTCCAGCTGCACTTCCTAGGGGTCATCTCCCCAATCACTTATTTTCCACCATTATTAGATTTTAATCTCATAGACCTATTGTCCTTTATGCATCCATTTTCTCCCATGATCCATTGTCTCTAAAAGACTCATTTTTCCCTATGGTTCTATTTTCCTCAATGGACCTAGTTTCTCTCGAATGACCTGCTCTACGTTCCCATGGACCTGTTTCCCCTCCATGGATCCATTTCCCCTCCGTGGGCCTGTTATCTGTATGGATCTATCTTTCCCCATAAATTAAATTTTTCTATGGACCTATTTCCTCCTCGAGGAGTACACACTATGTTCACATATGCACCTATTTTCTCACATGACCTATTTCCCTCATGCACATTTTTTATCCATTTGATCTAAGATTCCACTTGTGCTCATTTCCACCAGAGACGTAACCCCAGTGGACGTGTTTTCCCACATAAACCTATTGCAACCATGAACCTATTTACCTCACAGATCTGTTTCCATGTAGGTGTATTTTCTCAAATCCATCTATTAACCCACCCATATATCCACCCACTTATCCAGTGTAGCTAGCTCGTATTCTGGCTTGTCCTTCAGAAAGTCTCACATCCATTCAAAAAGACCACTCACTCACCCACTTAGGTCACCCTACAACACCCCACCCATTTCCCCCACTCCATCCACTTCTAAAGCCACACCCACCCATCCCATCCATTCCACCCAACCCCCATCATACCACACCTGTCCATCTACCCTTCCCACTCATCCCACACACATTTCTTTCCAACCATACAGACACACCCTGTCCACCTACCCACCGACCCACCCCTCCCATCCGCTCACCTGCTGACCGACCCAGCTACCAAGCCAGGACCACCACAAGATAATTTACAACTTCACACACACACACACACACACACACACACACACACACACACACACACACACACACACACACACACACACACACACACACACACAGGGTACGCAGAGTTTGATAAATTAGAAGTTAGTAATAGTGGTATAGGGCCATCCTTTTTAATTCAGTTGATGGAGCTGCTGCCACACACAGAGTTAATAATATTAATCTCTACGAGGATAATAACACCAGCAATAAAAATTACATTACAACAATGATAAGAGCAGGAAAAAGACAAGAACAAAAATGACAATTTATAATACTACCACCACAATCAGCAGCAGCACTACTACGAGTACTACAGTTACCAATAATAATAACACTAATAGTAATAATAATGATGATAATAATAATAATAATAATAATAAAAATAAAATTATTATTATCATTATTATTATTATTATTATTATTATTATTACTGTTATTATTATTATTATTATTATTAGTATTAGTATTATTATTATTAGTAGTAGTAGTAGTAGTAGCAGCAGTATAGCAACAAAACAAGAAAAACGACAACTACAACAACAATACTACTACTACTACCACTGCTACTAAGTCTGCTACTACTACTACTTCTACTAGATTATTATGGTTGTTGGACCGACTAGCTGACAGGTAATTAGAAACGCGTAACTGTGAATGTTTATGCCTGCGAGGTAGAGACAGAATCACAAGGGCATGAATGTTGACTGAATGAGAGTGTGATCCATTTAATTAGGTAGATTTTTGCTAAGTCTCTCTCTATCAGGTTTTGTCTAGCTCTGAGGACCCTACCACACCTCCTGCCTAGGTAGAAAATGAGATCTGGAAGATGATGATGATGATAAAAATACAACGGCCGCGATGACAGAGATGGAAGGAAAAATTACTAATAACAATAATAAAACTGATACTAAAACTAAGACTGAATAATAATAATAATAATAATAATAATAATATAATAATAATTAGAAACCCTTCAGAGAGCGCATACATCCGCCAATGCAGCTGCCATTACAACGGATCCAGATTTGGATCCGTGGAAATGTTGTGTGAAATCCATAGAAGCCGGATCCGCCCCAGATCCCCTAGATAGGTAATCTTCTTTTTGTTACATATTAGGTAACGTGGGGTCTGACGGAGCCCACGGAAAAAAAAAAAAAAACTTCCGTTTGAGATATTTCAAAATGCTTCAATACACAAATAATTCAACCCCTTATCTTTTAATAGGGCCAGAAAAAATAAAGTTTAATTTTAAAAAATATATATTTTTTTAAAGTTCATACAAAAATGATTAAATTTTAGGTATGCAAATTTTAAAATTAAATCTTGCAAAATTGAAAAGTAATATCATGATTCCTTGGGTGGCCTGCAGTAGACCGATGCTGGGACCTTCTGTATACCAAAGGAGAAAGACAGCAAATTGAAATAAAAAAAATCACAAGAGGACTCAACTGAGGTTACAGTATAGGTAATCTGGGGTCTAACATACCCCAGTGGCTCTATAGAGCAAAATCAGAGCCAGATACAGCTATGACCCCATCATCCCCATGAAGAGCATCACTAGGCAGGAAGGTAATGAGACGGACAGATCTGTAGACCTTATGCTCATATTTTGACAAATCAAATTTCGGGGACTGGGGTTTCTGAGACCCCACATTACCTATCTAGGGTTCAAACGATCCTTGACCCATGGCCCACTCTTCCACAAAATTTTATTGAAATTACCCTGTAATTGAAAACTTTTGGAAAAATTGCGTGGGATACATAGGATCCGGCTCATGATCCAGATCCGTTCCCAAAATTAATCAATTTATTCTTGGCCCATGGCCCATCCTTCCACAAAGTTTTATTGAAATTCATTGAAAACTTTTGGAGACATCGTGTGGACAAACAGACAAACACAGGTGAATACATAACCTCCTCCAACTTTGTTGGTGGAGGTAATAATAAATATCCATAAAACTTAATTATCATCAATAAAGCACCCAAAACACCCACCCACAAAACAAACTTGCAAAGGCCATGAAAAGCCCCAGAATAATGAAAAATGTAAACCAAAATATCCTCAAACAACTTCTTACATTGTAAGCAGAAGGCAGACTCTAAAATCCCAAGAAAATACAAGCAAAACCAAGTAAGGAAAGAGACTGAAGCAAATACAAAACATGTAAAGACAAACACAGGCATCAAAGTGCATTCTGACAAGGTTGTTTGGAAGGGTGGGGTGGGGATCATGGGATGGAGGTGCGTGGTGCTGTGTGGGGGAAGAGACAACGGAATAGCGATATAATATTGAAGATCGATAGGTGAAGGATTAAGTAAAGCTAAAAAAGAGAGATACATAAAAAGATACACAGACAGACAGAAGAAAGAAGACAGACAGACAGACAGAAGAAAGAAGACAGACAGACAGACGGAGATGGATGGATGAGTGAATACTGTCGATGGATGCGTATGCATAGGTACAGTCACTCATAAAAGAAAAGACCCCCCTGCGTTAGAGGCAATATACCTCGGGGTATTCAGTGTTGGTAACAGTGTATTTGACGTCAGCCATATGGAGGGATGAGGAGGGGTGTTTGAGAGGAGGGCGGAGTTAATCTACACGAAACACTGCTTCAATCCACATTTCGAGTCAAACATACGTTATATCTGACTTGTTATCAAGGCATATGTATGTAACCCATCACATTTGAAAAAGTTTATCATTAGCTGAATAAAATCGTCAGCCGGGGGCAGGAATAAGATGCAAATGAAACCCCCGGCCTCAAGGGTTAAATGAATGGGCTCGACACATTTAGAATGAACTTTGAATGAACTTCCCTCAAACGCAGCTTCACACCGCCACACCTGACGTCATTTACAGTGTTACCAGGACCGATATCACATTGGTTGAAATGTGTCTTGGCCGGGGGGGTCGTTTCTTTTATGAGTGACTGTACAAATAGATGGGTTGGTGGAAAGATGGAACGATAGGTAGACGGAATGATAGGAAGGTACAAGAAAAGATTATATACCTATCTGTCTATCTATCTATCTATCTGTCTATCTATCTATCTATCTATCTATCTATATCTATCTATCTATCTATCTATATATATATATATATATATATATATATATATATATATATATATATATCTATATATATATATATATACATATATAAACTCTCAATTATCCATTGTAATTCTGTAAACCCTACATCGAATATCTCGTGGAATGATGAGTGAATGGAAGCGTAGCCCATTGGATTGGGCAATTTTGGGGCTGTCTGGACATTGCTACTCCTCACCCTGCCCTTGGGTGGGAAAGGAGTTCCGGATGATGATGATGATGATGACGTCGGATATTGCACATATGACTCAACAATCACCTTTAGGCCAGGTATTGTGATTCTAACCATCTCATATATATATTGTTACATAGCCTATGATTTTATCATCCTTTGTGTAATTCTAACGTACAGTATGCTGCATGTTTGATCACGAGCGTGTTCTACCTCACTCCCCCCTTCTACCCTTAAAGTAAGTCGTTCTTTCTGTTGTTCAGAGCAGGAGTGTCAACTCTTTGTCCCCTCTGGCTTCATCTGCGCGTCCTTCTTACAAGTTGTATCAAGCTCTGCCGGCCCCTATATAATGAGCTCAGTCTCTACATTAATTGCCACTTAGATCTACTCCTCATTTTGTTCACATCTCTGTCCTCCCCTGTACAGTTGTTATTACTGTGAGTGCTCAGGAAGTCTCCAGCCATCTAGCAGCTGTGTAATTTGAGTATAAGTGTTATTGCATTTTTTCCTCGTACTGTGTAGCGTAAGGTGTTACTTCTTGGGCCTGGTGGGGTTTTGGGATTCATGTGTTTTGGATGTCAGCCCTTATTAATAATATTTTTATCTGTAATAATATATCTTGTATTCACTGAGTTTATCTGGTATTTTCATTTTATCAGGGCTGACTTAGATAAGTTTACTCATGCTAATTTCGTGTTAATAGAGGCTATTGCAGTTAACCATATATTTAACCTGTTTTTTGCCATTACATTATCCTTATAAGTCCTGAATGTTTTGTTGTTAGTTTGAGCATTAAACTTTAACTTGTAATTTTACCTAACTCTTTTGTTTTGAACCTGGAACTTTACGGGACAGTAGTGATTTTTAGTATTCTCACTTAAAGTGTACATTATCTTTCTCTGTTCCGTAACATAAATTTGGCGACCTTTTATCAGGATATTCAGGATATTATCATAAGGATAATGCTTGATATTTTGTGACTGTGATTTATTCATGATGTCTACTATTACTACGCTTGATGAAGCCAAAGATATTTTGTCAAATGTGCAAACAGCGTGTGATGTAGAAAACAGAACAAAGAATGAACTTAAGCTTGTTGCTCAACAATTGGGAATTGCTGTTCACTCGCATCATTCTAAAGATCAAATTGTTGACATGATTAATGAAAACTTGTTTAATGTAACTCCTCCAAATGAGCAAACGCAGATTGAATTAGCTAAGTTACAGCTGGCCCTGCAGGAGGCTCGTGTTAAGGAGGCTGAATTTCAGGCAAATGCTAAGGAGGCTGAGTTTCAGGCTCGTGCTAAGGAGGCTGAGTTTCAGGCACAAGTTGAACTTGCTAGGATTCAGGCAGACCATGAGTATCGCATGAAACAAGGTGGAACTGGATCATCTAGCTCTGATGATTTTGATGTGGCTAAAAATGTTAAACTTGTCCCTCCTTTTAATGAATCTGATATAACAAAGTATTTTCAGTTGTTTGAGAGGGTAGCTACAGGTTTTAATTGGCCCAAAGAGTATTGGCCAGTACTCCTTCAAACTGTTCTCACCGGTAAAGCTCAAGTAACTTATGCTTCTTTGCCTCAGGATCAATCTGATAATTATGATGTAGTTAAGAGCTTGATTCTTAAGGCCTATGAGCTTGTTCCTGAAGCCTATAGAGTAAAATTTAGGACAACTTATAAGCAAGATAAGCAATCCCATGTTGAGTATGCAAAAATCAAAGAAGATCTGTTAGAGCAGTGGTTAAATTCTAAGAATGTGGATTCTGATTTTGACAAATTTAAGCAGATGATTTTGCTGGAGGACTTCAAAAGGTGTATTAGTAAAGATGTAAGCCTATATCTTGATGAGAAAAGAATAGATAATTTGTCTGATGCTGAAGTTTTAGCTGATGAATATGTTCTCACTCACAAGAGATATTCTAAAGAAAAAGGGAAAGCTGAGAGTAAGTACGTTGCCTCTACTCAGAGTAGAGGAAAGAGAATAAAGATGATGTTTCTCAGGAAGTAAATACCAGCTCCACCTCTAGATTTCAGAAAAGTAAATGTACTTATTGTAGTAAGCTTGGTCATACTACGGAGAAATGTTTCAGGAGACAGCGTGATGTGAACAAAAAGGAGTCTTTAAATATTCAGTCAATTGGTCTAGTGTCCACCCTTGAGAGTTCCCAGAATTCTTTAACCGAGTTAACTGAACCTGCTTTGAGGGGTAAATTAAATCCTCATGATGAAGCTCCTCTTTTGAGCAGTAACGTGGGTGACACTCTCAAGAGTTCATGTGCTAATTTCCTGTCTGATGGTTTTGTCAGTCCTCTGGACAGTAATGACAGGAAATCAGTTAAAATATATTGTGATACAGGTGCTTGCCAATCCCTTATGCTGACCAGTGTTCTAGGTTCTAATGTTAATTCCTCTGATGAAACTGTAATCTTACAAGGTGTAGGGAATAATTACTTCTCTGTCCCTCTGTGCAGAGTGAATTTAGAGTCTGGTTTTGTTAATGGTTCCGTTATGGTTGGGTTGGTTGAGACACTCCCAATGTCAGGTGTAACTTTCTTACTTGGAAATGATATTGGTGGAAGTCAAGTGTGTCCAACTCCTCAGTTGTTTAGTGAGCCAGTGGCTGCGACCCAGGATTGTGATGTCCCTAATGTGTTCTCTGCATGTGCTGTCACTAGGGCTAAGTCTAAAGTTACTGGTGACTTAGAGGATAATGATGATGATGATGTTATCCTAGCTGACACTTTTCTTGCTAATTTGGACCACTCACCAGATGAGGCAGTGCCCCGTAGTGTTGATAATTTGTCTCGTCAAGAGTTGGTTGAGTTGCAGGTTGCTGACCCTGAGTTGAAAGGTCTAGCTAACTGCTTGCAGTGAGAAAGAGTCAGCCGGTGCTTCTACTTGTTATTATATAAAGTCAGGAGTACTTATGAGGAAATGGAGACCCCCAACAGCATCAGCCGCCTGTGAATGGGAGGTTGTGCATCAAGTTGTCATCCCTCGTGTTTGTAGGCAGGATATCATTAAAGTGACTCATTATTCCAGTTTGGCAGGACACCTTGGAGTAAGGAAGACTGTGGCACGCATTTTGAAACACTTCTACTGGCCAGGTACCTTCAGGGATGTTTCCTGGTATTGTAAGTCTTGTCACACCTGTCAAGTTGTGGGGAAGTGTAATCAGACCGAAAAGGTTGCACCTCTAGTTCCCATTCCTCCTTTTGAGGCGCCATTCACCCGTGTGTTGGTGGATATTGTTGGCCCTCTTCCTAAGACTTCTTCAGGATTTTCTTATGTGTTGACCCTGATTGATATGGCTACTCGTTATCCTGAAGCCATTCCACTTAGAAATATCTCAGCAAAGAACGTTGTTAAGGAAATGCTAGGGTTCTTCACGAAGTTTGGTCTGCCCAAGGAGGTACAGTCAGACTGGGGAAGTAATTTCATGTCAAAGGTTTTCAAGCAGTCTCTGAAAGAGTTGGGCATCACCCAGATCACGTCTTCAGCTTACCATCCCCAGACCCAAGGAGCGTTGGAGAGATATCATCAAACACTCAAATCGATGCTCAAGAAATACTGTTTGGAACATCAGAAAGACTGGGATAAAGGTCTTCCATTCGTTGTATTTGCCGCAAGAGAATCTCCAAATGAATCACTGGGCTTCTCACCCTTTGAACTACTGTTTGGCCATGAAGTAAGAGGACCCCTTAAGCTACTCAAGGAATGCTGGCTGTCGGAGGAAGATGACGTCAACCTGCTGGAGTATGTGATGAAGTTCAAAGAACGGCTGTCCACTGCTTTACAGCTGGTGAGAGAGAATTTAGGAGCTGCTCAGGAGAAGATGAAGACTTGGTATGATAAGAAGTCCAGATTACGCCACTTTCAGCCAGGAGATCAGGTTTTGATTCTGCTACCAGTGCATGGGAAACCTCTTCAAGCCAAGTTTAGTGGTCCTTATTTCGTGGAGAAGAAACTCAGTGATGTCAACTATGTCACTGCCACACCAGATCTTAGAAAGAACAAGCAACTATGTCACATCAACATGCTAAAGTTATATCACAGGCGGGACGAAAATAATCCAGTCTGCACTGTAGCTGTTCCACCCGAGTCTGCAAGTGAAGCTCTCCCATGCAGTATGAGCCTGAGTGATAGTTTGGGGAAGAATCCTGATATCATGAATCATCTCCAAACTAAGCTTTCTCATCTACCTCCCAAGGAAAGGCAGGAGTTTTCGGCATTACTGCAGGAGTACCCGCAAGTGTTCCATGCCACTCCAGGAAGAACCACTGTGTTGATGCATGATGTCGATGTTGGAGACGCAAAGCCAATTAAACTGCCTCCTTACCGTGTGAACCCAGTGAAAGTTCCTCTCATCGAGAAGGAGCTTGGCTACCTGTTGGACCACAAGATGATTGAGCCCTGTCAGAGCGAGTTGAGTTCTCCTGTCACTCTAGTCCCTAAGCCAGGTGGGTCACAGCGGCTTTGCATTGACTACAGACGTGTTAATCAGATAACCAAAACAGACACCCTCTCCCTCGCGTGGAAGATTGCATAGACAAGATCGGAAAGGCTAGGTACATAAGTAGGTTTGATTTGTTAAAGGGATACTGGCAAGTACCTATGACTGAACGTGCTAGGGAGATCTCATGTTTTGTAACACTAGGAAAGACTTTTGCATGTTCTGTAATGCCATATGGTATGAAGAATGCACCAGCCACATTTTAGAAGCTCATGAATGTTGTAACAGAGGGTTTGGCAGGGTGTGTTGTTAATATTGATGATGTATTAATCTTCAGTGACAACTGGAAAGATCACCTATGCCATGTCAGTAAATTTCTTGAGCGTTTGGTTCAGGCTAATCTTGTAACTAATTTATCAAAGTGTGAGTTTGGTCAAGCTAAAGTTCAGTACCTTGGGTACGTAATTGGTGATGGACATGTTGCACCACCAGGAGCTAAGGTTCAGGTTATAAGTGATCTTCCCAGACCTAAAAGTAGGAAAGAGCTACAAAGATTTTTGGGAATGGTAGGTTATTACAGGAGATTTGTTCTTAACTTTTCAATTCTTGTATCACCACTTACAGACCTACTGGAAAAGGGAGTTAAATTTGTCTGGACCGATGACTGTGAATCCTCTTTCAGCAAACTTAAAGCTATCCTATTAAGTCAGCCAGTGCTCGCTACTCCAAATTTTGCTAAGCCTTTTAAGATGGCTGTTGATGCAAGTGAAACAGGAGCTGGGGCTGTTTTGCCGCAAGAGGATGATCGGGGTATTGAACACCCTGTATCTTATTACAGTAAGAAGTTCACTCCACCTCAAAAGAACTACTCAACTATTGAGAAAGAGGTTTTGGCCTTGATTTTGGGTTTACAGCATTTTTCATTTTATTTGTGTTCTGGTTTTGACCCCATAGTCATTTATACCTATCATAACCCACTGCAATTCCTTAGTAAGTTTAAAGATAAAAATCAGAGATTGACAAGATGGAGTCTACTTCTTCAGGAGTATTCATTAGACATACAACATGTCAAGGGGAAAGAAAATGTTATTGCAGATTGCTTATCTAGACTTTAGACAGATTGTTTTCGAGTAATAAGAAATTTCCTTTGTAAATTTCTTTTTCTTTGTGGGGAGGTGTTACATAGCCTATGATTTCATCATCCTTTGTGTAATTCTAATGTACAGTATGCTGCATGTTTGATCACAAGCGTGTTCTACATCACTCCCCCCTTTTACCCTTATAGTAAAGTAAGTCGTTCTTTCTGTTGTTAAGAGCAGGATTGTCTACTCTTTGTCCCCTCTGGCTTCATTTGCGCGTCCTTCTTACAAGTTGTATCAAGCTCTGCCGGCCCCTATATAATGAGCTCAGTCTCTACATTAATTGCCACTTAGATCTACTCCTCATTTTGTTCACATCTCTGTCCTCCCCTGTACAGTTGTTATTATTGTGAGTGCTCAGGAAGTCTCCAGCCATCTAGCAGCTGTGTAATTTGAGTATAAGTGTTATTGCATTTTTTCCTTGTATTGTGTAGCGTAAGGTGTCATTTCCTGGGCCTGGTGGGGTTTTGTGATTCATGTGTTTTGGGTGTCAGCCCTTATTAATAATATTTTGTATCTGTAATAATATATCTTGCATTCACTGAGTATTATCTGGTATTTTCATTTTATCAGGGCTGACTTAGATAAATTTACTCATGCTAATTTCGTGTTAATAGAGGCTATTGCAGTTAACCATATATTTAACCTGTTTTTTGCCATTACATTATCCTTATGAGTCCTGAATGTTTTGTTGTTAGTTTGAGCATTAAACTTTAACTTGTAATTTTACCTAACTCTTTTGTTTTGAACCTGGAACTTTACGGGACAGTAGTGATTTTTAGTATTCTCACTTAAAGTGTACATTATCTTTCTCTGTTCCGTAACAATATATATATATATATATATATATATATATATATATATATATATATATATATATATATATATATATATATATATATATATATATATATATAAACTCTCAATTATCCATTGTTATTCTGTAAACCCTACGTCGAATATCTCGTGGAACGTCGGATATTGCACACATGACTCAACAATCAGCTTTAGGCTGGGTATTGTGATTCTATCCATCTCGACCCTCTATTCTAAAAGCTTTACCATGAGTGAAAGATGAAAACTAAGTATATAAAAACAATACAGTAATGATACAGAACAGTAGTACAGAACTGTACATATTGCACCATTGTATGTATTCATTGTTTGCATCAATAGAGGGTATGGTTGTACATTATGTCTAACTGTACTGTACTGTACTGTACAATACACAATTCCATGTAGTCAAGTGTGGAATGTCTCCCCCATAGATTATTCCAGCTCCACCACCTCACGCTCAATCTCTGCCAAGGGTGCTGGAATAGGTAGTTGCTATGATAATACCCTGGTCCATGGGTTGCAAGACTGAGGTCACATTAGGAGGAAAAAACATGACCCTAATACAACCTCCATCCCCAACCAATTCCATTTCAGAAGGATGAGCAGGAGTGTTGTCAAGGAGCAGCAGAGCCTTCACATGGGCACGTGCAAGGCCAAGTTCTCCAACTGAAAATAGATATACTCCTTCATGGAATGACTGTAGAACCAGTCTTTGAAGTTCTTGCCTGTTAACCAAGCCTTCAGCAAGTGGAAATAAATCACTGGGAGACGATCCATTAACCCCTGGAGACAACGTAGATGTTTGGCATGCCCCACTAGAGCAGGATTCAGACAATGGGAGCCTGTTGCATTGGCACAACACAAAACAGAGATGCGCTTCTGCTCGCCTTACAGAGAGGTAACTTCTCATCAGCCCAGGTAGTATTTGGCACTGACCTGAGGAACAGAGTTTCATCAGCATTATAAACCTGACTGAAACACAACACTTCTATGTCAATCAATTTTTATGTGTGGTGAGAAATTCATCAATTCCTTCCATGTCTGCATCCAATATTTCATCATTGGTCAACTTGTTGGACAGCCTGCATCAAAGTTTGAACCGAGTCAGCCAACCTTCAGATGCCTTGAAATCGGCGATCCCCATATGCTCAGTGAACTTGGTGACTACAGCCTTCAGCTCAATGGGACACAATCACGTCATTGCCATGCTGTTGTCGAAACCTCTTCAGGCATTCCTGGTTGAATTCACCAAAGTGTGGCTTGGCTGTCATTTTTCATTAGTGCTGTTGCACAGATGCACCATGTTAACCCTTGAAGAACATCTTGATGAAGTGTTTATTCTTCTGCAAATCCTGCAATGTGGTCCAGAGCATGTCATAATTCTCCATTAGCCTTGCAATGGTCCAGCCTACTTTGAGGCCATGGATGAGGCACGTGGGGAGAAACAGCACTGGGGGGTTTGCACTCATAAACTGTACAGTACACAATACAACACAGGAGCGGTTTCACAATCACAATAGAGCTGTAGGACATTAACACAAACAGGCCATTAGCTTTACAATAGAGTAAAGTACAGTACCTCAAACATAGGATGCCACAGAGTCAAAGTACCAAGGTTTTGCAATTGCTTGGTCAGAAGATCAGAGTACGCAGGCATAGCTTGACTTTACGACACCCACGGGCAAGAATGAGAGCATGACAAAAGTCTCAGTGCACCACATGAGCTGCACTCATGATGGATTCTGATTGGCTGGTGTGTGGCAGACGTTTTCACTGGCTCCCGAGTTTCGGAATTTCCCTTGGAGCCGGTTGGCTACCATTTACGAGCTGGCTAAGATACAAAAATGCCGGATATTGCATTGGGCCGCCGGTTACATCTCTTTTCGGAGCCGGATGTTGGATAATTTAGGTGAATGTTGCCTTAATGGAACCAAGATGGCTGCAAAGGATATTGTGATGACCAATAATTGACAGTTAACTGTATATATATATATATATATATATGCCCCAAATATATACATATATAGAAGGATAGCAAGATAAAACGAGAGAGAGAGAGAGAGAGAGAGAGAGAGAGAGAGAGATGCTAGTATTCATTTTGTTATAATTAACTTTCTCAGAGTAGCCAAAACTAACACCAGACGATTTTATTTAACTGAAAGTATGTCATAGGAACCAAAGTGTTACAACAGTGCCTTAGTTAACCCACTCATAGTTCAAGCAGCTTTAGAATTCTTTCCCAGTTATCACCAGCGATTAGAGTCAACGAAGTGTGAGTCACAGGTGACATATTATTGGCCCTTTTTAACAGGGCAATGTGTTTTGCATACTGTTCTCGATATCTTCAGGCGAGATGCATCAGTTCAGGGAAGATTATCTCGAACTGATTGAGATATACTCTAGTAAAGTAAAACTGATGTCGTGGAGTTGGAGGCATTAACAGTCTAATGACTCTATGGCCTTAAGGTGAATAAAACCATTTGGTGTTAGTTTCAATAGAATACAACAGTATCTCCAAACATGAGAGTGTTAATGGTGGCAGTATTTTCACTCTCGGTATCTGTGCTCACACTGAACAGGATATAATCATCAGGCATGACCTGGAATAGAATTCTTGTTGTCCAGACCATGAAATGTTAACGGTGGTAGTATCAACATTCACGCTGCTGTGGCTCATTTTCAGTTGAATAAATCTGGACTTAATTGTAATAAATTACTATACTTGTATCGGCTAAAGGAGGGTTTAACAGATATAACTTCCAAGAACTGACCAAAACAGAGAATGAAGAGAAGTGGAGGAGTTCTCTCCTTTTTTATAGCTTGACATCACATCCCCGGATGGTAGGGAACAATTTTCAAGTTATTTCTGTCCTTATTCAGCTGGAGACCGTGTGGTTGGAGGTTCCATTCTAGCAGCTGCAAGGAACACTATGAACTATCACCAAGTTCACTGCTCCTGTATGTGGTCCAAATTAGTCAAAAAACACCACAACTATATTTTGTCTGGTTTATCTTTAACGCCACCTTTCAGTTGTGAATAACGAGGAGTAATAAAAGATTAACCCAAACATTATGTTTGTCACAAAGAAGAGGCATTGAAAGGATATAGAGCCATAACCTTGACCAAAAAAAAAAAAAATGGAAAATTGCAAAAATCTTCGCCAGGTTAAAGTTCATGAACTATAAGACTCCAGCACCAGACCTGAGTGTGATATCCTAAACACAAGAAGGTAGAGAGAGGAAGGGGTTTAGAGTTTGTCTACCTCAACTTGGCAAAGATTTTCGTCTTTTGCAGACTTCTCCCATTACCTCAGTTGCATAATTCGACAATATGACGGCTAGTAAGCATTTCCATGGAAATTTTTCGTGACTATCACCGCATTCTACTATTAGTCCCTTATAGCAGCAGAGTAATATATTTAATCACAGTTAGCATCACACGATTAAATTCAGCTGAGAGTGAGTCAAAGGAGCCCCTGAGGGATAAACGCGCCATCAGTTACCCTCTGTTGGTCAGAATAACTTCAGTATTCTATTTCATTTAACGCCAGACGACTTTATTAAACTGACAGTGAGATATGGAGACCAGAAAGAATTAAATTGGATAGAGTAGAGTGCCCTTTACTGGTGACTTCAAGGGGTTATGGCAACTTTAGAGGGTTATATTGTTGTTGTTGTAGATTTACCTCCTGTAGGAGGACCGGGCCTGTGGGCCCGCCAGATATAAAGCTGGGATGAAGAGAAGGACTAGCGTGAGCTAGTCGTCTTGTTGAAAGTTCTTGAAGTGATGATCCAGAGGAAGGCGACACGGGCAGAAGAAGGCAGGATAGTGAAGAGCAAGGCTGGCAAGCATGTGGTCGATGGTCGACAAGGACAGGGCGGGACGGGAAGCAGGGTAGAAGTCACGGCGCCGATGGAGAGGCGCCAACAACGAGCTGCAAGGGGAACCGCCCTGACGCTGCCCTCAACCCCCTTGCCCTGGATGGAAAGGGGTGTGGAGGCTCGCCCAGCTACCCAGCAGCAGGTGGAAGCCAAGAAGGGAAGACCCAGTCACGGTCGTCATGAGGGAACAACCCCGATGCAGGTGGGCAGAGAGAGGGTCGTAGCGGAGGAGCCTCGACCTCCTGGTGGGCGGTCCAGGGCACTCAGCCTCCAGGTGGAAGGGAGAGGCCCAACCTCCTCAACTGGCACATATGCTACGGAGAGCTGGTCCCACCGGGAACAGTGGTGGATGTGTTATCACGGTGAGAGATTGGCTTCAAGTCCTTTAGAGGGATAAACTGAACCTAATCTAATTTACATTTACTGGAGACTTGAAGGTTGCTGGGGATTAGGAGCCTCATTCACAAATCTTGACCTTAAATTTGTGACTATCATTGCTTGTTTCTTCTTTTGTTTTCTCTCCTATGGCACCAAAAACTTCAGAGCCAGACTAGAGTGAGCACTAACAACCTGACTATGGTGACTTACTCTCCATAATATACTTGCATACTTGAGTACAATTATATTTAACTTCGGAAAGACCCCTCATACTTGAATGAGATAATGAAGACTAAATGAAAATCCTGCACTTCATAAAGTTTATCGTAAGATAAATCAAACCTAGGGATATCAAGAATACTATCAAAATATATGTTATCACAGAGAAGAGGCTCAAGTGCCAAAGCGAAGAATACGCCAGTCAAGATGATCTATGATAACAGTAAGCTGCTGCTGAGACTCTTAATCCCGGGAGTCAACAGAAAAGGAAAGCATCTTAACCTTTTGTAAATGTATAGTGAGTGGCTTACTGACACAAAAGAGGGTTTTCTACTCTCTTTCCTGTGTCGAATACATAGAAAAATTGCCCTCCTGTTGGTGTAAAGTCAGACACAATTTCACCTATTGTTCACACTTACAGCGAGTCCAACGGTTCCTCTCTGACACATCATAAAGAAGAGAATAATCTGTGGCTAGAGAAACATACAAAACCTCTCTAACATTTAAATATTTGTCAGCAGTGGAAATTGAGAAACAAAAGAGGTGAGAGATTAGGCGAACCTTTGTCCCAAACTGTATATCTTCTTTTCAAATCACTTTCTGAAGTGGTCTAGATCTGCATTATAAAAATTATTTTTTCAAGTTTCAAGGGTTGCGTAATATTTTTGTGCTCGTATTTTTTTTCTTCACTCGCTCGGCTACCAAACACTTCAAACCAGAACAAGAGACAGATTCCTGACAATTCTTCAAGTGAGCTATCAAGAACACTATACGACATGTATCTGAGTAGTAAAGCATAACACTAAAACTGAGTTACCTCGGAAACTGTTGAAAATACATCAGGCCTATGCACAACCCTGGAAAACCTTAAAAATAATAATAATAATAATAATAATAATAAATGATGAGAGCACGAAGGAAAAGTTTCTGTGGGAATGTAGGAACAGGTTTCTAGTCCTGCAGACTTTGATGGAATCTGAAGACAATGATATTAATCAAATGTGGAGAGAGGTAAAAGAGGTTTTGCATGAGAGTGCTAAGGTTACTATTAAGGAAAAGGGAAAAGCGAGAAGGAAAAAGTGGATGTCAAATGAAACATGGAATGCAATTCAGAAAAGGAATGAGGCTAAGTTAAGAAGTGAAGAACAACATGTTGATGGCCAGGTAGTTGAAGTACTTAGAGCAAAGTACTGGAGTTTACATTCTGAAGTAAAAAGACTCGTTCGACGTGAGAAGAGGAGGCAACAGAGACAGAAATTAAATTAAGTAAAAATGACGGTCAGAGTACAAGAGCTGCGTATCAGGCCATAAAGGAGTTAACTGGGACTGAAAAGAGAAGGAAGGAAATACCTGTACGAGATAGAAATGGTAATTGATGACTAAAGATTTCGATATAAAAGGAAGATAGAAAGAGCACTTTGAATCTGTTCTAAATAGACCAATCCCAGCTGAAGAGGACATTTTGCCAGCCGAGAGAGATTTGCAGATAAAAACAGGGGATATAACCTTGGAAGAGGCAGGAAAATCTAAAAAGAAGCTAAAGAATTTTAAGGCCCCAGGAGAGGATGGAATATTCCGTGAAATGCTTAAGGTGGAAAATGACGAGTTGATGAATGCTCTTTTGAAACTTTTTAATGTGGCTTGGGATAATGGTGGAATTCCAGAAGAGTGGAAAAATGGAGTGATTATTAAAATACCAAAAAAGGGAGATTTAAGTGTGTGTGGCAATTGGAGGGGGATACCTTTGACACCTGTAGTTGCAAAAGTCTTTTCCAAAATCTTGTTGAACAGAATAGAGCCAGTAATTGATAAAATTTTAAGAGAAGAACAAGCGGGATTTAGAAAGGGTCGAGGTTGTAATGATCAGATTTTTATTGTAAGGCAACTAATGCAACAAGCTAATGAGATGAAAATGCCACTTAGTATGTGTTTTGTGGGTTTTGAAAAGGCGTTTGATAGTGTTTCACGTGGAGCTATGTTGAAAATTATGAGATTCTATGGTATACCAGAAAAGTTTGTAAATATTATTAAAAGCCTGCATGAAGGTACTTTTTGTAAGGTAATGGTGGGTGGTTCATTGAGTGATCCATTTCAAGTTAGGTCAGGAATGATTCAAGGAGGAGTTCTTTCGCCATTGCTGTTCGTTTTGGTTATGGATTATGTTATGAGAAAGGTTGTAAGGAGAACAGGTGCAGGAATTAACCGGAAAGTAAATAAGAAGCTGATGGATTTGGACTATGCTGATGATATTGTACTGATTTGCGGAAGTATTTACGAGATGCAGAGGGTGCTTGATTGTCTGGCGGAGGAAGGAGGAAAAGTGGGATTGGTAGTAAACTGTGGAAAAACTGAAATTATTAATATGAACGTGGAGAACCAAATCGATTGTGTAATTGGGAATAATGTGGTAAAGAATGTAGAAAACTATAAATATCTGGGAACGATTGTATCATCTAATGGATCATTCAACAATGAAATTAAGGAGAGGATTAGACAGGCTTGGCGAGCTGTTGGAATGCTGAAATCTTTTTGGAATAATAATGTGCTTTCGGTACATACTAAAGTGAAAATTTACAAGTCCGTGGTTAGAGCAATTTTAATTTATGGGCATGAGTCATGGCACAGTACAATTGAAACAGATCAGAAAGTATTAGGATTTGAGAATAAAATACTGAGAAGGATTCTTGGGGTAAAGTGGCAAGACAGAGTTACAAATGCAAGAGTAAGGGATATTACAAGAGTGGAACCAGTTAATGAATATGCGAGACTGTCTCGCTGGAAGTGGCTGGGGCACATATACAGAAAAGAAGGTAGTTTAATACAGGATGTGCCAGAGTGGACTGCTAGAGGAAGAAGAGGTAGAGGTAGGCCGAGGGAAACCTGGTTGAGGACAATGAAAAACGAAGCAGGAGAGGAGTGTTGGTGGGACCTGAAGGAGATGGCAAGAGACAAATATTGGTGGAGAGAGTTCATTGAGGAGGCCCTATGCATCCCGTGGGGTGCCACAGGAAATGATTGATTGATTGATAATAATAATAATAATAATAATAATAACGTGTTGCTTAATTAGTCTTTCTCAAAGTTGGCCACGTTGTTGCTGAAAAAAAAATCCCCACCGAAACTGAATAAATAAATAATAAATAAACAAATAAGGTAAAAATAAGTACCAAACTGGGGCATCTCGGAATGCACTAAAGCTACAACAGACTTATGTGCATCACTGGAAAACTCATGGGAAAGTAGCAGGTGATACATAGGCGGGTTGTCTCAAGATGTGACCAAGAATATCCGACAAGAGGACTGGTACACTTTCTAATTAATCAATATTAGCAAACTTGCTAACTCTAACACGTTCCACAATTTCTCGCGTGAAAGCCTGGAACTTAAAAATTACACGGATAACTGTTTACCGAAAGAACTGCAGAATAATCTATCTATCTATCTATTTATCTATCTATCTATATATATACTACCTGCACGGAATGAGTGAAGAACACAATGCGATTAACACTGAAAAGAATATACAGAGAGAGAGAGAGAGAGAGAGAGAGAGAGAGAGAGAGAGAACAGATAAAACAGAAAAATGTAGCCTGGAACGAAAAAAACGCAAGGTATTTTTTCTGCAGTCGCCCAGCACCGTGGGATCGGGAACTGCACGATTGGTTTTTCCTTCAAATCATCGAGGATGAATTCGTCTGACGGGGTGAATGAGTGCATGTTTGAGGGACAGTGTGTGTGTGTGTGTGTGTGTGTGTGTGTGTGTGTGTGTGTGTGTGTGTTTTCAGTAGTAGATTCTAGGGGTAAATTGGGAGAGCTGCGTATAAAAATGTGATAAAAATGGGTGATAAATTGACAGGATATAGACAGATAGATAGATAGATAGATAGATATTGATATAGATTGACTGATAGATACTGATATAGATAGACAGATAGATAGAAAGATAGATAGATTGATTGATTGATAGATAGACGGATAGATATTGATATTAATAGATGGAGATAGATAGATAGACAGATATTGACAGACAGACAGACAGACAGATAGATAAATAGATATACATATACATACTCATATAGATATACATACAGATAAGCAGACAGATAGTTATACATGTAGCTGCTCATACATAGATAGATAGATTGGTAGACAGACAGATGAATGTTAGTGTGTGTGTGTGTGTGTGTGTGTGTGTGTGTGTGTGTGTGTGTGTGTGTGTGTGTGTGTGTGTGTGTGTGTGTGTGTGTGTGTGTGTGTGCGTGTGTGTGTGTGGAGGGATGCATAGTAGTTACACAGATTCTTAGACTTAACGATAGATAGGTAGATAGAGATAAGTAGAGGAGGTAATGTGATAGCTTGTCAGTAATGACACAGGACTAACCTACTGATGTGAACTGGACACAAAATGAACATCGATGAAGCTGTTGCAAGATAACAATAAATAATGGTAGGCAGACAGAGTGATCCAGATAAGATGATGAGTAACGCAGACTCAGTACACATGAACAGTACATTTAATTATTTGAGAAAGGAGTATAAATATGATACCAAACAGACAGGCTAAAAGAGTTACGAGGACAGATGAATAAACAATAATACTCATGAGCAAGTCAAACAGAACCAACTGACAATAATGGGAAGAAGATGCATAGAGAGACTGACAGACAGGCAAGCTTGAGGGGAGAAAGAAAGAGAAAAGAAGTCAGATAGGTATATGGACATAAATCTTTAATTTCCAAACTGCCCTCCTACGGTTTCTATCCTTCTATCTGTGCCTTCATCGCTAGCTTCCTTTCTGGTCGTTCTATAGCCGCTGTTGTAGACGGCCATCGTTCTTCTCCTAGATCTATCAACAGTGGTGTTCCTCAGGGCTCTGTCCTATCACCAACTCTCTTCCTTTTATTCATCAATGATCTTCTAGGCTGTACATCTAACCCTATCCACTCATACGCTGATGACTCCACCCTTCACCTTTCCATTCGGTTCCCACAACGCCCATCTCAACAGTTACTTCAAGAAACAAGGGATGAGGCTATGGCACACCTAATGTCTGACTTGGCTCGTATCTCTGACTGGGGTAAAAATAATATGGTTGTCTTTAATGCATCTAAGACTCAGTTCTTACACCTATCAACCCGACAAAATCTTCCACAGCTATACCCATTAATGTTTAATAATATTCTGCTTAATCCTGCATCATCCTTGAACATGCTTGGGGTTTCATTTACTCGGGACTTATCTTGGAAAGATCATATTACATCTCTTGTAAAATCTGCTTCCAAGAGATTGGGTGTTCTAAGCCGACTCCGCTCTTTCTTTACCCCTGCACAATTGTTGACTCTATACAGGGGTTTTATCCGCCCCTGTGTGGAGTACAACTCTCATGTGTGGGGAGGCTCCCCACATACAGCTCTTCTCAATAGGGTGGAGTCAAAGGCTTTTCGTCTCATTAACTCTCCTCCTCTTACTGACTCCCTTCAACCTCTGTCTCTTCGCCGCACTGTTGCATCTTTATCTCTTTTCTATCGCTACTTTAATGGTCATTGCTCCTCTGAACTGTCTGCTTGCATTCCTCCACCTCTACGACGGGCGCGTAGCACCCGTCTGGCAGCAAACTCTCATACCTTTTCTGTCCAACTCTCTAATGCAAGAGTTAACCGTTACTCCCAGTCTTTCATTTATGCAACAGGTCAGCTCTGGAACTGTCTCCCTCTATCAGTATTTCCTGTTGCCTATGATCTCCAGTCTTTCAAACGCAGTGTGTCCAGGCATCTCAAAATGATCGGATCTTGAATTTGGCTCTCTATTGTATTTTGTTTTTCTCTTGGAGGGAACTGTTACTGCGGGCTCATGGCCTTTGGTTCCTTCTTCCTCGCATAAAAAAAAAAAAAAAGATGGATAGACAGATAACATAAAGAATTAAACAGACATATAGAGAAAGACAGACAGACAGATACATACCATAGAGGTATATAGACGTTTATATATATATATATATATATATATATATATATATATATATACATATATATATATCTATATATATATATATATATATATATATTTGTTACGGAACAGAGAAAGATAATGTACACTTTAAGTGAGAATACGAAGAGTCACTACTGTCCCGTAAAGTTCCAGGTTCAAAACAAAAGAGTTAGGTAAAATTACAAGTTAAAGTTTAATGCTTAAATTAACAACAAAACATTCAGGACTCATAAGGATAATGTAATGGCAAAAACAGGTTAAATATATGGTTAACTGCAATAGCCTCTATTAACACGAAATTAGCAAGAATAAATTTATCTAAGTCAGCCCTGATAAAATGAGATACCAGATAATACTCAGTGAATGCCAGATAAATAATTACAGAAACAAACTATTATCAAAAATGACTGACATAAAGAACCCCACACGAATTACAAAAACTTCACTAGGCCTACAAATTAAACTTATGCTGTACAGTACAAGAAAAAATACAACAGTTATACTCAAATTACACACAGCTGCTAGATGTTTGGAGATTTCTTGAGCACTCACAATAATAATATCTGTACAGGGGAGGACAGAGATGTGAACAAAATGAGGAGCAGATCTAAGTGGCAATGACGCAGAGACTGAGCTCATTATATAGGGGCCGGCAGAGCTTGATACAACTTGTGAGAAGGACGCGCAAATGAAGCCATGGGGACAAAGAGATGAAAATCCCGCACTGACAACAGAAAGGACGACTTACTCTACTATAACGGTAGAAGGGGGGGACTGAGGCAGAACACGCTCGTGATCAAACATGCAGCAACTGTGCGTTAAAATTACACAAAGGATGATGAAATCATAGGCTATGTAACACCTCCCCACAAAGAAAAAGAAATTTACAAAGGAAATTTCTTATTACTCTAAAACAATCTGTCTAAAGTCTAGATAAGCAATCTGCAATAACATTTTCTTTCCCCTTGACATGTTGTATGTCTAATGAATACTCCTGAAGAAGTAGACTCCATCTTGTCAATCTCTGATTTTTATCTTTAAACTTACTAAGGAATTTCAGTGGGTTGTGATCGGTATAAATGACTATGGGGTCAAAACCAGAACACAAATAAAATGAAAACTGCTGTAAACCCAAAATCAAGGCCAAAAGCTCTTTCTCAATAGTGGAGTAGTTCTTTTGAGGTGGAGTGAACTTCTTACTGTAATAAGATACAGGATGTTCAATACCCTGATCATCCTCTTGCAGCAAAACAGCCCCAGCTCCTGTATCACTTGCATCAACAGCCATCTTAAAAGGCTTAGCAAAATTTGGAGTAGCGAGCACTGGCTGACTTAATAGAATAGCTTTAAGTTTGTTGAAAGAGGATTCACAGTTATCGGTCCAGACAAATTTAACTCCCTTTTTCAGTAGGTCTGTAAGTGGTGATACAAGAATAGAAAAGTTAAGAACAAATCTCCTGTAATAACCTACCATTCCCAAAAATCTTTGTAGCTCTTTCCTACTTTTAGGACTGGGAAGATCACTTATAACCTGAACCTTAGCTCCTGGTGGTGCAACATGTCCATCACCAATTACATACCCAAGGTACTAAACTTTAGCTTGACCAAACTCACACTTTGATAAATTAGCTACAAGATTAGACTGAACTAAACGGTCAAGAAATTTACTGACATGGCATAGATGATCTTTCCAGTTGTCACTGAAGATTAATACATCATCAATATAAACAACACACCCTGCCAAACCCTCTGTTACAACATTCATGAGCTTCTGAAATGTGGCTGGTGCATTCTTCATACCATATGGCATTACCGAACATGCAAAAGCCTTTCCTAGTGTTACAAAACATGAGATCTCCCTAGCACGTTCAGTCATAGGTACTTGCCAGTATCCCTTTAACAAATCAAACTTACTTATGTACCTAGCCTTTCCGATCTTGTCTATGCAATCTTCCACACGAGGGAGAGGGTAAGTGTCTGTTTTAGTTATCTGATTAACAGGTCTGTAGTCGATGCAAAGCCTCTGTGACCCACCTGGCTTAGGGACTAGAGTGACAGGAGAACTCCACTCGCTCTGACAGGGCTCAATCATCTTGTGGTCCAACAGGTAGCCAAGCTCCTTCTGGATGAGAGGAACTTTCACTGGGTTCACACGGTAAGGAGGCAGTTTAATTGGCATTGCGTCTCCAACCTCGACATCATGCATCAACACAGTAGTTCTTCCTGGAGTGGCACGGAACACTTGCGGGTACTCCTGCAGTAATGCCGAAAACTCCTGCCTTTCCTTGGGAGGTAGATGAGAAAGCTTAGTCTGGAGATCATTCATGATATCAGGATTCTTCCCCAAACTATCACTCAGGCTCATACTGCATGGGAGAGCTTCACTTGCAGACTCGGGTGGAACAGCTACAGTGCAGACTGGATTATTTTCGTCCCGCCTGTGATATAACTTTAGCATGTTGATGTGACATAGTTGCTTGCTCTTTCTACGATCTGGTGTGGCGATGGCATAGTTGACATCACTGAGTTTCTTCTCCACGAAATAAGGACCACTAAACTTGGCTTGAAGAGGTTGCCCATGAACTGGTAGCAGAATCAAAACCTGATCTCCTGGCTGAAAGTGGCGTAACCTGGACTTCTTATCATACCAAGTCTTCATCTTCTCCTGAGCAGCTCCTAAATTCTCTCTCGCCAGCTGTAAAGCAGTGGACAGCCGTTCTTTGAACTTCATCACATACTCCAGCAGGTTGACGTCATCTTCCTCCGACAGCCAGCATTCCTTGAGTAACTTAAGGGGTCCTCTTACTTCATGGCCAAACAGTAGTTCAAAAGGTGAGAAGCCCAGTGATTCATTTGGAGATTCTCTTGCAGCAAACACAACGAATGGAAGACCTTTATCCCAGTCTTTCTGATGTTCCAAACAGTATTTCTTGAGCATCGATTTGAGTGTTTGATGATATCTCTCCAACGCTCCTTGGGTCTGGGGATGGTAAGCTGAAGACGTGATCTGGGTGATGCCCAACTCTTTCAGAGACTGCTTGAAAACGTTTGACATGAAATTACTTCCTCGGTCTGACTGTACCTCCTTGGGCAGACCAAACTTTGTGAAGAATCCTAGCATTTCCTTAACCACGTTCTTTGCTGAGATATTTCTAAGTGGAATGGCTTCAGGATAACGAGTAGCCATATCAATCATGGTCAACACATAAGAAAATCCTGAAGAAGTCTTAGGAAGAGGGCCCACAATATCCACCAACACACGGGTGAAAGGCGCCTCAAAAGGAGGAATGGGAACTAGAGGTGCAACCTTTTCGGTCTGATTACACTTCCCCACAACTTGACAGGT